>NC_000086.7:129705478-130038395 GCF_000001635.26 Mus musculus
GAGAGTTTAGCTGGGTATAGCAGTTTGGGCTAGCATTTGTGTTCTCTTAAGATCTGTATAACATCTGCCCAGGATCTTCTAGTTTTCATAATCTCTGGTGAGAAGTCTTGTGTAATTCTGATAGGTCTGCCTTTATATGTTACTTGAGTTTTGTCCTTTACTGCTTTTAATATTCGTTCTTTGTTTGGTGCATTTGGTGTTTTGACTATTACATGACAGGAGGAATTTCTTTTCTGGCCCAGTCTATTTGAAGTTCTGTAGGCTTCTTATACATTTATGGGCATCTCTTTCTTTAGATTAGGGAAGTTTTCTTCTATAATTTTGTTGAAGATATTTACTTGCACTTTAAGTTGGAAATCTTCATGCTCTTCTATACCTATTATCCTTAGGTTTGGGCTTCTCATTCCTGGATAGGAGCTTTTTGCATTTTGCACTTTCTTTGACTTCCTTTGTCAGTGTTTTCTATGGTATCTTCTTCCTCTGAGATTCTTTCTTCTCTCTTGTATTCTGATGGTAATGCTTGCATCTATGACTCCTGATCTCTTTCCTAGGTTTTCTAACTCCAGGGTTGTCTCCCTTTGTGATTTCTTTATTGTTTCTATTTTCCTTTTTAGATCCTTGGTGGTTTTGTTCAATTCCTTCACCTGTTTGATTGTGTTTTCCTGTAATTCTTTAAGGAAGTTTTGTTTCCTCTTTAAAGGTTTCTAGCTGTTTACCTGTGTTCTCCTGTATTTCCTTAAGTGAGTTATTTATCTATCATCATCATGAGATGTGATTTTAAATCAGAGTCTTGCTTTTCTGGTGTGTTGGGATACTAAGGGCTTGCTGTGTTGGGAGAACTTGGTTCTGATGATGCCAAGTAGCCTTGGTTTCTGTTGGTAAGGTTCTTGCCCTTGCCTCTCACCTGCTGGTTATCTCTGGTGTTAGTTGGTCTTGTTGTCTTTGATTGTGGCTTGTCCTTCCTATAAGCCTGTGTGTCAGCACTCCTGGAAGACCAGCTCTCTCACAGTGGGATTTAGTTATGGAGGGCTGTGGCACAGGGTCAGATCCAGGGTACAGATGGAAACTGGAAGAATCCTGTCCTAGGCTTTTCCTTGCTTCCCATGTCCTGATAGCTCTGGGCGGGTCCCTCTTAGGCCAGGAATTTGAGCAAAAGTGGTGGTCTCACCTGTGCTCTCAGGTGTGTCAGTACTCCTGGGAGACCAGCTCACTCCCAGCAGGATCTGGGTACAGAGAGCTGTGGCACAGGGTCAGCTCAAGGTACAGATAGAAACTGGAAGCACTCTGTCATAGGCTGTTTTTTGGTTCCTGTGTCCTGAGTCTCTAGGCAGGTCCCTTGAAGCAGAAGTGGATCTACCTGTGGTCACAGGTATGTCAACACTCTTGGGAGGCCAGCTATCTCCTGAAAGGATTTGGGTACTGAGAGGTGTGGCACAGGGTCAGCTCCAGGCATAGATGGAAACCCGGAAGGCCTATCTCTAATTTAGATGTCATTCTGACCTTGTGCCTTGTAATCAACTTTAGCTTCAAACCTTACCTGAAATCTATGTATAGGATGTCTCTTTACTCATAACTGGGATAGGACTACTTTAAGACATCTTCCTTGCCATCTCTTCAAAGCCCCTCTTTATACCAATCATTGGTCTGACTTTATTGATGAGATAACTACAATTAATTTAATTTCCTGTTGTTGGAATCATCATAAACTTCCAGCCTCCAGCCTCCCTTGCCTGCCTACAACCTAAAAATCTCATTAGGATCCCTACCCCATGCTTTTGTCACTTGTCACTTCTGTCAGTGAGACCAAAGCCCATTTTTGACATGTGTAGGTAGGGCTGAGTTCACTTAATGAGCATTTTGTCAGCTAATAATTGGAATCTAAGATGCAAATAGACTTTTGGTAATAATTCTGAGAAATATTCCAATTAATGAAAATTTTAAAATTATGAAATACATAATTAGGTACATGGACTACTTTTTATAATGCTTTTTAAAATGTATATGTATATGTGTGTGTACGTAAATGCACATCCTTCCCATGTGTATACCTGTTTCAGTAAGGCCAGAGGTTAACAACAGATGTGTTCTCCTATCATTCTCTACTTTATTTTTGAGACCGGGTTTCTCAATGAACCTACAACTCCTTGATTGATTAGACTTGCTTGTCATCACATCATTGGAATCTTCCTTTTTCTGCCTCCCAGGACCAGGATTCCAGGCACATATCACCATACCTAGCATTTTAACATGGATGCCTGGGATCTGAACTCAGGTAATGTGTGTGTAGCAAGCACTTTACCCAATCTCCCCAGTGCTTTCTGATTCTTAATGACCTTAGGAAGCTAGTAAGTATATATTTCTCTATCACCCAAATAGTAGCTCCTATCAGCATTTTCATTTCTCCTTTACAATTGCAGGGATAGGAAAAAAAAGTTTCACGTTTTTCAGAATTGTCAGAATTACCTTCTTTTCACCAGTGACCCTTGTTAGTAAAGTGGAAGTATTAATAAAAAAAACCAAAAATCTGAAATGTCTTTTTTTTATGTAATGTTACTATGTATCAAATCCTCCTCACAACTATAATTTTAGACCCTGTGGTCTACACAGAGGACAGCTTCTCTTCATTCTTAATGTTTCTACACAATTCACTTGAAGTCATGTGCATCAAAGTAGGTGTTCATTCATTCATTGTCATGGAAATGTGAAAGCAGCCGGGTGTGGTGGTGCACGCCTTTAATCCCAGCACTCAGGAGGCAGAGGCAGGTGGATCTCTGAGTTCAAGGCCAGCCTGGTCTACAAAGTGAGTTCCAGGACAGCCAAGGCTATACAGAGAAACCCTGTCTCGAAAAACCAAAAAAAAAAAAAAGGAAATGTGAAAGTGAGGAGAATCATTCAAATGTCTATTACTCAAGCTTTGGAGCCTATAGACAAAAGGGAAAGGATGAGTCCTTTCCCTCGGCTCTTAAATGTGTTATACCAATTTTCTTAGTTTGACTCAATTATAATCAACTCTAAATATAGCCTTAAGGGTGTATAATAAAAATTGGAAGTACTGGAATAGATAAGCCAAATTTTCATCATCTCCCACTCCATACTGCTCTTTGTCTGCCATAATGCATTACTGGGATGGAAGTGTTGCAACACATTTCATTTCTTTCCTACTGACATTTACATTAAATCTTTGTGAGAACCTGCTACACATGCAATCATGCACTAGATAGAGGAATATGGGAAAGGCAAGTGCTAGTTTCTTGTCCTCATGAGCTGATTTGGATCTTCAATATCTTCTATAGGCTCCTATGTTAAAAACCCTGGACTCAGATGATGATACTATTTCAAAGAGTTGGAAACTTCTGAAGGTTGGGTCTAGTTGAAGGAAAAGGGCCATTTGGGATAGAGCCTTGAATATATTGGAACCCTGGTCTGATTTTTGCTCTACCTTCCTGGCTACCTTGATGTAAATAGTTTTGTTCCACCACATGCTTCCTGCCATGATGGCTTTCCCAGTGTCCCCAAACAACAGGGCCAGGAGACCATGGACAGAAACGCTAGAACATGTGAGCCAAAGTTAACATTTTTTTTTCCTTTTAAGATATTTATTTCTATATGAACTATGTTGCCACAGTGACAGAAAGCAGACTAACACATTTACCATCTGGTTAATTGGAAAAAAGAGACTATACTTTTAGTAATAATTAACAGTCAAAGGCTTAAATAGCAACAGAAAATCACGATTCATGTAAAATCTCAAACTCTGTTTTACCATCAGCAGGAGCTGTGACCTCTGGTTCCTCAGTTAATGAAAAAGCAAACCAGCCCTCCCTTGAGCAACTGAAGAACACTTACCAAAAAATTGTGAGATGGTTTCACAAACTACATACCATGACAATACAAACATATCCCTCATTTTTCAAATAACACTGAAAAATATTTCTGCTTCACTTTTAAAAAGTCTAAATGCCTTTTCAAATCGTGCCAGCATTTTACACCTTGTTTTTGACTTTCAAAGACATTCCTAACATAATTTACCAATGAATAATAATTCAGGAGTTCTGATACTGTTGTACAGGAATCTACTTAAGGCTTGACAAGAGTCAACAAAAAGAGTTTGAGAAATCAAAAGATATAGTCATGAGGCAGATCTTTCCTATTGTTTTCACCCATATTTAACTTAAAAAGAAGACTGTATTTTCAACTGTATTCTCCAAATTAAAAAAAAAAATGTATATCTGCCTGTTGGTGACATGACCTAAAACCAGATTTAATTAATTAACCATCATCTCCAGCTGTCATCTGGGCTTATTTGCATAGGCTGTGAGAATAGGTCAGTACAGTTCAGCAGCTGAGACTCAAACCATGACCTTTTTGGTCCGCTGAGCATAAGCCAAAGTGACTCAACAGTTAATCAGATCTACGTCCTTAGTCCACAGCACTCCAAACTTCTTCAGTTGTGACAACAAAGGCCACATTTGAACTCCTACACTGTATAAACCTGTGATGTTTGGGGAAAATAAATTCTAGGGAACTATTCTCAGATCCTCTGATACCATGCACAGGGGATGAAGGCCCTGACCATATGTGTTTACAAATGCCCCCCCCCTTGCAATGCTCATGCTTACTAGTCTGCACTTTAACCTGAAGCTATGGCTTCTTTCCTTTTCTTGTTCCAAGTTCTTACTACTCATTCCCATAATTGGAAAAATCCACTGCTTTTCCAATTGTAAATCTTTATTTATCCTTTACGCTCCCACATCATCCTTCACCTGAATGTTTTTTCCCCCCTTCAAGGGACTAAAAAGTACATTTACTTTCAATGGTACTTATCACACTCTGCCTTATCATATTCTTAGTCCCCTTCTATTTCCCAATGCCTTTTCCATAGCAATTTCTTTAAAATTGTTTGAAATGAATTGATTTCTCTTCCATCAACTACTTGGAAAGTTCCCTGCACAAAACCTGTTTGTCTACATAACAAGAGAATCTTTCATCCCAGTACATGGCAGTTTCTTTCTCTGTCTCACTGTACTGTGTACATTACTTGTTGAGCTCTCCCTGGATTTCAGTCTGTTCTTCCCAACTTTGTTTTTCTCTCTTCAACAACACACCTCCTTCCTACCTCTATGTGGCACTGTCCATCTGTCTGTCCATCTTTCTAACAGCAGTTTTCTTGTTATTGTCAGTATGTGGCTTTGACTTTTTCTTTATTTTGTCTTCCTCCGTCTGTTCATTTTTGTATCCCCTTTTAGCTAGCAGATAAATCACTAAAGATCTTCTGAAGATATTCTGGAACTGTAACTCAAAGTGCAGTGCTACTGGGCGTTTTCAAGTTAGAACTCAGAGGCTAATGTCTAAAGATCTTGCACTGGGAGAAAAATGCTCTTACTGGGCAAAAGTTATATCCAGCATCTACAGTGGAGACTCTGAATTGGAATCCTTAGACAGTTTGATTACAAATTTACATAATAAAATAATTTACATAATAAAACACAGTGATTACAAAAATAAAGGTGACCCACAATAGCTAACCATAATAACAAAGCTAACTTCTTTCATGTCAGAGAGCAAGCAAAAAGTTCTAGAATAATACATGTACACATTTTTTTTAAAACAAAGATTTAGAGAGAGAGAGAGAGAGAGAGAGAGAGAGAGAGAGAGAGACTGTAGTTGTCTTCAGATACACCAGAAGAGGGCACTGGATCCCATTACAGATGGTTGTGAGCCACCATGTGGTGGCTGAGAATTGAACTCAGGATTTCTGGAAGAGCAGTCAGTGCCTTTAACTGCTGAGCCATCTCTCCAGCGTCACGGTGTACACTTTTTTTTTTCTTAACACTTAATGCTAGGGTGTACACTTTTTTTTTCTTAACACTTAATGCTAGCACTAAACAGACAGAGGCAGGTTGATCTCTTGGTTTCAGTTCAGCCTGGTCTACATATCAAGTTCTAGCTTCGGGGGTGGAGAGAAAAGGATTTTATTAAAATGGCTTACAGGCTATGGTTCAGGTAGGACTATATAATGAGACTTTGCCATATATTTGCCTACCAAAAATTCTAGGACACCATTGGCCATTATAGAACCTTGCTCAGGAGATTGAAGATTCTTGTGTGAGTTTAAATAAATTAAAAGTAATGGTACGTTATAATAATGCCAACTAATATTTTCAATGTCTGTTGTGAGACACATGTCTTAAATACATTAATTTATTTTATCATCAGACAACATTTTATGGAGATGGACACAGAGGTTGAAGGTGGTTAATTAATTCTGTGATCACCTATCCCTAAGGGGTGAAGCTTGAATCTGAACTGATGTATAGTATCATTCCAAAGTCTGGGCTCCTAACCTCACCAGTAGTTTTCAAACTTGTGAGCACTTAGGAATCCCTTGGGTGCTCATTAAACCTTCACATTCCTGAACCTCATTCAAAATGTACCAAGTTCCAGAGTCTACTTGTTTGACAAACGATGCAGGTGATTTTTTTGACTGTTAGGCCTGTTTGAGAAACTGCACTAAACAGCTTCTCTAACCATAGTACAAAGCTTGAGGGAGTTATGCTCCTTTTGTTCAGTGACTTCGCTATACAGAGAATCCAAATTAGCTTTAGATTCTTCATTAAACCTATTAAACCTAAGTGAACAAAAGCACCCAGCCTGAGGAAATCAAAAGTTTACCCAAAGTCAGTGAAGAGGTGGTGTTTTAATGGTAGTGTTATTGTAGAGATTGGAACCTAGGAAGCTGGAGGGCTGGAGGGCTGGCTCTGTGCTCTGTGGATAAAAACACTTGGTGCTCTTCCAAAGGACCTGAGTTCAGTTCCAAACACACACTCAGGGCAGATCAGAACCATCTCTAGGTTCAGCTCCAGTTCTTGGGGATCTGGCATACTCAGAACCTGCATTCATGTGTAAATACCCACACACAGATGCACACATGTACACATAACTTAAAATAATAAGAAAAATCTTAAAATAAAATAGTAGACTACTTCTAGGTGAAGAATAGAAGCATTTCCTTCCATAAGAGTTAATTGGATACACAGAGAAACCCTGTCTCACAAGCAAACAAACAAACAAACAAAACAATTAAACAAAAGCGTTAATAGGGGGGTGCTAAGGTCCTGGTCAAGAAAACACCCCTCAGAATGGTAGGTGGGGCTATCCCAGGAAGACAAGCACAGTTTTAGCCAGGCTAGAATGGAATAATTATTCTTTTAATGAATGTTATACTTTTACTTTTCTTTTCTTTTTTTTTTAAGATTTATTTATTTATTTATTTATTATATGTAAGTACACTGTAGCTGTCTTCAGATGCACCAGAAGAGGGCATCAGATCTCATTACGGGTGGTTGTGAGCCACCATGTGGTTGCTGGGATTTGAACTTCGGACCTTCGGAAGAGCAGTCGGGTGTTCTTACCCACTGAGCCATCTCACCAGCCCACTTTTACTTTTCATAATTACTACCTACTCAAGTCCATCTCCCCCTCCAACCAGCACAGTCCCCACAAAGCACTGAGTTCCAGTTATCCTTCATTATGATTTCAGACCCATAAAAGTACCATCTCTCTCTCTCACACACACACACACACACACACACACTTTCTCCTTCCCTCTCTCTCCTTCTACCTCTCTCCCTCCCTATCTCCTTCCCCTAACCTCTCCTCCACCCCCACCCCTGCTTTCCTCCCTTAATCATAATCTAAAGCCATGTGGTTGCCTGGGGCAATGGTGGTGCATGCCTTTAATTCCAGCACTTAGGAGGCAGAGGAAGGCTGATTTCTGAGTTCAAGGCCAGCCTGGTCTATAGAGTGAATGACAGGACAGCCAGAGCTACACAGAGAAACCCTGCCTCGAAAAACAAAAGCTTTTGAAATGTAAATGAAGAAAATATCTAATAAAAACAAAAAACAAAAAAAGACTCACCATATAGTTGGTGAGTATGCTGCCCTTTGAGATTCATCACTGTTTTAATGGAATGGGGCTTTGACATTATTAATTATAAACACCTAGAAAATATGTAGGCTGAAAACACATAATCCAAAGACATAAATGTTGTGGATTGAGTGGCAGGCTCTATACTAAGCAATTTATATAAAAAAAAAAAATCTCATGAATATGCACAGTGAACTTGTGAAGGAGCTACTTTCATTTTCTAGATGTTATAGATGATGAGACAAACATCCAAAACGTTAGTTCTTCAAGATACACAATTACAACTCATTTTTTGCAGTGTGTGCCCTGAGTACTCTGCTATACAGCCTCTATTAAACTGAGTCAAAGAAAGCTTTAGGTAAATTCAGTGATAAAAGATCCCTGATGATATATATTAAGAATGTTTTAGGACAGTGAAGCTGTTTTTTAAATACTATTTTGAGGTTGTTTCGATGATGACAAAGCACAGGCTTCTATCCCATAAAAGATGCATTGATTTGATCTACTATAGGAAACCCTATGTTCTTTGTTTTTTAGTTATTAGAAACCAATTTTTCACTGAGCTTGAGTAGGGTACCATTTTCATCAACTGAATCTTCTCAAATTTGTAAACTTTAAAATACAGGAAAATAAATCCTCATGTTGATGAAAAGGATTCCTCAAAAATAAAAAGATGAAGAGAAGAGAAAGGAAGACATTTTATTTTTCTTGTCCTGAATTCTCTCCTATTCTAGATATTTTCTTTTAATTATGCAAATAGGAATAATAGCTATGTTTCATATAATAAAAATGTCTCTAAAATAGAAGCACAAGATATTTGACACATAATATGTACAAGTAGCTTGTCAACAAGGCTTTTGAACTCATAATGCTTTATCAAAATTATATATTCTGAAATAAAAACTTAATAGCTTTCAAATATCTGAGCACTTATAATTTCCAAATTTAGAAATCCTTTATTTAACACAAACTGAAAAAGTTATAATAAGTCTGAACATTTTTATACTTCAGTTTTTAAAAAGTGAGCAATTATAAAAATGGATAAATGTATTGCATTAATCATTAACTGAATTATACAACTTAAGAACATAATTATGAGTCTGGTGTTTGCTTATGAACCCTTCTTTTGTATTTTTAGTTAAGCAATAACACAAACAGGGTACAAATTTAAGGAGCAAACAATAGCTGTTCCTTTCTTCCATTTCCTTCATTTTCACTCACAGTACACAAACACTTTCAAATAATTTGAGTGTTACTTCTGTATAAGCTAATGACTCATATGTTAATAAGACACTTTTGTAATAAAAAAATCTATGTGCCTATCATCCAGCAACAAAAATAATGAGTGTCTCGACAACAATATTTCATCTAGCAAACCTTTCCAATATTCCTCATAGTTTCTTTGCCTTATTGTGTTTTGTTATGTTTTTTTTTCTTTTAAACTCTCTACTACCCAGTTCTTAGTGCAGGATGCAATTCTAACTCCTAGTTTTATTGTCCAGCCATTCTGTACCTTGTTCACTTCCTGAAAACTCTGTTGCTTGAAAAAGAAATGAATTTTTATTGCTAGGAAAACTAGTGAGAATTTAGAATTGAGTCACACACACACACACACACACACACACACACACACACAGTAAATACCATAAATAAATATATATATATACATATTTGTATACATTTATGTACTCATATATACACATACATATATGTATATATAATTTATTGTTTTACATTTTGACATAATTGAAAATATAGTGAATTGCACATACTTTAAAAAAATAATGCCTTAAAGTATGTATATACCCCTGAAATGACCACCAAGATCAAAGTAATAAAGAAACTCATTGCCACATGCTTCCATGCTCTCCTTTTTGCTGCTTTTGCTCCTTCTTTTTTGTTTTTTGTTTTTTTTTCCATTTTTTATTAGGTATTTAGCTCATTTACATTTCTAATGCTATACCAAAAGTCCCCCATACCCACCCACCCCCACTCCCCTACCCACCCACTCCCCCTTTTTGGCCCTGGCGTTCCCCTGTACTGGGGTATACAAAGTTTGCGTGTCCAATGGGCCTCTCTTTCCAGTGATGGCCGACTAGGCCATCTTTTGATACAAATGCAGCTAGAGTCAAGAGCTCCGGGGTACTGGTTAGTTCATAATGTTGTTCCACCTATAGGGTTGCAGATCCCTTTAGCTCCTTGGGTTCTTTCTCTAGCTCCTCCATTGGGAGCCCTGTGATCCATCCATTAGCTGACTGTGAGCATCCACTTCTGTGTTTGCTAGGACTTTTGCTCCTTCTCGTTAGGTGTTTAGATTGAACCTTGGGCCTTACATATCCAAGGCTAGCATTCTGCCACTGAGTTTTATCTCCAGATCCTGGAAAAATACCTTTATTTGCCATCCTGTCTTACCCTGAACCATTGCCTTTCTCTGGAATTTACTGATTCTTTCAGATTTACTTGCATTTCTATAGTTCGTTTGTTTTTGGTTTTTTGTTGTTGTTGTTGTTGTTGTTTTTCGAGACAGGGTTTTGCTGTGTAGCCCTGGCTGTCCTGGAACTCACTTTGTAGACCAGGATAGCCTCGAACTCAGAAATCTGCCTGCCTCTGCCTCCCAAGTGCTGGGATTAAAGGCATGCACCACCACCACCAGGCTGCATTTCTATAGTTTTAAATTAGTGTAAGCTTATATACAATTTGCTTTTGGTCTGACTTCTTTCACTTAACATACTTGTTTTGAGATTCATTGATATTCTGTGGATCCACATTTCTTTCATTTGGGGTGCTAGATGATAGTAAATTGAAGGACTGCAAGATATATTTGAGTTGTTCCCAGTTTTATGCTATCATAAATAAATCTATTTATTATAGACAGTAATATATAAGGTTTTGCATTAGCACAGACTTTATTTCTCATTGGTAAGTCCATACAGGCAGAATTGTTTGATTTTATGCTGATCATATTTCTATCTTAAGAAATTTGTCAAACTAATTTTCATATCAATAGTATATAAAAGCTTGACTCCCCCAAGTTCTTGCCTTACTTGCTATGATCAATCTTTTTAATGTTACTCAGAATCTCATAGGCAAGTATACTACATCATTGTGGTTTGTTCCGCACTCTCTGACTAGTATTATTAAATATTTTTTCATATATTTAGTCATTCTTTTCTTTGATGAAATGTCTTCCTCTTTTTCTTTCTTATTTACCTTACAGGTCTTAGCATAAACTCAAGTTCGTTAGTTCACTAGAAATCAAAACTTTTTTTTAAAAAAAAAAAAAGCTTTTACAACTCATGACTAACATTTGCCACAGGGGAAAAAATTATGTACTACCTAGCAAGCAAATGAAGTCTTGAGTAAATGTGTATTAACATGGCTATGTCCATGTTAAGGACCCCAGTGTCTCAGCCTCATGGCAGAGGAAAAGACTTCCCTGGGTGTGGCTCAGAGGGATGGCAAAACCTTCCTGTCTTCTAACTTGACCATAACTTTCTGCTACTGCATGTTTATAGCCCAAAGACTCCTCCCTTGCAGATACTGCTCCTACTGAAATTAGCTAAGCCTGTCCAGCTGTCTCTGTCTCCTTCTTTCTATATGTAATAATATTGCTTTCTTGTTCAGATGTATGCACTAACTCTGTCTCCCTGTTCAACTGTATATAATATAGTAAGCATGCTGAGCTTCCAGATAGTGGTAGCTCCTCAGACAGATCAAGCATATCCTGCCTGATCCCAGCTTTTCTGTTTGAGGACCATGAAAGTCAGCCTGGTTCCTGGTTGAGCTAAGGTTGGAAACCCTTGGTGATCCTGAGGAACGGCAGGCATTTTTCCTGGTTCCCAGACACTAGACACTAGACCCCTGACACAAGATGGTAGTACTCCATAGATTTCTGGCCATCAGCCACATAAGGACAATGCCCCAAGCCCCTCCACAGGTAGAGGACATGACCACAGGTCACATAGCCTCAAGACAGATCTCAATTTTGATGAGGTACCTAAAGGCCTGGAGGCTTAACCAATAAACTCCCCTTCCCAGACACTCCTCCCTGCAAAAGGTATTTAACCCCAGCACCCCTCGCCCCCGCCCCTGAGAACTGGAGTACGGTTTTATTCATCTACTTTCTGCCATGACAACAAATGTCTTAAAACCATGAACTGCCACCTCTTTTCATAGGAATCTGCTGTGGGGAGCAATGGAACAGGTAATCGTCCAAAGAGCCAGCCATATAATCTCCTGCAGCCTTCTCAGGGGATAGATGTAGTCTGTGGGTCTCCACTCCAATCTCAGCTCTTCCAAAGCCAGTGACACCTGGGTACCCAATAGCCTGAGAACAAGATGACCCCACCCTCCTTGCAGGCCTATGGACACCTTAGCCAGCTCCAGCTATCTCCTGCGAACTCAGACTGCACTCCCCCACCCACAGAGAGGTGTCCCAAGGCTTACTATAGCCTGACACCCACCTGGTGCTGGCATGGGGTAAGTGAAGTCAAAACTTCCAAAGCTGGCTTCCCCAAGCAGCCTGAGCCCTGTAGCAGAGCAGATGTGGGATCCCACAAACCCTACAACTAGCGCCTAACAAGAAGCTCAAACCCACGGCCCTGAGATTAAGAGTCTCATGCAGCCGGGCAATGGTGGCACACGCCTTTAATCCCAGCACTTGGGAGGCAGAGGCAGGCAGATTTCTGAGTTCAAGGCCAGCCTGGTCTACAGCGTGAGTTCTAGGACAGCCAGGGCTACACAGAGAAACCCTGTCTCAAAAAACATATATATATATATTTTTTTTTCTTTTTTAAAAGTCTCATGCTCTACCTACTGAGCCCTGTAGCAGAGCAGACCTGGGACCTCTTAACTCTACATTTCTGTACATGTGTCCTGCAGCTGGCTTTTCTCCATTCCTTTCCCCATCCCAGTTTGGTCAATTACTAGAGGCATGCAAGTATTCAGTACAAATGGAAATAAGGAATAAGTATTTGTTTTATGTACTCCAGAGTAGTTCAGACAGAGGCTGTGGAGTCGTTTCCAATATAGGATCTTACCAGACATAACTTTTCTCTGATTATGAACTGTGTGGATAATAATATAAAGATACTTTTTGTATATGAGAACCCATTCAAGTCTGAGGCTTTCAGAGTAGGACAGTTACCTACCCAATGTTCTACTGCATATCTAGACATGGCGACCAAACTACAGGACTCCAATAATGAAGTCGGGCTTATATCATTAATATTAATGTTTGTGAAGGCGATCTGGACAACACAGTGTAATATAGTCCAAAGTCCCTGTTGTACCCCATCTTAGTCACTGTTCTATTGCTGTGAAGAGATACCTTGAACAAGGCAACTTATAAAAGAAAGCATTTAACTGGGAGCTTGTTTACAGTTTCAGAGAGTGAGTCCTTGACTTTCATAGTGAGAAACATAGTAGCAAAAAGACAGGCATGGTATCGGACTTGGCAACAGAGAGAAAGAGCAAGGACTGGGCCTGGTATGAGATTTTGAGACCTCAAAGCCCATCCTTAGTTACACAACCCTTACAACAAGGCCACCCTCCATGCACAGATTCCCATGCCACACAATACCTTTACTCCTGTACCTTTCTTGATAAATTCAGAGCCACAAGGTATTCTGCCTGCTGGGGCTAGAATCTGGCCTCTTACTTGAAAAATTTCATTTGTATAAGGTTTGATTTGTTGGTGCCTTTCTTTATAGCAAAAACCTTCCTTTCTGTAAGAATCTCTAGTAGATGATACTTTTAAAAACTAACCCTGATCAAGGAATGGTGGTACCCGCTTCTAATCTTACCATCCAAGATATAAAAAAAAGATCAGATGTCCCAGGTCAGCCAGACTCAAGTACATAGTGAATTTGCAGCCAATTGAATTACATTAGACCTTCTTTCAGAAAAACAGACTAAATAGTTTATCATAATAATTAATACTTGTTAACCATCCTATATTTAAAATTTCTCAAGTGTCTTAAAAATATTCTTGTTTATTTGATTTGGGTCAAATAAAATGAGCATGTAGTATTATTTGTCTGTAATAATCTAAAATAGTCCACTTAACCTCATTTTCCTTGTCACATTCTGAATTTATCTGATTGTGTCTTTAAGACATTTTAAATCTGTTTCTCTACCCCTGTGTTTCCAGTAACACTGTCATTTATTGATTTATTGAATTTTCTTCATATTATATACTTACTCTGATATGAGTTTAGCAATAATACTCTCTACTTCCATGTCAATAATCATTATCTTGAGAAATGGAAAAACATGAGTAATTTTTGGAAGAATCAATACATATAATTATTTGCCTCTTGCCCTTATTTAATGTTAGTTCTTTCGTGAACTGCCATATTTTTCAATAAACTAGGATTTATATAAAACAATATTAGGGAGAAGGTAGACAATAGAAATCTAGGATATATCTCAGAAGAACTGACAGCTTTGAATAATGGAAAGAATATAAAAAGGAATATAGAATGACTGTCTACGATTTCAACAACTGAATGAATAAGCAAGTTATTCTCTTTCTTTCTTTCTTTCTTTCTTTCTTTCTTTCTTTCTTTTTGGTTGTTTGTTTGTTTGTTGCCTTTTGTTTTTTGTTTTTCGAGACAGGGTTTCTCTGAGCAGCCCTGGCTGTCCTGGAACTCACTATGTAGACTAGGCTGGCCTCGAACTCAGAAATCTGCCTACCTTTGCCTCCGAAGTGCTGGGATTAAAGGCGTGCGCCACCACTGCCCAGCTGGGAGTCATTTTCTAAAACAAAAGAGGTAGAATAGGTTTGGAATAAGAGTTGGGAATACAAAAGGAAATTAAGGTTAGCTTTGAATGTTGAGAAAAGTGATATATTTATTAATCAAGTGAAGGTATTTAGTCTAGAGCTGGAACTATGGATCTGAGTTTCCGAAGAGAAATGTAGGCTATATATATGATAGTGAAAAGCATACAGGTAAAGTTGAAATCATGAGTATAGATGATATTATCCAAGGGATGTATAAGAAATACAGAAAAACACAAAAGCAAAACCCAAGGACCTTCCTACTTTAAGGAGGCAGAAGTAATCCATTGTTACAGCATATGCTAAGTACCACATAAAGGCAAAATTGAGATACACTGGTGACTGAAAATGAGCTTGGTTGGTTAACTTGTAGTAAGATATCACATGAAGGGCCTTACTTTTGGATTGGATTATTGAAGGATGTGGGAATGGAATTGGGGAGAGAAAACAGTCATCTATTTTACAAGAAAGACAAAGAACTTCACATGAGAGAATTCTCAAACATCCTTCAGCTATACTTCCTAGTTCAGAGCCGTGTCCCACCAAGTGTCAACCGTTTACAGATAGGAGAGAATCACATTGGGCTTTTATCAAAATGAATACTATGTATTAAATTTTGCACAAAATGTGTCCTTGGAACAGGCAGGTAGAGTGAAGTGGGCTTAAAGGTTTTAGAATTGATGAGGTCAAAGAATTGGTACCCTAAACTTGCCAACATTAGCAGGAAAACAGTGGGAAAAATCAAGGGTTTGGACGATGAGAGATTTTGCAAGAATATAATTGACTGGACATGTTGTGCTTCATTTAAACTGAAAAATGAGCCAAATATGACCAAGAGCAGTAGCTATCCTCTAAGTTGGTCCCAAGTTACCCAGAAAGTACACAGGGTCAACTCCATGAAACAGAAATGAACACTTGATTTGGTTGACTGGATGTAGTCATTAAAACATTAATGACAAAACCACAGCCTTGAATTACCCCAGGGGTTTGCTTTCATTTCTTAGCTTGTAATCTGACACTCCCCATATTTTTTTTCATTTAAACAATTTTTTATTATATATTTTCTTCATTTACAATTCAAATGCTATCCTGAAAGTCCCATAAACCCTCCCACTGCCCTACTCCCCAACCCACCCACTCCTGCTTCCTGGCCCTGGCATTCCCCTGTACTGGGGCATATAATCTTTGCAACATCAAGGGCCTCTCCTCCCAATGATGGCCAACTAGGCCATCTTCTGCTACATACGCAGCTAGAGACACGAGCTCCGGGGGGGGGGGGTACTGGTTAGTTCATATTGCTGTTCCTCCTATAGGGTTACAGACCCCTTCAGCTCCTTGGGTGATTTATCTAGCTCCTCCATTGACTCCCCATATTTCTTAATGAACTGATCATACATAAAGTTACCAAGTGTTTGATTTACATTTCATTAATAATGTTGGAGATGAAAAGTTCATATTCCCTTAATTTTTATCTTAAATGTATTTGTTTTTAATTTGCCTGTTTGTTTTCTAAAGATAAGAGAGAAAAAATTGCATGGAGTTAGATGAATGGGGAGGTAGAGAGAGAGAATCTGGGAGGGGATGGGAGAGGGAAAACAGTTATCAGGATATATTATATGAAAAACATTGTTTTCAATTTTTAAAAAGGGAAAAATTAAAAAACAAAATTTTCTGTTAAGTAAGAAGAGATGTTTAAAGAAGAATACGTAACTATGAGTTTTGAAATACATTGTTTGAAGGTACATAATGAACTAGGTAAGTTAATCTTGTGTCTTTATAGAATCTGGGCTTTGCTCTCACATTAAACTGATGGCTTTTATACACATATTCATATTCCACTGGGATGAGAATTCTTCTGAGAAATCTGCTAATGTATTTTGCTATTGTGTCAAAGAAGCTATCTATATGACCTTCTGAAGTTGGGCATATCATGCTATAATTATGCTATTGAACTTTCTTATATTTTGATTTCAAATAGCTGAATATTCTTAGTTAATCCCTGTAGTTTCTCTGGGGAAAAGGATATAAAAACAACTGTATTCTTTGAAGGTAGTATTATAGTAGTTCCTCTTCTGATATAGAATTAATTTAATTCTTATTTTGAAATTAATCATGGCAAATAATAAATTTCTAGAAGAACTAGTCACTCTCTTCCCAGATATACTAATTCTGTTTATTATCCATTGTTTTCTGAGATAAATTTTCTGAGCCACATATTGTGCTATTAAGTTAGTAATGAATGAGAAGCAGATGGCATGGTCTCTATTTAACAGAAATTACAAGGCTCTTTAGGACATGTAAGTGGTATAAAGAGGGAGGTATGCTGTCAAGTTGTAATTCTTTTGACTGGTATTATAAGAGCTGAGAAACTTGAAAAAAGAAACAGATGACAAAAGGAAGGAAAGAACAGGAAGGAGGGAGAGAGAAAATGAAAGAAGTAAAACAAGCCAATTAGAAAAAAGGGAAGGAAGAAGAGCTAAGAAACTTAGAAGAAAAACAGAGACTAAGAACTCTCAGAACATTTTTCTGTAGAAGCCTCAGCAGATTTTCTGGTTTCAGACCATTTCAAATTGCAGTAAGCAAAACAGAGTAGTGCAGAAAGTCATGATAAGTAGATAAATACATGAAAGTAACAGAACTGAGTCCATAAATAAACCCACACATATATAGGCAAAGTATTTTACAAAAGTGTGATATCGTTGGCAACTGAAAAGCTAGAGATATGGTAGATATTTCAATAAATTGTAGTGGTATAGTTAAATACCTATATGCAAAAACAAAAAATTCACTCTATACCTTATAAAATTTAACTCAAAGCTATAATTAACCTCAGGGGACCAAGGTACAGAGAATAAGAGACTGTGGAATGCTCAGCCATAAATGGAACATATAAAACACACATGGTCCTCCCAAGGCTTAGTGATTATAGTGGCAAGAAGATGAAGAGACTATAAATGAGTACACAGAAACAGTGTCTTCTGAACCCAGCAGGAGAGGTGCACATATGATATCACACTGGTTATGTTAGTACAGCGTGCACAGGATCTATACAAGCCCAAGATAGAGCAAAATCCAGTACAGAAAGGGAAGTTGGACACAAAGTCCCACTTTTAGCCAAAGAGCTATTGGAATTGACAGAGAGAGGGGGAGAGAGAGAGAGAGAGAGAGAGAACCACTTTTTTTCTAATAGAGTAGTCCCTGATAAGTTGATCATGCTCTAATGGAAGGCCAAACATCCAAGAATATTTGAACAGCACAAATTGGAAATACTGTCTTCTTTTTGTTTGTTTTTTTTTTGTTTTTTTTTTGTTTTTTTTTTTTTGAGACAGGGTTTCTCTGTATAGCCCTGGCTGTCCTGGAACTCACTCTGTAGACCAGGCTGGCCTCGAACTCAGAAATCCGACTGCCTCTGCCTCCCAAGTGCTGGGATTAAAGGTGTGCGCCACCACTGCCCAGCCTTTTTTTTTTTTTAAATGTACAAAGTTATGTGTATAGGAAAGGCGGTTGTATCTGGAAAGAGCTAGAGAAGTCAGGGTGAATATGATCAAAACATGCAAAAGATCCTCAAATAGCTAATAAAAATGTTTTAAAAGTCACCCAACACCTGTATGTAACTTTAGATGAATGTAATTTTAGATGAGTGGGCTAAGACTATAAAGCAGTGCTAGAGAGCTTACCTAACATTACCTAACACACACATGGGTTTCTGCAATCAAAATTAAGATATTTAGAAGAAAACAATGGGCCCATGTATAGTTTTTGATTGGTGGCTTAGTCTCTCAGAGCTCTGAAGGGTCCCAGTTAGTTGACACTGTTGTTGTTCCTTTTTTAAAATTTTTTATTGGTTATTTTCTTTATTTATATTTCAGATGTTATACTCCTTCCAAGTTAACTCTACTATCTTCTCTCCCATCTCCCCTACTTCTATGAGAGTTCTCCCACAACCACCTATCCTCTCCCTCTACAGCACCCTAGTATTCCCCTATGCTGTGTCATTGAGTCTCCACAGAACCATGGGACTCCCCTCCCATTGATGACTGACAAGGCCATCATCTGGTACATAAGTAGCTGGAGCCATGGGTCCCTCCATGTGTACCCTTTGGTTGGTGATTTAGTCCTCTGGGGACTTTGAGGGGGTTCTGTTTGGTTGATATTGTTGTTCTTTCTGTGGAGCTACTAATCCCTTCAGTTCCTTCTGTCCTTCCCCTAAATTCCTCCATTAGGGTCCCAGTGCTTAGTCTGAGAGTTGGATGTTTGCATCTGCACCTCATGGTACCTTCTCCAAAACTGACCATATAACTGGACACAAAACAAGCCTCAACCGATTTATAATAAGATTAAACCACAAAATTGCACATTGGACTTGGACAAAAGCAACAGAAGAAAAAGAGCCCAGAAGAATGCACAAAAAACAGAGACAACTCATTCCCATAAACACAGTGAAAATAAAGCCATAATATATACACAAAGAACCTGTTGTGTAAAAATTGAAGAAAAATATATAAATAAAAATGACAGTAGGGGCTGGTGAGATGGCTCAGTGGGTAAGAGCACCCAACTGCTCTTCCAAAGGTCAGGAGTTCAAATCCCAGCAACCACATGGTGGCTCACAACCATCCCTAACGAGGTCTGACTCCCTCTTCTGGAGTGTCTGAGGACAGCTACAGTGTACTTACATATAATAAATAAATAAATTTAAAAAAAAAATGACAGTAAAAATTTAAGATTAAAGAAAAGAAAAGCCCTGATGCAAGATTATGAGACAGGGAAGATGTCTGGTGAGTGGTAGGCAACTTCTGTTCCAAAAAAACCCAGAGGATCTTGTGCTAGCAGGAACAGGGAAAAAGGAAACCTGTCCGACCGGTGGCTGGGGTTTGTTCCAGCCTGTGCCAGCCCTGCGACATCTTGGGCATTGTCTTAGTCAGGGTTTCTATTCCTGGACAAAATATCATGAGCAAGAAGCAAGTTGGGGAGGAAAGGGTTTATTCAGTTTACATTTCCACATTGCTGTTCATCACTGAAAGTAGTCAGGACTGGAACTCAAGCAGGTCAGGGAGCAGGAGCTGATACAGAGGCCATGGAGGGATGTTCTTTACTGGCTTGCCTCCCCTGGCTTGCTCAGCCTGCTCTCTTATAGAACCAAGACTACCAGCCCAGAGATGGTCCCACCCACAAGGGGCCTTTCCCCCTTGATCACTAATTGAGAAAATGCCTGACAGTTGTATCTCATGGAGGCATTTCCTCAACTGAAGCTCCTTTCTCTGTGATAACTCCAGCTGAGTCAAGTTGACACAAAACTAGCCAATACAGGCATGAACTCGGTGGAGGGTCCCAAGGTCCCCAGAGGACTCTCCATGCTGCGGGCACCCTAGCACACCCAGGATCTTAAGATCACTGGTGAGTGGAACGGAACATCTGTTCAAAACAAAAACAACAACAACAACAACAACAACAAAAACAAAACAAAACAAAAAACCCAGAGGGTTTTGTGCTAACAGGAAGAGGGACAAAGGACAAAGGCAGTCCCTAGCACACCCAGAATCATGTGATCACTGAGACCAGTCTACTCAGGAGACCATATGGGTGACAGAAGCAAGAGAGCTTCTTGGACAGGGTCCCTTCGGGCCTTCATCCTTAGCCAGGAGGCAGAGCTGAGACCCAGACCCTGGGCACATTCCCTGCCAGAGGAAAGTAGGCCTACAGGGAGGCTCTGACTCCAGGACTCAGGAGGTGGATCTTAGCTCCAGACTTCTGTGCACCATCCCTGCAAGAAGAAAGCTTGCCTGCAGAGAGTGCTCTGACCACTGGGACTCAGAAGAGAGTTGGATTCTCAGGAGTGCTGACAGAGGGTAAAGAATCACAGGAGGAACAAGCTCCAGCCAGAGAGAGCTAGAACATCTAACACCAGAGATTACCAGATGGCCAAAGGCAAATGTAAGAATCTTACTAACAGAAACCAAGACCACTCAGCATCATCAAAACCCAGTACGCCCACCACAGCAAGTCCTGGATACCCCAACACACCCAAAAAGCAAGATTTGGATTTAAAATTATTACTCATGATGCTGGTAGAGGATTTTAAGAAGGGCATTAATAACTCACTTAAAGAATTACAGGAAAACACTGCTAAACAGGTCGAAGTCCTTAAAGAGGAAACACAAAAATCCCTTAAAGAATTACAGGAAAACAAAACCAAACAGGTGATGGAATTGAACAAAACCATCCAAGATCTAAAAATGGAAGTAGAAACAGTGAAGAAAATCCAAAGGAAGACAACTATGAAGATAGAAACCCTGGGAAAGAAATCAGGAACCATAGATGTGAACATCAGCAACAGAATACAAGAGATGGAAGAGAGAATCTCAGGTGTAGAAGATTCCATAAAGAACATGGACACAAAAATCAAAGAAAATGCAAAATGCAAAAAGATCCTAACCCAAAACATCCAGGAAATCCAGGATACAATGAGAAGACCAAACCTACGGATAATAGGAGTAGATGAGAATGAAGATTTTCAACTTAAAGGGCCAGTAGATATCTTCAACAAAATTATAGAAGAAAACTTCCCTAACCTAAAGAAAGAGATGACTATGAACATGCAAGAAGCCTACAGAACTCCAAATAGACTGGACCAGGAAAGAAATTCCTCCTGACACATAATAATCAGAACAACAAATGCACTAAATAAAGACAGAATATTAAAAGCAGTAAGGGAAAAAGGTCGAGTAACATATAAAGGCAGACCTATTAGAATTATACCAGACTTCTCACCAGAGACTATGAAAGCCAGAAGATCCTAGAAAGATGTTATGCAGACCCTAAGAGAACACAAATGCCAGCCCAGGCTACTATACCCAGCAAAGCCCTCAATTACCATAGATGGAGAAACCAAAATATTCCCTGACAAAACCAAATTCACACAATATAATAAAGGATAATAAAGGGAAAACACCAACACAAGGATAAAAATTATATCCTAGAAAAATCAAGAATTATTCCTTCAACAAACCTAAAAGACAGGCACAAGAACAGAATCCCAACTCTAACAACAAAAGTAACAGAAAGCAACAATTACTTTTCCTTAATATCTCTTAATATCAATGGACTCAATTCCCCAATAAAAAGAAATGGACTAACAGACTGTCTACATAAACAGGACCCAACATTTTGCTGCATACAGGAAACCCACCTCAGGGAAAAAGACAGACACTACCTCAGAGTAAAAGGCTGGAAAACAATTTTCCAAGCAAATGGTCCAAAGTAACAAGCTGGAGTAGCCATTCTAATATCGAATAAATTTGACTTCCAACACAAAGTTATCAAAAAAGACAAGGAGGCACATTTCATACTCATCAAAGGTAAAATCCTCCAAGAGGAACTCTCAATTCTGAATATCTATGCTCCAAATGCAAGGGCATCCACATTCATTAAAGAAACTATAGTAAAGCTCAAAGCACACATTGCACCTCACACAATAATAGTGGGAGACTTCAACACCCCACGCTCATCAATGGACAGATCCTGGAAACAGAAACTAAACAGAGACACGGTGAAACTAACAGAAGTTATGAAAGAAATGGACTTAACAGATATCTACAGAACGTTTTATCCTAAAACAAAAGGATATACCTTCTTCTCAAAACCTCATGGCAACTTCTCCAAAATTGACCATATAATTGGTCACAAAACATATACCAGGATGTGGAGAAAGAGGAACACTCTTCCATTGCTGGTGGCATTGCAAGCTGGTACAACTACTCTAGAAATCAGTCTGGTGGTTCCTCAGAAAATTGGACATAGTACTACGGGAAGAGCCAGCAATTCCGCTCCTGGGCATATACCCAGAAGATGTTCCAACTTGTAATAAGGACACATGCTCCACTATGTTCATAGCAGCCTTGTTTACAATAGTCAGAAGCTGGAAAGAACCCAGATATCCCTCAACAGAGGAAAGGATACAGAAAATATGGTATATTTACACAATGGAGTAGTACTTGGCTATTAAAAACAGTGAATTTATGAAATTCTTAGGCAAATGGATGGATCTGGAGGATATCATCCTATGTGAGGTAACCCAATCACAAAGAACACACATGGTATGCAGTCAGTGATAAGTGGATTTTAGCCCATAAGGTCAGAATATACAAGATACAATTTGCAAAACACATGAAACTCAAGAAGGAAGAACAAAGTGTGGATACTTCTATCCTTCTTAGAAGGGGGAACAAAGTACCCATGGAAGGAGTTACAGAGACAAAGTGTGGAGCAGAGACTGAAGTAATGACTATCCAGAGACTGCCCCACGTGGGGATCCATCCCATTCACCCATACCAAACCCAGACACTATTGTGGATGTCCATAAGTGCTTGCTGACAGGAGCCTACTATAGCTCTCTTCTGAGAGGCTCAGCCAGTGCCTGACAAATACATAAGTGGATGCTCACAGCCATCCATTGGACTGAGCAGAAAAGGCTTTTTGAAGAAGCCCCTACTACGTTTAAAAACAAAACACAGAAATTGGTGCTTCTACCCAAAGCACAGCAGTTACCAGCTGAGGGAAGGGGGCAGGGAGGGAGGGAGAGGGACCAGCTCCTGTTACACATGGTTACTCAAGGGCTGAATGCAGCCAATACAGCAGCAGATGGCAAAACCTGTGGAAACCAAAGCTGTGGATAATCCACATCAGGTTCTCCCAAGCTTGGCCCAACAGGTTGGCCCAGTCCTGTCCTATAGGAGTTAATGCTCAATGCTCATTGCCTGCGGGAAATGCAGCTCTGTTTTTGCTGCTGAGGCTAGAAATGGGCCAAAGAGCAAAATGCCTCTCCCTGTAAACAAAGGGAAGGGGGCGTGACCAGCAGTAGCACAGCTATGTAACAGCAGACACAGGAGACAGAGACAGGCTAATCTTTGTAAATTCTAGACCAGCAAGGTCTACACAATAAAGTTAGGGTGGGACCCTCTGATGATACAGACACTTACAAACAACAGTCTGGAATACAAAATGACACTTTTTTCTCCTTAAAATCACTCTATAGGTTTTTGTTTAATAATACTTAAGAGGGTCCTTAATAATTTAAAAAACAAATACACATCAATCTTAAGTTTATATAAAGAGAAATAAAAACATAGATATATTTTTCCACAGAGACATTAATCTCCAAAGAAGAGAGAAAGAAATGGGAATTGATATAAATGGTTTCAAGGGTATGTAGATAATAAACAAATCCAGGCCTTTGATCTCAATACTGGGAGACAAAGGCAGGGACAAATAGGTTCCTTGAGTAGATTAGGTCAGACTAATCTACAGAACATATCCGACTCAGCCAGGGTTTTACAAAGGAACCTTGTCTCAATAAATAATAATAATAGTTCTAAATTGTTTTAATGGTTTTAATTATCATAATGAAGGTGGTTATATGTTCAGTGGTTATGATGGCATTACTCACCCTCTATGAGAGAGGTCAAAATAAAGCAGACCTAAGTAAAAAGGGGGCTGCTGGATTAAATCAGTCCATACTTTTAATGATTTCTGACTGCCAGACCAAGGGCAAGATGTTGGGCAAGAGGCTTTGTATTTGTGTTAACAAAAAAAAGAAGAAAAGGCTTTGGACTCTTTCCAAACTAATAAAGATCAGATTTGATAGAGGGACATCCTCTGAATATCTCAGCTACAGGCAGAAAAAAAAAATAAATGAAAGAACAACCAAATGGACAGGTAATGTATGCACTGATCCTGCTACTTGAAAACAGCTCTGAGACTGGCTGAAACATGAAAAAAAAAAATCTTTGCATAGCTAATAGATCTTGTTGACTACAAAATCATCAAGACTTTTCATAACATTCTTTTAATGAGGTAGGCAAAAATTGATATTACAATCTGTTATGATCCAAAGTAACTTTTAAGGAAAGACGTTGTCTTTCATCTGCTCAAACAAAGAGCAGAAAACCACCCTTAATTGATCTGAGCACCCTGCACATTCCATTAAAATGTCTTTATAAAACTATCTATTGCTTGTAACATTTGTATAATGCAGAATAAAAATCCAGGGGGGCAGCCGTGATAGGATTCACCCTTGAGGATGCTGAGACCTGCTGCTCTAGCTCCTTGATCGGCCCTGCCTCAAACTGATGCTGTTTCCAAAGACTTGCTTCTAGTACAGCTTCAAAAAAGACTGCTAATCCAGATGACCTTGATTCATCCAGCCTTTCAGACTGTTCCAGTCAAGAATTCAGTTAAGCTCTGAACTTTCTCATCATACAAAGGATGGACAGAAAATCATGCCAACTAGCTTTCTTTTTGACTTAACCATATTTCCAATTTCCTTTTGAGACCCAAACAGTAATTCTTTGCTCCAATTCAGCAAGGAAGCAACTAAGTTGGTATATATGGTTTTCATCCATTTATGAGTTATACATGTTACCATTTTAGGGGATGATTATAGTTTATTATGGTCTTAAGGAGGGAATCAAGTAGGGAGCTTAGACTCAAGGATTTCTTTCTTTCCTTTTCTTTTCTCTATCTTTCTTTCTCTCTTAGATAAAGGGAAGAGGGTTAGAAGAGAAAAGGGGAATATATAAATATTATAAGGAATTAGACAAATAGGGGTAGATTATTGAATCTACTCTTAAACCAAAACCATTTTATAGCCATAATCTTGCATTGGTAGAAATTTTTATATTTTGCTGCAAAAGTGATTTCATATTTGTTACATTGATGCAGAAATAAGGTTATTTTTGATACATTGGTATAGGTTGTTATATATTGATACAAATTTAAGGTTATGTTTGGTACACAGAATTTATATATTTTAACATTTATTTGAAAGATCATACTTACATAATTCTTAAAGATGCAATATAAAATTATAGTGTCTTTAAAAGCTGTTATTACTAACTGTTAGAGATAATAAAATGCAAATTACAAAATGTTAGGGATAAATAAGAAATGCAAGTTAATAATTACATAGTCAAACTCATTGTCATATTAGATACTAGTTTAGTTAATTACAATAAAATGTTTTCAAGGTTATTCAGACAGTAAATAGCTAAGAATAAATAATGTTTGACAGTTCAGATATGATTTAGGTAGATAATTGCTCCTCAAAAACCTCAAAGATCCATAAAATATGGAATTTAAAATTATTTCATTATTAAAAGGACTTTTGACTATGAGACATGTCTGTTCCTGAAGATAGCCCCATGTTGGGAATTGGTTCTAATGTTTTGTTTTAATTTGGCTCCGACAAGCTGTGCTTCCAGGTCTGATGGTCCCTGTACCCAGCTGGCTTTGATTGGTAATAAAGAATTACCATATAGCCAATGGCTGGGCAGGGAGACAGAAGCGGGATGTTTAGATTATGTGGGCAAGTGACCAAAGGAGAGAGGGAAAAGAAGAAGAGAATCACCATGACTCAGAGGGAGAGGGATCAGATTTAAGAGCTTCAGGAAAAAAAAATTCATCCAGCAATGTAGGTGGAAAGGAAAAGTGGCCCAATTTGGTGGTGGTGGTGGGGTGCTGTGCAGAAGGTAACAGGGAAGCAAAGATAAAATATAGATTTAGAAGATGTTAAACCAGGAATACTAGTGGGGAATGTGTGCTAGCCATGGGGAGGTTTAGAAATGCTCAGCCATTGAGCTAGTCAAGGCATATAAAAATTAGCTGGTGTGTGTGTGTGTGTGTGTGTGTGTGTGTGTGTGTGTGTTTCATTTACGATTCTAGAGCTCTTAGGCAGGTGCAGCACATGAGCATGCAACCCACTAGAAGCACAGTTAACTAATTCACCGTTAAATCCTATCCTCCTTCAAAGAAGATGATGAGCAGGAAGAATCTCCATACCCAGGTGCTTCAGTTGTGACAAGCTAGCCACTGGGCAAAGAAAATACCCATGCTTCAACTATAGACAAATGCTGTCCATAATGGCCAAACAAACACTGGGAAGTCAACGGCCAAACTCTGCAAAGTAAGTCCTTCGTAATTCCTGCATCACAAAATGTCTGTCAGATATACTAGGTCAGAAGGCTGAAGATGCATGCTCCCGTGTTAGAGACACAATACTGGGACTGTCCAGGCAGTCATCTGTCTCTGTCATTTCTATAATTTTTAGAAGCCGTGTCCCAGCACTTCCTGCATAATCAGGTAATATTTATTCCTTCTCAGGACTCTGATG
The DNA here is from genome assembly GCF_000001635.26 of Mus musculus. NCBI lineage: Eukaryota > Metazoa > Chordata > Mammalia > Rodentia > Muridae > Mus > Mus musculus. The sequence goes on from NC_000086.7 coordinate 129,732,353, forward strand.
GAGTTGAAGGCTAGATAGTCATAGTCTTACTGTAAGCTTGTTTAGGATTTAAGAGGATGTTCTAGGTCTAAAATTATATTGTTAGAATGGTAATACAAGTTAAGATAGTGTATTAGTTATGGTTCTCTAGAGTCACAGAACGTATGGAATGTCTTATCAAGATCCTTTCTCAGGGGAACCTGGCCACCCCTTCATTCAAGGGGTTTTAGGCCTGCAAACTGGATCAACTGGCTCAAGTCTAGAAATTGATTCACTGGCCAAGATTGCCTTTTGTCATGACCCAAAGAAGGCCTTTCTTTCATTTGTTTGAGAATTTTTCTGCTTATACAGATCAAACAGATATGCAGTAGGCTTCCCGGAAACACCATGATTGATTAGCCAGTACCAAAGGTCTGTACAAGTCATGCCATTATAAATTTCACCTCTCCTGTGCTGACCATTACAGGGTATGTCATTATAAACATTGTTTTGTCTATGCTGTCCATTATAATAGCTATGATCACCTTGTCTCTGGCAATTCAATGATGCAAACTGATCCCTGCCACCTCAAGGCCCAATTAAACCCATTGCATTTAATTCATCCAATTGAGCAGCAGCATCTCCAACGCTAAGGTCTGGCTCAAGGAAAAGGGCAAGAACAAAACTCTTAAAATGTGCTGGTGCCCCTCTCACCAGTTTGCATCTTATAGGACTGGTGAAGGGCATATCTTCTGGACCTTCCCATTGTGGAGAATTAGGTATTATACAACGTATCCACTCTAACATTACAATTTCCCTGAAACTTATGATACCTTCGTCAACACTAAGCCAAGGGATATCAGGCATCTCCAACTTTTCAGTAGGCCATCTTTTGATAAATGCTTCAGTCAACCATTCAAACAAACTTCTGACACTTTTTTTTTAACTATGCGAGCTTCCATATTAAACCTATAATCTCTACTCAGAGGGCCCATGTCAATAAACTCAGCTTGCTCTAGCTTTATGTTCCTTCCACCATTATCCCACACCCTTAAAATCTGTTCCCACACATATTTCCCAGACTTCTGCTTGAATAAATTAGCAAATTCATTAAGCTCCTTAGTAAAGTAGCTCATTTCCTCATGGACTATACTTTCTACCTCCCCTCTAGGGGGCTACTTTGCCTTGAATCTGGTCTAGAAGAAACTATTGGTGGGTCTTGAGAAACATCAATATTGTTTGCCCAGCATTTCCTTCAGAGAAAGTCACTGATGGTTTATCAGACTGCTTTGCCAATTAATGCCCTTTAACTGCTGACACCCTCTCAGGCTAAGACTTGAATTTTCCCTGTAATTCAGCCAACCTTATAATGAGGGCTTCAGTTTGATGTTCTGCAACTCAAGCTCTATGGCTGCTGGAGAGAAAATTCTCTTCAAGGGCACACTTAGAGACCTTTAGATTGTTAATTTGCATCTGGAGCCAATCAATTTTTTTTCATACAGCTCATTCTTTTCCTTCATCAATTTTCCAGAGATAATAACAGCAATTAGCCAGCAAAATCATTTTCTGATTTTTCACCCAAATTGTAAAAAATTTGGTACATTGGGTCACATATTTTATTGCCTGTTACAATTGATAGATCAAGATAATCAAAAGCATTAGCTTTTTTATGTTTGAAATACAGTTTCCATCATGGGCCTTCAATATTCTCTGAGCTTTCAGGAGGGAGAGCATCTAAAAAAGGTGTCAGTAGTTAAAGGTACTGGTAAATTAGAAGGTACTAGAAAATTAGTAAACTGACTACAGAGTCTTAAAAGTTTCATCTTTATACTTCTGCTCCTCTAGAACCATTCCCAGTACCAACTTCTGTGGTAGTAGATTCCACCAGATGTGCTGGCAAGCAGGAATGAAGAGCAAATTGTCCTTCCAATGTCCTTATGTAGGTCTCCAGCAGAAGGTGGTGAATCTGCATGACATGTGTATTGGTGAGTGGAGTATTGAAATCTCCCACTAGCAGTATATGAGGGTCAATTTGTAATTTAGGCTGTAGTTGTGTTTCCTTTACAAATGTAGTATCCCTGTGTTTGGTGCATAGAGGTTTAGTATTGAAATGTCCTCTTGGTGAATTTTTCCTTTGGTTAATATATATTGTCCTTATCTATCTTTTCTGACTAATTTTGATTTGAAGTCTATTTTCTCAGATATTAATATGGCTACACAAGCTTGCTTCTTAGGTCTATTTTCTTGGATGTCTATCTTTATGTTAGGGTGTGTTTCTTGGATGCTGCAGAAGCATGGATCCTGTTTTTGTATCCATTCTGTTAGTCTGTTTCCTTTTATTGGGGAAATGAGACAAATGATGTTGAAAGGTATCAATGAGCAGCATTTGTTAATTATTCCTGATATTTTGGTGTGTGTGTGTCTGTATGTGTGTGATGTGAGTGTGTAAGTGTGTGAGTGTGTGTATGTGTGTGTGTGTGTGTGTGTGTGTGTGTGTGTGTCCGTGTGGTTAGAGCTTACTCATTCCTTGCATTTTCTTGGCTGTGTTTAACCACTTTGAGTTGGAATTTTCCTTCTGGATCCTTCAGTAACTCTGTGCTTGTATATAGATTTTTTTTATTTAGCCTTTTCTGGAATATCTTACTTCGTTCATTTATTGTGATTGAAAATTTTGGTGAGTATAGTATTCTGGACTTGAATCTGTTTTCTTTACGAGTCCATGGAACATCTTTTCAGGACTTTCATTCTTTTAGAGTCTCCACTAATAAGTCAGGTGTAATTCTAACAGGTCTGCCTTTACATGTTAATTGGCCTTTCTTCTTTACATCTTTCAATATTATTACAATTTTTCTGCATGTGTAGTGTTTTGTTTCTTAATATGTGCTGAGAGGAATTTATTTTCTGATCTAGTCTATTTAGTGGTTTTTTTTCCCCAAATATGGGCTATTTATTTTCTCAGTGAGTGTATGGAGACAGACTTTTCATGAGGCGGTTTTTGTGCCTTGATAGATACCTCCGTCTTTAGGTTAAGTCGACTTTCTTCTGTGATTTTGCTGAAAATATTGTTTCTATCTTTGACCTGGGTTTATTCTCCTTCCTCTATTCTTACTATTGTTAGATTTGGGCTTTGATACTGTCTCAGATTTCATGGGTGTTTTGTGCCTGAATTTATATATATATATATATATATATATATATATATTTTTTTTTTTTTTTTTTACATTTAACATTTCCTTGGACTGGGGTATCTGCTTCTTCTGTGTCTTCAATGCCTGAGACTTCCCTTCTTATATTCTGGTCTCTGAGGTTCCTGTTCAAGTTACTATTTTTTTTTTCATTTCCAGTTTTATTTCAGTTTGGGCTTTCTTTGTTGATTCTATTTCCACCTTAATGTCTTGAACAGTTTTATTCATTTCCTTCCACTCTTTGTTGATATTTTTGTTGGGATAGCCCTGGGGCTAATTATATTTGATGTTAATTCTGTTCTCATGTGAGAGGTTGTGAACAAGGAATGAGTTAGTACTCAGGTGATTTCCTGTAAACCTTCTTCCCACCTTAATTTGTAAAATAAAGAGAGCTGATGACTGAGCAGAAAAGGGGAAGGTGGAGCTGAAGAGAGAGAGAGAGAGAGAGAGAGAGAGAGGGAGAGAGAGAGAGAGAGAGAGAGAGAGAGAGAGAGGAGGAACAGGGAGAGACAGAGGGTGCAGAGGAGGAGGAAGAAGAAAAGTGAAGCAGAAGCACGTGGCCTGGAGAAACTGCAAGTTTTAAGGGGTTTCATCAATGTGAAAGATGGTAGTGTAGCAGCAGTAGATCTGCCCAATCTAGGCACACAGCATGTATTCATATTAATTGAGTTATGTTTTTGCTATCTGTATCAAGGAGATCAAATTTTAATTAAACCTGAAATGGCCTCAGCAAGAATACAAGATGGAGGAACCAAATTGATACATAGACACCAATGACACCATTGACCACTACCTTGCTTTTCATCCACTCCACCAAACCAGACTGTACAAGTGTGATATAGGTTTCCTGGTCCTTGGCTGCAAACATGTGGGTTTCTACCAGTCTTAGGTAGTAATATCCTTTCCCAGATTTTGTTTTTGCTGATAACCAGAAAGATTCTCAGAAAATATATGTGGATTTTGACAAGGGCTTGTTTGCAAACCATCTGAGTCCAATTTAAGGGTACATATTTCTTTACAAATCCATTTCCATTTTCTGTTAGCGTGGAAAAGTCTGTACAGTTAAATGCTGTGGATGGAATGGGAGTTTCATGGGCAATACTCCCCACAGAAACAGCAGAGATTACATTGAATGGCTTGTTTCTTTTCAACACTCACTCAGATAGTGCTGGGACAACGGGAACATGTTTATCTTTTGCCCTTGACCCTGCTCCCAGGCTTGGAACTGCTTGTTCTCTCTAGTAGATTAATTTCTTTGGTCATCATCTACCAATGTGCATTGTTCCATTCCTGAGAGCTCCTGCTGATTTGCTTTTGGTTCATCTAATAGACCCCTGACTATGATCTTGCCCTCTCTAAACATCTGGCTTTCCACTCCAGTCACCTCATTTCTGCCTCTTAAGTGTTCAGTTTGGTACTTTAAAAATATCTGCAAGTAAGAATTGTTTTGAAAAGGCTATAGTAGTTTTCACGTTACTCCAATTACATCTCCACTGCTAGTGATTTATTCTTCTTTCTGTTCTTTTCTCTAGCTCTCTAACTTACTTGCTCATGCCTTAAAGAGTTCTCAAACATCAGTGCATCAAAATCATCTGGAAGATTTAGTAAAACTCGGATTTTTCAGTAGAGCTTTAAATGTAGTGCTTCTTAGTTGGTGCTATTTTTTTTTTTTTATTTATAAGACCTAGAAGATGTAGCTTGTTTGGTATCATGAAGTCTTGTTTGATATCCAATACCTCATAGACTCAGGCATGGGAATACATGCACTGATAATCCCAGGAACTGGGAGGTAGAGGCTGGAGGATCAAGAGTTTAAGGTCATTATTTTTTTTACATAAAGATTTTGAAGCCAGCCTGTGGTACATGAAACCATATTTTAGAAAAAATTATTTCTGGGGCTGAAGCTATGGCTCAACAGCTAACCACACTGACTGTTTTTCCCTTGAAGAGGATCTGGGTTAGATTTCCCAGAAGGGGGAAGAGAGAGAGAGAGAAGGAAGGCTAGAGAGTAAGAGAGGTAAAAGCTTAGAGAGACAGAGGGGGGCCAAGCAGGCCCTCTTATAGTGGGCTGGGCTATCTTGCTGTTGCTAGGTAACTGTGGGGAGGAGTCTAGCCAGAATGCCAGAAGCTTGGGACATTGTCTATGTGACTGTTAGCCACACGACTCTCCTGTGGGGGCTGTGGGGACAGTAACTTCGACAGAAGCCAGGGGTTCAGGAGACATGATCGAATGCCTTCTGTCCCATGTAGGTGGAAATTATCACCCATTGGGTCCCACTGGGGTTCAAGACCTAAGTTCGACTGGAGACCAGGCTGTCTGTGCATAGCCCATTGCCCCACAATTAACCACTTCTTATTTCTATGGCTTGTTACATAGTCTCTTTCTGGTGGAATACTTACTGTACAAAGATAGCTAGTGTGGCTAAGAACCTTCATCTCTTAGACCACAGTGTAAAACCTCTGGATGTTCTATAGCCCTCAAAGTCAGAGTCACTGAAAAGTCATAAACTGAATGTGCTGTCTAGAACTAAAATAAAGGTCATGAACCTATTTCCAGTGTGCAGCTCACTGTCTAAATACAGGCTGTTCAGTTTTCTAGAAGTTAGAAGTGACAACGAGAAAAATAACTTCAGAAAGTGAAAAGTAATCTACTTAAATAAGCAAAAATAATTTGGACTCATAGTCATATTCTCTTTTTGTCATCATGAAAATTAGCATATTTGGGTTTGTACATATTAGCAACAGTAAAGGATTATTATTTTTTGGAATATGACTCCCAAAGGCTCATGTAGTGAAGACTTAGTCCACAGTATAGCAATTTTCAGAGTGAGCCTTTGTGGGCTTTAATGTCATCAGTGGATTTAATCCATAGATGGATTCATTATGTGATGGTCTATTAAGAAGTTATATAGAACAGGAGATGGAGACGGGTTAGAGCAAGTAGTTTACTGGAGTTCTGCTTTGAAGGAGATATCTGCTCCCGGACCCTATCTTGTCTCTCTATTTTCTGATGGACATTAGATAGATGGGTTTCCTTTATAATGTTCTAAGCAGCACCTCAGCAACTCATCACTGGACCCGACTATATGTGAATTAAACCTTCGGAAGCTGTGTTTCAGAATAATCTTTCCCTTCTAAAGTTTTTTTTTTTTTTTTGTTGTTGTTGTTGTTGTTGTTCAGGTATTTTACACACCAATGAATGGCTAACACAATTATCTCTTGTGTATCTATCTATTCATGAGCATTGTGTATAAGTTTCAATGGATCATGTAATGGAACATATCAAAGTAGGCCTGAAGCTAATGTAATTTATAAACCACAAACCTTCATCACTTAGAGCATTCTTTCAACACACAAAAGGAATTTGGGCCCCTTGTGTACTTCTGACACATTCTAAGTACTAGCCAAAATTTGGTTCCCTGAATGAATGTTTTACTATGATGTATAGTCCCTTTCCCTATGTCTGACTGCTCACAAGCCAACCTCAGACGATTGTATAATAGAAAATGTGGCTTAGGGCTACTAGGTCTGGCATAAAAGGGTAGAATAATAACATATGTTAAGGGGTTGGGGATTTAGCTCAGTGGTAGAATGCTTGCCTAGTAAGCACAAGGCCCTGGGTTCGGTCCTCAGCTCTGAAAAAAAAAGAAGACAAAATAACATATGTTGAGCAAAGAGTAGAAGGGAGAAAAAAAAGGAACGAGGACGACTAAAAGAATTAGTATCCTTTGACTGCCAAGAAATTAGATTTTCTTATTTGGCTAATAAACTGCCTCTGAAACAGTTTCAGAACTGAAGTTCTGAGAAAAGATAAAACCAATTTTACCTTAGCTTTAATTGGATGAAGTCTTTCAATGATGCATTATTTTGAAGAAGCCACAATCTGCTCACTGGCTTCTGTCTTTAATGTTACCCAAGGCCACTTCCTTTCTAAGTTTGCTGTGACTTCTCTTCTTTTAAGTTAATGAATAACTTCTGCTTTGCACTGGCTTGGATACCACCTCACTTGTGTGAATGTTGTTTGTTGTTGCTTGTTTGTTTGCTTTTTAGATAAGGCCTCATTATGTCTTCTAGGGTAGGCATGAACTCTGCCTGCATGCTTCCTTGCATCTCTATCCCAGGAATGTCTAGGATTGTTTCTGCTTACCATTACACTCCAGTTCACCTGTGTGTGTGTTTCCTCTTTCACACTTCACAGTCAAAAACGTTTCTCATCTTAGGCTTTCAATTTGTATTCTTATTTCATGGTATCTTTCCTTCATTCTTAGCCATCATTCAGTAATAAATTCTCAGATTCTACAATGAGTAATAAACAATGCTATGTTTTTTCATTAGATTTATTCCCCTATTTATACTTAAATTTAGCTTCCTAGAGACTTATTTTCTTTGTTCTTATTAGCCTCTACATCAGTGCTTCTCAACCTGTTGGTCACAATCCCTTTGAGAGATGAATGACCCTTTCACTGGGGTCAACTAAGACCATTAGAAAACTAGATATTTATAGTATGATTCATACTAGTAGCTAAATTACAGTTATGAAATGGCAATGAAATAATAATGCATGAGGAAATGTATTAAAGGGTCACAGCATTAGGAAGGTTGAGAACCATTACATGCTATTCTTTGGTGAATATGCCTACTCCCATAACTTCAACTAATATTTCTTTTCCTTTTGTCCCCTTGAGACAGGTCCTTATGGTACTGCCAGGCTGGCATTAAGCACACAGAGCCCTGTCTGCCTCTGGTTTCTGGCTGCCAGAATTAAAGGTGTGTGCCATTGTGGCAGGCTCCAAACAATATTTTTAATGACTCTAATTATTAACCGTTTTCTCCAAATATTGTCTTTCTCAAAAAGTATTTTCAAAAGCACTGGGTTTAATTTGTAATAAAATCTCCATGACGTTTTTGGGCAGGTGTCTGAAATGTTGCTGCTTCTCTCTGTATACGCAGCTTGATCTTCATGTGGGTCCCCCAACAACTGACCTGGGACTGTCCCTAAAGCTGTTGCCTGCCTATGGATTCAGTTCCCCTAACTGGACTGCCTTGTCTGGCCTCAGTAGGAGAGGATATGCCTTATCCTGAGGTAACTTGATGTGTCAGGGTAGGGGGATACCCAGGGGACCCCACAGCCTATCAGAGTAGAAGAGGTAGGGGGATGGGAAGATGAACTGTGTGAGAAGGGAAGGGGGCAGCAATTGGGATGTAAAGTGAATAAAAAAAAAAAACCCTTGACATTGTGTTATTTTTCCAAATGTGTTTCTTCTATTAGATTTCCAGTCCAGTGTCTCCACCCTTCCTATTCCCAGAAATTGAAATCTCAGAATTTATCCATTTCGTTTCTTATATTAGGGCAGCCCATTCTGAGAAACATCTATAATATTTGTTTTCACCTTTTGTTCTCTTTTCTACTGTCCCAGAGCTTGGTGCATTTTTGCCTATTGTGAAACTATCTAACTGTCTCTGGTCTCTTGGACTAGAGCAATATAAGTATATAACAGTTTATCTACTAACCAATAAAGTTAAGCTCTGGATGCTTATAGGTTGTTTATATTGATTCTCCTTCATTAAGATACATTTTCTCTTTATCTGGGCTCCATTAGGCAAATCCTTGTGTGCATAAGAGATATGTAATTGAAACTTTTATCATTTTTTTTTCAGTTAGTTAGTAGTAGTAGATTTTTTTTTCCTTGACTGATCTTTCCAGCTCCTTATAGTCTTCATAGTTATGGATATCTACTATAGGTAATGTTTCTAAAGGATGGCATTCAATTTTAATAAACACATTTCCCACACCCCAAAGATATGACTTTTGAAAGTGACATCCTAATTTATATCATCTCTGTTTCTGATGGGTTTTTTGTTTGTTTGTTTTTGTTTTTTGGAGATAGGGATTCATATAGCCCAGGCTAGCTTCTAACTCTCTATGTAGCTGAGGACAGCCTTGAACTTCTGATCCTTTTGACACTATTTCCTATGTGCAGGGATTACAGACATATTCACCACATTAGTTTTTATCTAGTTCTTGTGATGAACCCAGAGCAGTATGATGTGTTGGGTTATATCCCCAGCAATGTTTTCTCATTTTTTTAAACATATATATGTGAATTCATTTCTATCATTCATGGTTCCCTGTTGACTCCATATATGCAGAGCAAACTCAAAATTTAGGATGACATTTTAGGCCTTGCTGACTTGGTTCCATGTTATCTCTCACAGCAGCACCTCTAGAAGACTAAGTATCTCAGCCCATGTTCTTTTCTACATGCTGTTGGTAGTGTTAATTTGGGGTCATACACTTAGAAATGCAGTGTCTCTACAAAATCTGCCCAATTCTCAATTCTTTTCTTATTGTATGTTTCTATAACATTCTTTTGTACGAACTTGTAAGTTTCCTTGACTAGACGCATTCAGATCATTCATTTTGTTCAGCACATTGCCATGGACATGACTAGTTCTCAAAGTTTATTTATATACTATCACTAAATTAAACTCACGTGTGTAAATTGTAATATTCTAGATTAAATATGATTATAATTCTACATGACAGTAAACAATCAAAACTAGTTTACAACAAGAAAGGTGATTGTCTATGAATCTGTATATCACACCATAGGCCCACATGAAGGCCTGCACTGCAATGGGAAAACATTCCTCTGAGGATTTTGGCATCAAGCTCAGCCCTGGTAAGCCTTTGAATGTGGCCATTATGGAAGCCAAGCATCAGAAGCATTTTTATTGGGTAAAGCAACAACATGCTGAGGGATTAAAGCATGAAAATGTTGACGCAAGTCAGGGTTGGTTCATAGAGTTTAGAGGCAGGCCTGCCTTTATAGAATATCAGGGTGTGAAGTCAAGCTGACAATGCTGATGGAATGGCTCGTTAGCCTTTCTGTTCTAAAGGCAGCAGAAGGCCAATGGTACAGATCTATTTGAAACAATAAAATATCAAATAAAATACAGAGGAGCAGCAGCAGAAATATCCTGGTGTCTGTTTCTCAGGATATTATCCAGGATCCAGGAGGAGAGGTTCATGGGGATTTACACTGAGATAGGTTTCCAACTGAAGTAGGATGATTGCAGGTTTAAGGCAAATCCAGGCTAAACAGCAACATTCTGTCTCAAAAAACAAATAAAACCAATCAAAGCAGTATATCGCTTGCTGAGCTGGGGACAACACCTACACAACTCATTGAATACAGAGAAGCTGAGCTACCCCTGTCTACTTAGAGCCTTCACCCCTATAGACTAATGTTCATGGTACTGGAAGGCACTATGCTGCAAGCTACCAAAGGTGAAAGGTAAACACTAACCCATTACAAATCCTTTGATCTACAGTGGTGACTTGCCTCCAAGATAGGCTGGTACAATAGTGGCACAATGTTTGTTAGAGTAACCAACAAAGATCTGATTTGATTTAAGGCCTACCCGTCAGACCCCATGGAAACCCATACCCAACATTGTTTGAGTGGCTAAGAACTTGGAACTAGATAGACCAGGTATGTAGGGGGAAATCAAACTACTACTGTTCTGATAAAGAAAAGTAGCAATAAAATAACTCCCAATGTCATTCTGTTATACTCCTAGATCACTCTCTTGCTCAGCCATCATCAGATAAGCTTCCTTCTGCAGCAGATGGGAACAAATGCACAAACACACAGCTGAACCATGAGCAGAGAGGAAGAGACCTTGAAGCACGCTGCCCTAAACGGGAAGTCTCCATCTAATCTCTCCCATTCAGGCTCAGGGAACTGTGCAAAGGTGCAAAAAGTATAAAAGCCAGGAAGTATGGAGGCGACAAAGAAAACAAGGCCTCCTGAACATAGAAGAACCTCTATACAAAAGTCACAGAGACTGAGACAGCAGTCACATGATCTGTGCAGGTCTACACCTCATGACGTCCTAGAGCTGAGAGGAGATGTGCACACATTCCCCATCACATCTCTAACCCCAAAGCTATGTTTAATTGGCAACTACTTAAAAATGAAAAAAAAATTAGTTTTTCCCAAGGTACTCTTACTGGGAAAACAAACCACCACTTTTAAGGGAAGGTCACATGACCAACAGTAGATGCCCATCACAAAATGAACTCAGTGGCATCTTTGATGGTTCCTCGTCTTATAATATCATGTCAGGGTGTCCCCCACTCTCTCTCTAAAATTTTAATTATTTAATTAGGATTTTTTTTAACCCTATAGATCCTTGGTGGATATATTTTGGCTTTCAGGTATCTGTTTCTATAAGTCTCTTGAGTGTACAAAATGATTGGGTCTCTGTGTCTATGTTTCTTATGCCTTTTTTGGACTCTTTTCCTTATTTGTTTGTTGTTGCTTTGTCTTATTATATTTTATTATTGTCATGTAGATGCCTGTTTATCTAATGATAGACAGAAATGAGATGGATCTGCATGGATTGGGAAGTAGAGAAACAGTGGGCAGAATAGAGGGAAAGAAAACTGTAATTAGAAAATGAAAAAAATCTATTTTCAATAAAAGAAAAAGCAAACAAAGCAACACATTACATGTTAAGTTTGAGATGGATGTGAGTGGAAGAGTACTTACCTTCAATGTTCAAGACCCTAGGTCAGATTCCAGCACAGATAAATGGGGGAGAGGAAGAGTCATATATAAATCTTTACAAAGAGGCATACAATATGGCATAAAGGCATAAAAGCATTTGGTAGGCTAAGCAGAGGACATGAATTCTATTCCTGAATCTCATGATAGAAAGAGAAAACCAACTCCTAAAACCTGTCCTCTAACTGACTTCACACACACACACACACACACACACACACACACACACACACACTTTTCATGATGACTATAGGACCTTCTGTGTTCTCCTGAACTGCTATAATTACTTTCTTTAGTTTCTGTACCTTGGTCTGATTCTGCCTGTTATGACAAACGCCTGTTGAAATGTTGTCTCACAGTTTACTTCTTGTTTTTTTTTTCCTTGAGGCAGTATTTTGCTAATTGTTGTTTATCTACCATTCTGTTCCCTTGTTTCTTGTAGAGAATGTGTGGCATAAAAAATGGTTTGTCCCTTTTCAAAGGTTCTTGGAGCCATTTCCGTATTTCCTGTGAGGCTGCTCCAGTTCCAGTCCTCAGGATTTTATCTAGCTTTAGTCAGAGCAGAGGTGCCTCAAAGGATTTCCTCAGGGGGTGGTATAAAAGCCAAGTGGAGAACTAACCAAACAGGTCAGCTTGATTTTGATCTACTGCATATTCTGGGGCTCTGTGAAGAGTTTTATTATTTATTTATTCATTTATTTAAAAGAGGAAATTATTACTAAAAGAAACACCATTTTTCAAATCAGTTTTCAAAGTTATTTCAAATACCATTGCCAAAACAGATCCCCAAACACATGTTTTATAACTTCCTTGCTAAAGATCCTTATCAGTGAATACCACTTTGTCTTACACTGAAATCTGTTTGCATGCCAGGAAAGGTCTATGGAAATAAAATGTTTCCCAGTACTATTTAACACCCATGTTTTTATTATTCCAGCATCTGGCCTTCAAATATCGTTAGTCAACATTATTTCCAGGCTATTCCATATGTTGTCTTCTCCTTCCTTTCTTTGCTTGCCTTTTCCAAGTCTGACTTCTGATTCAACTTCACCAACATAAGCAATACTTTTAGAAAACTTTATTACGGGCCTAATTTGTCTCATTGTTTGACTTTAGTATACTGTACGGGTACGTCTTAGTGTTTCTAACAGTATGATGAAACAACATAACCATAAGTAACCAGGAGAGGATAGGTTTTATTTCATCTTATACTTTCAGGAAACAGTCCAGGAAAGGGTAGGAACTCAGGCAGGGCAGGAACCTGGAAGCAAGGAGTTGATGCAGAGGCCATGAAGGAGTGCTGCTTATTGGCTTGATCCTTAAGGCTAGCTCAGCATGCTTTCTTATAGCATCCAGTGGTGGCAGACCTTTCTGTAGGAATCATTAATCAAAAAAATGTACCACAGGCCTGGCCATATGTCAACCTGGTGGGGGCATTTTCTGAATATTTCTCTGTAGCTTGTGTCAAGTTTACATATAACTAGCTAGCCCAATACACTCGTTTTCTCTACCCCTCCTCTCTCTTTCACATTATCTTATGTATCCTAAGCTGATCTTGAACTCACTATGTTGATGGTGCTGCCCTTCAACTCTTAATTTTCTTCAGTCTACCTCTGAAGTGCTCTGATTAAAAGTGGAGGCTACCACACTTCGTTTAACTCCCCCCCCCCCCCAGTTCTCTTGTTTGTTTTCTAAAGTTGATTTTAGGTTGAGTGATTGCCGAGATTTCTATATTTAATAGGTTGTTCGCTTACAAGTTTTGTGTACCATAAATAGTACTTTAGCTATCAGTTGTTGCAGTAAATCTCCTCTCAAAAATGCCCCAGCAATGAAAACACAACACAGTTAATATGATTACATGCTGCGTGCCTAGATAGGGCAGATCTACCGCTATACTACCATCTTCCACAGCTTATGAGACCCCTTAGAACTTGTGGTTTTCCCCAGGCCATGTGCTTCTGCTCTGCTTTTCTTCTTCTTCCTCTTCCTCTACATCCTCTCCCTCTTCCATGTGCTCCTTCCTCTCCCTCCCTTCCAGGCTACCTTCCCTTTAATCTGCCCAATCATCAGCTCGCCTTTATTTTACAAATTACAGTGGGAAGCAGGTTTACAGGAAATCACCTGAGTGCTGACTCATTCCCTGTTCACACAACCACTCACTGGAGAATGGAATTAACATCAAATATAATTAGCCCCAGGGCTTCCACAACAATCAGTAAACTGGAGAACGACATCAAAATAATCTGAAGGTCCAATTGATTCCTTTACGAATTTTTGTAGCACTTTAAGCTTCCAAGTCAGAGGAAGCCAAATTCAACATATCCAAGAAGACACAATTATAAACTTTAAAGTGAAGAATTCAGCACAAAATGCTGTTTTCAGCATAACTATCGTCTGGTTTAATGGCATGAACCTTAAGTTTTCAACCATATGAAACAATGTGGCAAAGTTATGAGCACTCAGTGAAGCTGGGAAGAAAGACCTTTCACTATGTGTTTTTAAAAGGCTGACTACTCTTGAGTTCAATTTAAAATTCTGATAGTGGCATCTACTAAAACTCAATGCTAGAGGGGACAAATAACAGGGAGGAGACTTTTCACAGATGATTTTGCTGCATTCCGTGAAGGTTTAATTACCAGAGAATTTTTATTAGGATAGCTATTGGGCTTTTTGTTTGTTTGTTTGTTTGGTTGGTTGGTTACTGCTCTGATTTCCAAGTTGTTTTGCATTCTGTAAGTACTGTTTTATCTGTAGTATGCAGTATTTTAAACAAACATACACCTAGAGTTTCTCTAGGAAGATGTATATGACATTATAGCAGAAGGTCTGGCACCTCTTCTGCCTGTGTTTAACTCTGTATCACCTCTAGTTTGATATCAGCCATATAATATATGCTTAGCAAATACTTGTTTACTTTTAGTCATTCATTAACTTATTAATATTTTGCTGTGACCTTGGAGTTGTTTTTTTTCTCATTTTCCCCCTAATTTGTATTTCCTTTAATGTTTCTATGAATGACAGATTGTTTAGATGAAGATAATGGATGTCTTAAGGTCAGTCTGAAAAAAGATACTTTTCTTTCCTCCAATAGCTGATGTGGGACTTGATGCAAGAGGCTGGGGAACCAATGGGTCTAATGTATACTTTTAATAGTCTAGCTGATGGGTATATCTTCCTTTCTTCAGCACCAGAGAAAAGACATTTTTTTTTCACCCCACAAGCCTACGTGTGTGTGACAAGAAGGAAAATAAAATCACAGGAATGCAGGTGAAGTGAGATCAGCCCTAAGACAGCAGTTGGTGAAATGTTAGGTTAAGGGACAAAATACTCTTGCCTGAGGCTGCTGTTTTCTTCCTTGTGTGTTAGTTTCCAAGAGAGACCAATGACCCTGATTCGTGATTCTGTTTGTACATTTGCTTAACAATTTGCTTTTCACATTAGCTAGAGCAAAATGCTGAAAAATAAACAGCAAGCCTTAAGCCAGGGTCTGAGATGGCCACAATTGGTAGGTATTGATCTTGTTTCATATGTATATGTATATATATATATATATTTATTTATTTATTTTTGAGACAATGTCTCACTATGTAACCTTGGCTAGCCTGGACCTTGCTATGCAGACTAGGCTGGCCTCAAATAGAGATCTGCCTGCCTCTGCTTGCCCAGTGGGCCAGTATGCTCTGCTGCATTGCCTTGCAACAATCCCCCACCTTTGTTTTCTTAAATTATAGGGTTTCTGCAAAAATCTATCTTCAGTCCCTTTGCCTGCCTAGAATGCTTTCTGTGCCTGTTTTGAAATTGGTCAATACATTAAAAAAAATATCTTCCCCAATAGTTGGAGAACTCTATGACAATAAGCTACATTTGTAGTACTTCGTTGGTCCTTCAAGGCTTTCAGCAGAACTTTAACAGCTCAAACCTTGTCTTCTGAGGGAAGGCGCTCTTGAGCTTCTGACATAGGTACTCTGGGAGTTTCCTGTTCACGTAGTTTTTGTCCCATGATGCAGTTCTTTCAGCCTGTTTCTTCCAATAGCCTAAGGGACAGACATGAGGTCAGCTTTAGCCTTCCAACTCCAAGACCCTCACTTTGACCTATACCCACATTTCTTCTACAGGAAGTACGTGTAGGTGTTGGAATACCATTCAGTATCTTTCTGTAAAACCTATTGTGTTTTTACTCTTTTTTAGGTGGAATGAAATTTAGATTCAGTTGTGTATGTGCGGAATGCGTCAAATTGAAAATACACATCTAATTTGTAGTTAAGTATGATCTTCAAGAAAGCAAAGGTATCTCGGAGCTTCTGTCCTTTGTATTGAGAGCATGAACTCCTCTGCTGCCTTCCTTGGGTAATTGGCTACTTTGGTAACGTAGACAGCCTGTCCACAGGATTAAAAAGAAACTTAATGATAAAGACAAAAGCTGAGACTTGAGCGCTTTTGAGATATCTACAATTCTTTTGCTCTATTATTCAAGTTATTTATGTCATTGCACTCACATGATGGCCAAATTTATCATACTGCATTCATTCTGATAAAAGTTTGTTTCAGCATAACTTCAAATTGAATTGGAGAAGGCCAAATGGTCTCACAGCCCAAAGTTATCTTCGTCACTAGTAGGGTTATAGACATGGTTATAGACTTGGTGTTTAAGTTTCTAATACAAGTGGCTTCCCCACCACTTGGTCTCTAATTCTGTGATGGTTTGTTGGTTTGTTGAAACCCCGCCTTTGTAAGGTTCCTTTGGAAACAATGGGAAAATCTACCTTCTGAGGATGAAATATTAGGTGCGGTGCCTTGAGAGAAGAGTATACGCTGCTCCCTGGTATTACACAAAAACATCAGTTGTCTAGAGATTTATCTTTTAAACAAAGTTTCAACACATAAAATCTTATGTACTACTCTTTGCAATAACCTTAAACCTAAACTAGCTTGGGAAATCGAAGATAGGATTCAGTCCAATAGTAAATTCTAAATAGGTGCTTTGGTTAAAAAGCTATCTATGGTAGGGGTAGGTTGGCCTTAACCAACAGCCTGCAAAGGAAGCAATGATTGTATTTTTTTGGGCCACAAGGCAATTGTGGCAAGAGGCACCCACTCTTTCCACTTTGGCCCATACAATCTGTCTAGGCAATTAATCAGAACTCCCTATGGTGGTTTTCTTATACTTTGCCAGTTGCCTTGCTAATTAAACCTGCCCACAGAATGAAGCAAGAGCACATCCCCTGAGGGCCTTCTGCCTAGGGAGGGTAGGGGTGACCAACACTAGTGAAAGCTGATACTTGTGGCCTAGCCAGTAAAATGCTCACAAGAATCCTCCTCACTCAGTTTCCCTATCTCTAAAATGGGTTCTCTCTCTCTCTCTCTCTCTCTCTCTCTCTCTCTCTCTCTCTCTCTCTCTCTCTCTCTCTCTCTTTTTACCCGTCTAGACTAGTTCCCTTCCTTTTGGTGCTAGACAACTAGGAAGTGAAATCAGTGCTTAACCACAGTAGAATGTCCTCTGGTAGGCTCCAGTCTTAGCCCAGGCGGCTCAGCTCCACGAGTAGGAAGCGGCTTTCGGAGCCCGCCCGGGCGACCGACAGCGGGCACTTTGATGAATCACGTGTGTCGAGGCCGTCTTAAAGAGATAGGCACCTACTTTTCCTCCACCCTAAACGCCGCCCCGAGGGCGGAGGCGACCGCGGTGATTGCAGCTGCTTAGGGGCAGGGCTTGCCCCAGCGCTGAGTGGTGGCACCGGCGTGGTTTGCGTCGGGGTTGCCTGGGCTTGGGGAGACCCGGTGGCCTGGGAGCGGCGCTTGGCGGGCAACCCTCTCTGTCCGTGGACGCGGGACATTCTTAGCGCTCCGAGGGGTGTTTGCCCTTGAGGAGACTTGGGGTTTCTGGGCGGCAGGTGACAGGGCCAGAGAAAGATGGAGGAGCTCGGGGCGGCGGCGTCGGGAGCCGGAGGCGGCGGCGGTGGCGGCGAGGAACACGGCGGGGGCCGGAGCAACAAGCGAGGCGCGGGGAACCGGGCCGCCAACGAAGAGGAGACGAGAAACAAACCCAAACTGGTAAGTCTTCCCGCAAGCCCCGCTGGTCTCGGAGACCCGAGATCCCCGGATCGTCCTGCCCAGGAACACGCCTGGGAGCCGGCCCTCCCCTCCCGGCAGCAGCCGTGATCTCGCCGCACAACTCAGGGAACGGAGACGGCGTGGGGGCGGAAGAGCACCCCTTCTCCACTTTATCCGGCCTTCTCTCTCGGGTCAGCTTGCGGAGGAGAAAGGCCCCACCCCAACTTGGGGACACCCTGCGTCGCGTCCTAGAGTACTGGGGTAGGGCTGTTTGTCTAACTTGTGGGCGCGAACCTTCTTTGCGGGATTCCATTTCCCTCCCACCTCTTGTCAGTTGCTGTTTGGTCCCTTAACACTTGGGGTCCCGGGCAGGGGAGCCTCCCTCCTCTCCGTTTCGAGCGCATCGGAGCCCACTCATAGCTAAGGAAATCAAGACAAGCACCACATAGGTTCCTAGCTCCTTCGACTTTGCCAGAAATCGGAGAAAGAGGCGCCTGCGTGCGTTTGTTCCCCCCACCCCCCATGTGCTCACCCAAGAAACATTTCTTTGGAAGTCTGGGACTTGGGGGGAGCGTGGGAGGAGTTGGAGGCTGGGTAACCCCGCCAACCCCCCCCCCCCCCCTGCATCCCAGCACAGCATTTCCACTTGGTTGAGAATGCTCAGAAGCAGTTATGTTCCCCATACTTGTCTCACAGTCCTGACAGTGTGGTCCAGTAGTAGCTCATTTCCTGCTGAGGCCAGAAATCGATGGGGCCTGGTATTGGGTTGGGAAATACTGGGGTTTCTTCAACTCATCAGTTAAAAGGGTTCCTCTTTTGGTAAACTTTCTAATTTCAGTGGCATGAGGAGAAAGGAGTTTCCTGCAGAGATTCAGCAGGCAAACTTTTGAGCCTCTCCTGAGCCTTTTGAACAGTAGAATCCTACTCCACATCCCAAGTACAAGTCCATGTCGCTCGTCTACATTTCAGTTGTAAACAACAACTTGATTATAGTAGAAGAGAGGGTGAGACTGTGACATGCAACTCAAACCATTTCCTGTGGCATCTGGCCACTTGGTCTGGACTTGCACTTCTCTTCTGGCTCCGGTTTACTTTCCTATTATGGACCGTCCATACGGGAAAACAGGGCTCAAATATTAGGACATATGAAATCTTCCATTATGTGCGAACGGACTTGGGCTAAAGTAATCTTTCAACTTTAAAATCTCATCAAAACCTGAGACAAATCTAGAAATCACTTCCCTAATGTGTCCTATTACCCCAAGCACTTACAAATAAAGAAACTGAGTCACAGTTCTTTTGACTTGTCTGCAATATTTATCACAGTGATGAGGGCTCACACCATCCTGGATTCAAGAAAAACAGTTCTGAGTTTATTGTTCGAGTTGAATGTATTTCAATTTGTTTCTTTTCTTTTTGAGATAGGGTATCTCTATGAAGTCCTGGCTGTTCAGGACCATGCTATGTAGACCAGGCTGACCTTGAACTCACAAAGAGCCTCCTCCGTGGGTCTCCTGAGTGCACGAGTCACTGCCTCAGCCAAGCAGTCAAAAGTTTTGATAATGTGACTTTGAAATGTACTAGTTTGTGGTAAGAGAGTGAGCCTACTTCTGTTTTCCCTCTCCCCTTACTTAGCCCAGTATAAACTGTAGTAAAAAGTTTAAAAATAAAAGTTAAGGAATAGTTTCCATAAATAGTTTTATACATTTAGCAAGAATCTCCCAATTTTCAATATAGTAAAGGAAAAGCATTTATCTCTAGTAGTAATAACATTTACTCTTTGGCTATTCGTCCTATTTCATCTTTTATGTTTTAGTTGATTTGACAAGGTAACTAGGTGATTATGAGATAGTATCACTTTCAGTTCCTAGCTAACTAACTTCACTGTTCTGTAGTTATCCCAGCTTGATACAACAAATCAAGTACTGGAACCCAGAGCGCAATACCAACATGAGTTTCTTTTTTTCTACTCATCTATAACTTTTGAGCTTTATGTGATTTCCTGAAGCCAATGTGTCACAGCTAATAAAAACAGGAATTGAATATGACTCATTTTAATGCAAAGAGTTTGATCAAATAACAAGTTTTGGTAAACTTGGGATTCTTAAAGTTTTGAAAGTATGATAAGACCTTTTAGAAGATTTATTTATTTATTTATTTATTTATTTATTTATTTATTTATTTGATGTATGTGAGTACACTGTCACTGTCTTCAGACACACCAGAAGGTGGCATTGTATCCCATTACAGATGATTGTGACCCACCATATGGTTGCTGGGAATTGAACTCAGGACCTCTGGAAGAGCAGTCTCTTAACCACTGAGCCATCTCTCCAGCCCCCTTAGACTAAATTTTAAAAATATTAATGCTATGTATTATGCTTCACTGTGATAATTCCAAATTTTGAATGTGTGTAAAGGAGTTGTATGTGATTATAAAACAGCCTTATGGCAATATAAGTTATTTGTCTGGGTTATTGTATTATTAGGGGCTCAAAACTCCTTAAATAAAAAAAAGGGGTATATGTTTATTTTTCTGGCTTTTCTTCCTTTTGTTAGTTTCTTAGAAGTATCCATGACTTGCAGAAAGAAAAAAGAATCATTGCAGTTCAAAAGACAGCAAAGGAAAAGACAGCTGGAGAATTGAGGGAAACTCCTTAAAACAATTAGTTCAATCACTGTAGTCTAAGGGTTTCTTAAACTATAAGACTGGTGCAACTGTGTTCATTTATTTGCTTATGGATTTGGAAAAATGGGGATTGAGGTTGTATTTTTGTAGGTAAAATTTTTGTAGGCTAGTTATAGTCCCGCATTTTTGATGCCTAACAGTGAAAACTTTTTTCAGATTGACCTATCAGAACTTTAATGATTTCTGTTTAAGGTTGTGTGAGTCTAAGTGTAATAAAACTCACTTCAGTTTTTCAGATATGTATCCTCATAATGAAACCCCCACATCTCCACCCACCCACCCATCCACCCATCCATCCATCCATCCATCCATCCATCCATCCATCCATCCATCCATCCATTAAGGGAAGCAGTTCATTCATTGACTCAGTACATTTTGAATAATATATGGTAGTAGAGTTTCTGATTTTATATAACTTTCTGGTTAGGCCCAGACTGTAGCATGCTATTAAACAGCATGACTCTTATATTAATTAGTAATTTGATGCCAACCGTGTATTATAATTTGTTAAACTGAATAGGAGATAAAGTGCCCTAGAGAAGTGTTAGGAAGATGCTCTGTCTTAAAGCTCATATGCTTAAAGGAATGATTTAACCATTAAGAGAGTCCAGTGTTAGAACTAGAGAGATAGTTCAGCTGATAAAGTGCTTTCATGCAAACTTGAGGATCTGAGTTTGATGCCAGCAATCTGGTATAGAGTCTATGCTGGTTGCACACATTTATAATCACAGGGATGTAGGTAGGAAAAGACAGGCAGATCCCTGGGGAGATACAGGCCAACCAGCCTAATTTAACCAAAGGGGTCCCCGATTCCTTTGAAAGTGATAAAAAAAAAAAGAAGAAACTCCTTTTTGATGAATGACCCCAAGATTGACTTCTGGCTTCTATAAATATAATGCATATTACATGAGTACATACACACACTATAATGTATATATTACATGCAAACACCCCCTCCCGCCACACACACACACACACACACACACACACGCACGCACGAGTGCAATAGACAAGTGAGGCTACACAAGAGAACAAGAGCAACAGGGGACATTGTTAAAGTGAAGCTAATATCTCTATCTTCTATTGCAAGATGGTGGATATAGAGTAGTTTGACAATATTTGATGTTTTAATTTTTTTCTATATAATTTCTGAAGCTGTTTCTTTTTTTGTTTGTTTGTTTTTTGTTTTTGTTTTTGTTTTTGTTTTTTGTTTTTTTTTGAGACAGGGTTTCTCTGTATAGCCCTGGCTATCCTGGAACTCACTCTGTAGACCAGGCTGGCCTCGAACTCAGAAATCCGCCTGCCTCTGTCTCCCGAGTGCTGGGATTAAAGGCGTGCACCACCACGTCCCGCCCAAGCTGTTTCTTTTTTATGCCAGTAAAATTAAGTTAATAATTATAATAACACATGGATCTTATGGTTATTATATAGCTGAATAATTGGCCATTTATTTACAATGAGATGATTTTTGTTTTGATTTTAGCTATTAAATTCTGACCCTAATGGTTTTATGTATACACTGTGTTTGCCAAGTACTTACTCTAATGTTCAATTTCAGTGAAATGAAGATGCTCATAGTCAGGCCAGACATAATGGTGCATACCTGTATTCTCAGCACTCTTGAAGTAGGAACATCTCATATTTGAGGCTAGCCTGGCCTATAGTTAGATTTTGACTCAAAACAAAACAAGACAAAACAAAACAAAAACAAAAACAAAAAACCCAAATGTCTCCTAGTTTAGTGAAGCAGAAAAGTGAGTTAATTTTATCAGTGTTACAAAAATGCCACAGAGGGGAATTTAAGTCGAATTGGATTTTGATTTTTATGGTTTTTTTTTTTGAGGCAGATTTTCTTTAGCCTTTGCTGTACTAGAAGTCACTCTGTAGACCAAGCTGGCCTCACACTCTAAGATCTTCCTGTTTCTGCCTCCTGAGTGCTGGAATTTAAGGTGCATGCTTCCACTGACCAGCTAAATTGGATTTTTTTAAGTGTCTTTCTTTCTTTCTTTCTTTCTTTCTTTCTTTCTTTCTTTCTTTCTTTCTTTCTTTCTTTCTTTCTCTCTCTCTCTCTCTCTCTCTCTCTCTCTCTCTCTCTCTCTCTCTTTCTTTCTTTCTTTTTCTTTCGTTTCATGTGTATGGTATTTACCAGTAGGTATGTCTGTGCACTGTTTGTATGCCTGGTGCCTATGGAGGCCAAAGGAGAGCTTCTAATCCCTTGTAACTCAAGTTAATAGACATTTGTGATCTACTGTTTTGGTGCTGAGAGTCAAATCTGCATTCTCTGAAAGAGCAGTCAATGCTCTTACCTGCTGAACCCTCTGTCCAGCGCTAAAGTTGATTCTTGGGTGAGGTAAAGAAAGGCTTATAGTAGAAGATCTGTGCACCAAGGCTTGAATAGTGTTTTATTTGAAGTAGAGGAGGGAATGACATTCTAGATCAAAATGGCAACATATACAAAGCTAGGTAGGGGTAGAATATGCTGATAATGAATGTTTAACTAGATACTAATTAATGGCTGAAACAGAAAGCAGCAAAAACAAATTTTAATGGATCTGGCCATAAAGGGATGGGCTGTAGGTCATAGTAGATCTTTGTGTGTCATGTTGGAACATTGACTTTTTCCCAGAAAGTCAGCAGAAGTTGTTGGAGAGATTAAAAAGAGGGAGTTACCTGATTAAACAAGTCTTTCAGTGACAATTTAAGAACAATGGAGAATTTCCTGTAAAGGGATGTTGGAATGAAGGGAGGAAGGCCAGCCAGGAGTAGCAGAGTGAAGTGGAATTTGCCATTTAGAGTCCTGGATTTCAGTTGCTGCTCATGTAGTTCAGATATCCGAATTTCTTTATCCCTGTAATTCCCATTTTCCAACTCTGCTCTTGGTATTCTCACCAAATTGGAAGCATCTTTTTTATTTTCCTTTAATGAATCTCATAGCTTTCATAGCCCAGCTCCTACCTCCGTGCTGTCTTCCTTCCAGTGGTTCTCAACTTTCCTAATCCTCAGACCCTTTAATACAGTTCCCCACATTGTGGTGAACCCCAAACAAAGAATTATTTTCGTTACTACTTCATATCTATAATTTTCCTACTGTTAGGAAGCATAATATAAATATCTGATATGTATGATAATCTGATTTTTGACCCCTGTGAAAGAGTTAGTTGACACCAAAGGGGTCGTGGGACCCACAGGTTAGAACTGTTGCTTTAAACCTTCATTTGTTGTTTCAGCTTACTGAGGATTTCTCTGTCATCTGAACATTTAGCTGTCCTGAATTTCAATGTTCTGTACTGATCTTGCTTTACAAAGATTTTAAAGTACTTCCGGGCATGGCTCTTTTATGTTTATTCTTATAAACCAGCCAATGATAAATAGCTAGGGATTTTTGTCTCTAAAGGTCAGGTATATTGGGAGTTGAATTGTTGAAGAGACTTAGAAGAAACAAGCAAACAAACACATAGTTCTTTCTTTTTTTTTGAGATGTGGTTTCATTTATTCCAGGCTGGCCTTGAACTCCATATTAAGTTCAGGGTGATACTAAACTTCTTATCCTTCTACTTCTACTTCAAATGCTGAGATTACATGCTTGTATGCTGTGTCTGGTTTATGTGGTCCTGAGGACTGAACCTAGGACTTCATATGTTCCAAGCAGGCACTCTACTAACTAGGCAACATCCCCAAACCCAAATTATTATTGTTTACATGTTATATATTTTGTTAGTATGCACATGTGCTTATTATCAGATGAACTTTCCTGTCCATTCTTATATGTTTTTTGGTTTTCTTGAGACCCATGTCTGATTTTAAATTCACTATGAGTCTGGTCAATACCAGATGCTGTCTCCTTCCATATTCCACATACAGAGATTGTGGCTTGAGCCTATATGCCTGGTTCCCCTGTCTGTTCTCTGAGCTAGAAGTTCAAACAATGTCTTCAAGGGTCATGAGAAACTCCCCTCCTCCCCTTGTTTGTTTAGATCCTTCTGATGTCAGAGCCAGAACTCCCATGCAGAGAGAGAGTACTGTCACAAGTGAGCCAAGTAACAGATTGCTGTCATTACTAGGAGGCTTCAGATTAATCTCAAAACAATATGCACTGTTGAGTCAAAAGCTCTGCATTCCAGTGTCCTTTCTGTCTTTTATTTGCTTGTGATCTCTGATGAATATTAATATGAGAAAATTGAGCACTTTGATTAATTTCTGCCACTCAGAGATATGGCTTCCTTCCCAAAATGCTTGTTTGATTTTGAGACATGGTCTTACAACACTGTTGTCCAGGTGATCTTTTAACTCCTGACCTCAGGTGATCCTCCTGTTACAGGTACTTCAGTAGCTAGAACTACAAAAACATACTATCAGACAAGATGGCTCAGATAAAATACAGTAAAGATTAATAACACATTTAGGAAATTGTATAATGTTACAGAAATATACATTACTGTTAGCTCATTCTATCATCTGAATCAAATGTGATCATGGAATTAGGGCATAGTTTCATGATAGAGTGCTTGCCTAGAATTAATGATGACCTGAGGTCAGTCCCCATTTTTAGGAAAAAAAATGTGTTTATGATTGTTGAATTTCATGTCTGTTTTGCAATTTGAAATCCTTATTGTACAAAATACTGTAATCAGGTGTGTGTTGATGGATTCCTTGTTCTCATTCCCAATTCCCTTTGTTTTTGAAGCATTACACATTTTGTCAGTCCTTTTACTAATGAGCTTTTCATCTGAGTGATTGTAGATGTGAGCTTAACTTTTGTTTACGCTTTTGTACTACTATTTAATTTTAGATTCATTTATTTTATGTGTAAGAATGCTTTTTGCTTGCATGCATGTGTAGCCACATGTATGTGTGTGCCTGAAATTTGTACAGGTCAGAAGAGAGTATCAAATCCTCTGGAACTGGAGTTTCTTAATGGTTTTGAAGTCACCATGTGGGTTCTGGGAAACAAACCAAGGACCTTGCAAGAGCAGTAAGCGCTTTTAACCACTGTGCCATCTTTCCAGCCCACACTCTAAATTTTTAAAGAACATGTCTACCATTTTCTTTGAATTGATCCATTTCAGGCATTACATTTTTTATTAAAAAAATGTTAGTAGGTATGTATGACCTTCTGTCTTGTCAGGAAGCTCAGTGATGTTGTACAAATAAGGAAACTGAGTCATTCAGGAGTTATGGGGGCTGACTTAGAAATAAGTTTAAAAGCTATCACCTCTATTGTAGAAGTTATCTATAGCACTGAGTCATTATGCTTCAGGGACTCTTAAAAGTAAAAAGTTATTCAATCTCTCATTTCTTTTGTTCCTTTTGAACAATTTATAATTATAATCCTCTTAGATTTCACTGTAAGTACTAAGAACTTTGCCAGTAGCAACATGTCAAAGTGAGATCTTACTCATTTCAAACCTGATCTCAAACAATACTGTAAAAACCAAGATGCTCTGAAAATAGTATGATAATATATGTTAAATTTATATGAATCAGCATATCTGATTAATATATTACTGGGTAGCTTTAGCACCCAAATGGTTAGTATTGAAGACCCAGGTTTCCCTTACTCCAAGTTCCTTCTGCAAGACTTGTGGTATGTATTACATTATTTTTTTCTGAAGACAGAGAAAAGACCAAGGTGATGCTTAAGTAACATAAAAGCATTGCTGTAATCTTGCAGCCTAACTTGGCTTCATATGGGAAATACTCATTGTGGAAGAAAGCTCACGATTGGCCCATGTAAAGGTTGATGTATGTTTTCACGTGGTTGTTTATTGTGAAACTCATGAATACAGGGAAATGCATTCTCTCTGATTTGAAACTTATTACCTGAACATGCTGAATCTGATTTACTATCAAATGATATACTTAGACCCTAGTTTTATTAAATAGAACCTTAATTGAATCTGGATATGTTTGTGTGTGGTGGCCTGGGGAGGAAGATACTGGTACCTTCCTTGTGGAAGAATGTAGAAAACACAATTTTTAACTCATTTTCCCTCCTTGTGTTGGTGTTTTCCATCTATTATCCTTTGTAAGACTGGATTTATAGAAAGATATTGTGTAAATTTGGTTTATCATGGTTTCTCCGTCTATGGTAATTAAGAGTTTTGCTAGCTATAGTAGCCTGGGCTGGCATTTGTGTTCTCTTAGTGTCTGTATGACATCTGTCCAGGATCTTCTGGCTTTCATAGTCTCTGGTGAAAGTCTGGTGTAATTCTGATAGGCCTGCCTTTATATGTTACATGACCTTTTTTCCTTACTGCTTTTAATATTTTTTCTTTGTTTAGTGCATTTGGTGTTTTGATTATTATGTGTTGGGAGGAATTTCTTTTCTGGTCAAGTCTATTTGGAGTTCGGTAGGCTTCTTGTATGTTTATGGACATCTCTTTAGGTTAGGGAAGTTTTCTTCCTATAATTTTGTTGAAGATATTTGCTGGCCCTTTAAGTTGGGTATCTTTACTCTCTTCTATACCTATTATCCTTAGGTTTGGTCTTCTCATTGTGTCCTGGATTTCCTGGATGTTTTGGGTTAGGCTCTTTTTGCATTTTGCATTTTCTTTGCCTGTTTTGTCAATGTTTTCTATGGTATCTTCTGCACCTGAGAGTCTCTCTTCTGTCTATTGTATTCTGTTGGTGATGCTTGCATCTATGACTCCTGATCTCTTTCCTAGGATTTCAATCTCTAGGGTTGTCTCCCTTTGTGATTTCTTTATTATTTCTATTTCCATTGTTAGATCCTGGATGGTTTTGTTTAGTTCCTTCACCTGTATGCTTGTATTTTTTTAAAGATTTATTTATTTATTATATTTACATATATAAGTAAGTACACTGTAGCTGTCCTCAGATACTCCAGAAGAGGGCATCAGATTTCATTACGGATGGTTGTGAGCCACCATGTGGTTGCTGGGATTTGAACTCAGGACCTTCAGAATAGCAGTCGGCGCTCTTAACCACTGAGCCATCTTACCAGCCCTCTTTTTTTTTTTAATATTTTTTTTATTACGTATTTTCCTCAATTACATTTAGAATGCTATCCCAAAAGTCCCCCATACCCTCCCCCCCCCCACTTCCCTACCCACCCATTCCCATTTTTTGGCCCTGGCATTCCCCTGTACTGGGGCATATAAAGTTTGCCTGACCAATGGGCCTCTCTTTCCAGTGATGGCTGACTAGGCCATCTTTTGATACATATGCAGCTAGAGTCAAGAGCTCCGGGGTACTGGTTAGTTCACAATGTTGTTGCACCTACAGGGTTGCAGATCTCTTTAGCTCCTTGGATACTTTCTCTAGCTCCTCCATTGGGGGCCCTGTGCTCCATCCAATAGCTGACTGTGAGCATCCACTTCTGTGTTTGCTAGGCCCCGGCCTAGTCTCACAAGAGACAGCTATATCAGGGTCCTTGCAGCAAACGCTTGCTAGTATATGCAATGGTGTCATCGTTTCGAGGCTAATTATGGGATGGATCCCTGGATATGGCAGTCTCTACATGGTCCATCCTTTTGTCTCAGCTCCAAACTTTGTCTCTGTAACTCCTTCCATGGGTGATTGTTTCCAATTCTAAGAAGGGGCAAAGTGTCCACACTTTGGTCTTTGTTCTTCTTCAGTTTCATGTGTTTTGCAAATTGTATCTTATATCTTGGGTATACTAAGTTTCTGGGCTAATATCCACTTATCAGTGAGTACATATCATTTGAGTTCTTTTGTGATTATGTTACCTCACTCAGGATTATGCCCTCCAGGTCCAATCATGTGCCTAGGAATTTCATAAATTCATTCTTTTTAATAGCTGAGTAGTACTCCATTGTGTAAATGTACCACATTTTTTGTATCCATTCCTCTGTTGAGGGGCATCTGGATTCTTTCCAGCTTCTGGCTATTATAAATAAGGCTGCTGTGAACATAGTGGAGCATGTGTCCTTATTACCAGTTGGGACATCTTCTGGGTATATGACCAGGAGAGGTATTGCGGGATCCTCCAGTAGTACTATGTCCAATTTTCAAAGGAACCGCCAGACTGATTTCCAGAGTGGTTGTACAAGCTTGCAATCCCACCAACAATGGAGGAGTGTTCCTCTTTCTCCACATCCTTGCCAGCATCTGCTGTCACATGAATTTTTGATCTTAGCCATTCTGACTGGTGTGAGATTTTCCTGTAATTCTTTAAGAGATTTTTGTGTTTCCTCTTCAAGGGCTTCTAGCTGTTTACCTGTGTTTTTCTATATTTCTTTAAGGGAGTTATTTATATCCTTAAAGCCCTCTATCACCATCCTGAGAAGTGATTTTAGATCTGAATCTTGCTTTTCTGGTGTGATGGTGTATCCAGGACTTGCTATAGTGGGAAAATTGGGTTCTGATGATGCCAAGTAACCTTGGTTTCTGTTGCTTATATTCTTATGCTTGCCTCCTGCCATCTGATTATCTCTAGAGCTACTTGCCCTTGCTAAATCTGACTGAGGCCTGTCCTTTCTGTGATCCTGGTTGTGTCAGAATTCCTCAGAGTTCAGCTGACTCTGTGATCCTGTGATCCTGTGATCCTGTGATCCTGGGATCATGGGATCCTGTGGTCCTGGGCATGTTAGAGTGCCTGGGAGTGGAGACTCTTCTGGGTGTTGTGGGAATGGCTGCAGAGTTTGCACCCAAGGTCTGCTCATGGCACAGGCTGAGACCGGAAGGTAACAGTGCCACTGGTTGATTGAAGTTCCTGGGTGCCTGGGTCCCCCTGATCCCAGTTACTCCAGATGTTGGGGCAGATGTTATGTCCTCCTCATCTCTGATCCTATTGTCCTGGACATGTTAGAGTGCTTGCAAGTGGATCTTCCTCTGGGTGATGTGGGACTAACTGCTGAGTTTGTGCTGAGGTCGGCTCAGGGCTCTGGCCTAGACAGGAAAGAGTTCTTAACTTCTTGAATGAGCAGTTGCTGACCCAGTCAAGTGGGTGATTTTTCTCTAAACACATAAATGAGTGATAATTGTTGGGGCTCCATAGACAGCTAGCATTTTCTCCATTTATTCTGCTTAAGGGAAGAAAAGATATGGATGCGTTGTTTTATGTGCTTTGAAATTAATCACTGGTAAAATCTGAACTGTTTAATAGCACATCAAGCTACCTGGGGCTATTGAGGAAGATTCTATACGTAGATAGTAAGATATTTTGCAGTTATATCTCGACCTTTAATAACATGTATTGTATAATAGAACAGTGTCATTATGTGGGTTGGGTCCTATACAAGGGTATCAGACTATAGAGATCACACCATTTGCCAAAGTATGCAGATAACAAGGCTCTATCTTTCTGGAGTATTTTTGTACTTCACACAAATGTCTTATATAGGTTAGGTGATGCATTTCATTTTTTATATCTGGCACTAGTTTTGGAAAGCAGAGAGGTTGAATGTCTCATTTAGAATACTTGTTTTTTTAATTATAAATTAATTTTAGTTATACAAACCTTTATGTTCCTATGTGCTCCTGAGTATGTTGGATCTCTGGAGATGGAGAATAGGCATTTGTAAGGTTCCAGATGTGGTGCTAGAAACCAAACTTGGGTATTCTGGCAGACCAGTAAGTTCTCTTAACTGCTGAACCATCTCTCTGGTTCAGGTATATTTCTCTCTGGAATAGGTATATTTCATTTGTCATTCATTTTGAACAAGAATGTGACATATATGTATGTAATGCCCTATACCTGACTACATTTGGTTTTGAATTCTAAAATCCCATATGTGAATGGCCATGTCATTGAGGGTCTAGATTGAAGGATTAACTAAGGCACTGCTCTTTCTTTAGTTCTCCAAGTGATTTTCTTGAAATTATTTTTTTTTAACAAGCTTTGCATAGTCACGGATCATATGGATAAGACTGTACTTTTTCGAAGTTTGTACTATAACTTGAATGTATTTTCATTTACATCACCCATGATACAAGGCGAGAACAAACAGAATGTTAAGATGGGTTTGGCAGAGACATGGCTTCTTATAATATGCTCTGCAGTCTGGTATCTTCCATTATGAAATCAATGTTTTCCAGAAGAGTCAATGTGTATATAACACACTTGTGAGTGAATATAACCTTTCTTGGGTTAACCTCACAGATTGTTTGTCATTGTCACTGCAGTAACTTACACCCACCCCCCCCCCCTTTGGTGAATAGCTAATGGTCTTTAAATGGGAGAACAAATTTACTGTGCCAAAAAAGGGCCTGGATTTTCTCCATGTTGTGCTTTGTCTGGTTCTGATTTTTCATGTATTTGTTTTGCTAAAGCAGTGTGTACCTATGTTCTGTGATCTCTAAATTCTTACATCTTTGCAGTATAGCCTATCCTTGCTCTATCAGACTGTTTTCAGATGCTCTTGTGAATTGCCCTGAGATCCAAGCCCTCCATTTTTATATAAAGTGAGTTGTCCCGAAACTACATCCTAAATTTTTTAAGTAGCCGTGTCTCTATATCAAATGAAATGAGGTTTCAGTTATAACTGAAAGTAGGGATTGTACAGGGCTATAAGTCCAATTTTCCACACTCGTCCTTCCAGTTTGGTTCCAGCTAATTATGGATCAAGGTATGCTATTGAATTACACTGTAGATCCTGGCTTTTAACTTCTTCCTTTCCTTGAAAGAATCAGTTGTCACTTGAATGTTTCTAATGCTGAAGGTCACATTCCTGGTCATGTTTATTAGTTGTTTGTTGAAGACTTTCAATGTAGAAAAATTGTCATTAAATGTTAAATCAGTTGTTGAATTTGTCAGATATTTATGTAATGGTATTTCCCATTCAAACTTACCACCAACCATGTTTTCAGGAAATAGTAGAAACTGAATTTTTTATCTTAATACACTGGTATGAGTTTTCAAGGATCGATGAGTTAACTAGGATATGTATGCCATTCTATTACTTAGAAGAGCTTGTTTTGGGATATTTGAGATTTCCTAGAAGTGAACTAACATGAAAATGTATTTATGGGCACATCATTTCTTTATCTTTCTAGCTGTCAGTTTATTCTGTATAACAAAGGGGTAGAAATAGATGATATACATATGCTTCATTCTCCTTCCACCCATTAAGGGTCAATGATTAGTTAGAGCTATAATGAGTCTGCCTTAACACGAATGCGTGCCATCTATATTTCAGTTAGATTAAAAGTGGAAATTATGAAAAATAAAAATAATTTTTAGGCTGAATATTAAAAACAGGATACCCTAGCTGACTTTATAGTTTTGTTTTATTTCTGGATTATTTTGGTCCAGTGAATACTACAGCAAAACTGTTTTATCCATATTTTTCCCTCTAGAGAGTGTTCATCATTCATAGGTCATTCTAGGCATTGAGTCATTTCTGTGTTTCAATAAACAAATACTCAGGCTACCTAGTGATAATTCAGTGATACTCAATGTT
This sequence comes from Mus musculus, assembly GCF_000001635.26. NCBI lineage: Eukaryota > Metazoa > Chordata > Mammalia > Rodentia > Muridae > Mus > Mus musculus. The sequence continues at coordinate 129,764,190 of NC_000086.7, forward strand.
GTGAGTCTGGTTGCTTTTCTGGGTTTTTTGCATGCGTTTGTGAAGAATCATACAAAAAAGGCTGGGGAAATGATGTGTCAGTTAGGAATACTGAACCTTGTCAAGGACTGTCCTGACATCCAGGGTCCTCTTACTGCCTCTTTGACCACTTGCACTCATATATGTGCACATAGTACCCCATGCATATAATTAAAAATACATATTTAAGAATCATACAAAGTGTGGGGTTTTATACTGACTACTCACTGTTCCCATTTCACAGATAATTGCAGGTTACCTGAGACTTCTAAGTAAGAGACCAAGAATACTGTCATTGGAAGAATAGCAGTATGTCAGTACAATACTCAGGTTCACCCTAATCTTAAGTTCTACAGGGTAGACTTGGGTAATGGGTGGAGGTAGTTAGTTGTGCTACAGCAGAGGAACACTGAGCTTGAGGGATCTGCCACTTTAATAGTGACTAGCACAGAGTCTGGTCTTTGCTAAGATTGGGAGCTGTTGCCTTAGTCTGGAAATCACTTGTTACAAACAAAATCCTAGGAAATAGCCTGAAAAAATCCAGCATCAACTTTCAGTCTTGACATATCCAGCAGTAATGTACAAGGATGCTCTCGGATCGATGGTGGATTGTCTCCCTCTGAATATTAACACATTTTATCCTGACAGACTTTAGTTTGTTGATAACAAGAAAGACTCAGAGCAGCTAAGTAACTTCCTTGGCATTACGGAACAATGTGATTATGAAAATCTTTGTTTTAACCCACCATTTTGTATATTGCCTAAGAGCCTAAACATTGGGCTTGCTCTAAATTAACCAGAAGAACTAGTAGTCCTGTGGATAGGTGATGTTTTGGACCTAGCCTACATTTGCACCATGCTTATGTATCATTTAGAAGACAGAGTTCAGGGGCTGTTTGTTTCAATGTAACTGAAATATCCCAAGTTAAAATTCTTTGAATTGCTGCCATGAAGTAGTGGGAAAGGTATGTGACCATTTGCAAAAGTGCCATGGGCACAAAAGGGATGTGGCTGTGGATTTTAGGGCTACATGAACACAGTTCTTAAAAATAGCAGTCTTGGTAGTTTGACCTTTATTCCACAGTTTCTGGCTCACCTCAAGGCTTGCTGTGCTTTACCACTCTCATTAATGCTGATGCATCCTGTTTCTTTCTCCCCATTTGCACATTTGTGCCTTCTAACACAATACATGGCAAGTGCTGTTGTATTCTTCGCTCTCCCCTCCTTTCCCCTCCCTTCCCCATTCTCTGTTTGTTTGTGAACTTTTGTGTGAGGCAAAACTGCTTTGGAAAACTAATGCTGCCTCCTGTTACACAAGCACACGATATGCATTGTTTCTTATTAGGGAAGTGCCAAGAACCACCTACCTTGTCCTGCTGTTTCCCCTGTCTGCTTTGCCTAAAGATTGGCTGCTATAAAAGTGTAGCATAGTCAGCCAAGTGCAATCTTTTTTAAATTAGTCTGCTGAAAGTGTTGTGACAAACTATTTTAGCACTGGTGTGTGCCTACTACTAGAGACCTTAACTGTGGGCTGAAATGGCAAATAACATGAGAGTGCATCATGTAGTTTGGGTTCTACTTGCCTCAGTTTTAAGCATCATCCCTCCCAAGAGAGAAAGAGTGCCTTTAATTTTAAAAACTATAATAGGTAAATTATACCTTGAGTAGTTCACTCTATGCCTGGAGCCTGCAGTCAAGCTATTTCACACTTATGATCACTATTAAAAAATTAATGAGACATAATATTTATGCATTTTTATGGGAACCCTATGGTAATTTGACACTTACTCACTAATGTTAATGAGGTAAAATTTCCATGCTGGTTCTTTTCCTAGAACTTTTTAGCATACTTAAAAGAGAAGGATCGACAGGATAAGTGGGCTTGTAATTAAACGGATACAATATTTTATTAAAGTCCTATTTTTCCGTCCTTCAAAATCCTATAAGTTACTTTTCTTTTGCAATGACAAAGGTACCTTATAGACTAAAGAGTTTATTTGGGCTTTCGGTTCCAAGAGAGTAAGGTCCATCATGGCAGGGAAGCATGGCTACAAGCAGTATACATTATAGTCTGAAGCATGAATCTGGGAGCTCACATCTTCCAATGCAAGCAGAAAGCAGAGAGAGCAAACGGGAAGTGGCTTAGAGTTTTCACTTTCTAAGATCATCTCCAGTGACTTCTTCCTTCCAGAAAACCTCTGGAAACTCCCTAAACAGTGCCACCAAATGTTCAAATGCAAGAGATGGAGATGGGGGCACAATTCAACCCACCATGTTAGTTACTGATATTCTTTTTATTTTGGCTTCATTAAATCCAAATAACTCTGTTAAGCGTAAGTATTTGTGAAATGGCAAAAGGTTCCTCTATCTCTAAAAGTCTTTTCTTCCCCCAACCCCCTTTTAGACCAGCGGTTCTCAGTGTGCGGCAGTTTTAATTCCCAGGAAACATTTAATAATTTCTGGAGACATTTTTAGAGTTTAGAGTTAGGAGAAAGTGCAACTAGTTTATAGTATAGATGATGATTTAATATCCTACAATTTGTAGGACATGCCCCCTACACAAAGAAGTACTCAACCCAAACTGTCAAGGTTGAGATAGACTGGATAGGCTGGAAGACCTTGGTTTAGATCTTCTGACTTTTTCTCTATTTAGAGTGGAAAACTCCCATTGATACTCAGACATTCTCCTCCTTCCATTGTATTCTCTGCCCTGTATTGACACAGGAGATTATCCCTGTTTTCAAGAAACATCATTTATGTCATTGGCTGTCACAACTCGTATTTTTATCTTTTTCTTTTCTGCTGATAAAAACCTGCAGGACTGGGCTGGCTTATGAACTGTATTTCTTATCACTTAACATATTTCTGACAACTAAGGAAAATGTGTGCTCTCTTCCTAATGAGTTTAAAAGGTAATTTTCATTTTGCTTATTCCTTGAGATATTGCTACCTCTTGATCCTGCTCATATTTAGCTCCTTATCCATGTGGCTCTTATTTATTTACTTGAGATGTGAGCTTGCCATGTAGCTCAGGCTTGCCTTGAATTTACAGTCTTCCTGCTTCAGCTCCTTGAGTGCTGGTAATATTCGTGTGTGCCACCACACACCTAGTGATCTGTGTGTATGTTGTACTTTGTGACATAGACTTCTGGTACCTTCTGCATCTCCATTTGTTAACTTCTGAAGTCCTAGTCTTTCCTCTCATTTCACAGATTTCTTCCAGTTTATCGTCTCTACATACCAATTCAGGCAACAGTTATTTCTCCTCAAATACCACAGCATGTAGCCGATGCCAAACTTCTCTACTGACTTTGACATGTCAGTAGGAGACAACCTTGGTAAGCTGAGGGGTGTCTCCAGACTGTGGTTTGGTTTGACTAAACATAGTTTAAAAAGCAAATACTTTATGGGAGTATTCATTTTAATATTCTTTTTTGCAAGAAAAATGAAAATCAACTGTCCCCTCATGTGGTAACTATCAAGTTTGCCTCTGCAGGTTGAGGTTTATCCTTGCCTCACGGATCACCAGACTTGTTTCTTTATTATTAGCTACTGACTGACCTTATGATTTCTGTTCCAATTGAATCAAGGTTAACTTTCCTATTTGGCCAATGAAAGTCATCGACTACATTGTATTCAACTCACCAGCACCAAGGAAGGGTACTTTGTATTTGAGGATAATGTTAAGCACCTAATTCCTTTTCTGTTTTTACCTTTGTTTAATTGAAGCCATGCGCTGCAGTATCCCACTTATTTACTTTAACCTTTCCTGCTACACTTTTATTCTTTCCTTGTGAATTCTAAATAGTTTCCATCCATTTCTTTATGTAACTGTTAAACTATTTTTACCTGCTTAAAGATGACATGATGAGACTTCCTTCACCTTCAACCTACAATTTCATTTTTGCAGCATGCACAGCCACGCTAACTTGTGCTTTTTATAAATGTATGTTACAATGTGTAAACATTTGTGTATGTCCTCTCCTTGCTACATATCTGGTATCATGCTGAGGGCATAAGTACAGTTACAAGCAGGTGTCACTCTCAAGAAGCTCGTAGCCTATTGAGAAGGAAGGGATAGGTGACTATAAAGTCATAAGTACAATAATAGGTATGAGCAGAGTGCTGTTTAGAGTGCCACATACTGTGCTTGATAGAGACAGAGAAGCCTCTTCAGATGATAAGTTTAATCTGGTTCCTAGAGGATGAAGAATAGCGGGGTCAGGTTTGTTGGGCATTGTCCCTATGTAGGTATGCATGGTGAGCTAGTCAGTTGGGAGAATTCTACCTTTGAAATTCTTCATGTTCAAAAATTAACCACATGTAATAAATGTTTTAGAGAAGCCCACCACAGTAATAAGCAAGCCTTATTAGGCCCAAGATAAGCAATTCCTGCCTGCTATGTACACAGAGTTGGAGAATATGGTGTTACAAACATATGGTGCAGGATAGAGTGGTAAGTACAGATGCAGGGGTAAAGGTGTTTGGGAACACAGATCAACTTCACTACAAATGGAAGATAGGGATAAAAAGCTTCTTGAAAAGGACAGAGATTGTTTTTAACGAATGGTGATAGAGTGAGAATAGTATGTGTATCATAGTCAGTGTTGGATTATATATAGGAAGGCATTAAAGACTGGATGGCTTACACGTAACAGGATTGATATATAGTTCTGGAGGCTTGAAATCAAGGATCAAGATGTCATCCTGGCTAGGTTCTGTTGAGGGTCCTTTCGTGGTTACTCACTGCTGCTTTCTTGTGGTAGCTTCACATGGTCAAGAGCTTAGTAATCTCTCATCTAATCTGTAATATCTTTGAGAGGCTCCAGGTACTTCTTAATACCATTATATCAGAGGAAGATATTTTAATCTGTGAATCTTCTGGAAACACTTTCAACATACAAGGCAACATTACAAGGGAGCTAAGAATTAGGGCCTGTTTGAGGAAATATGAGGGGTTCTAGGAGTCCCAGGTATGTGTATGAGAGTAGCTGATATCAAGATGGGTAGATTGTGGCTCAACCACAGTGACCATCAGATGCTTACTCTGTTTCTGCTCCTTCCTGTGAACTGGGAAGAGTGAACAAGGGAGTTGGGGTTGTAGAGCTTACAATGTGATTGGAGCTGATTGGCGCTTGTAATCAGACCTTACTCTAGAGTTTTGGTAATTGGAAATACCACGAAGTCTGAACTCTTGTTAAAACTACGTGGTAATTGCCTTGTTTGCAGTGTAAATATACAGCATCCATTAATTTTGATACCCTTTGGAATGCTTTAATTTGACAGATTTGAACCTGTGAAATTAAATACGTACTGTAAATAGCATGCATGAGCTTTGATGACTTAGTTTTGTAGCAAGTTAATTGGCCCTTTCTCCCACCCTACTCTTCTGTAGCTCTGTTCCTCTCAAGTTTGTGTTCTAAGTCAAGCTCTTGTTATTTCTCCCCTACAAACAGATCCTGGCTTAAAGGTCATATAACTTACATTACAGGATTCTTGCTGTCAAACCAAACATGTAATGTCTTGGCTGGATTGCAGCCTTAGAATCTCTGAAATATTCCAAGGGAAGCTGTAAGATTTGTGACATGTGTAATGGGTAAAGATAGCCTCACTAAAGTACTTCCATTTTCATGTGTCTACCACCTACCACAAAGTAAGTTAACTTAGAAACAATCATGGAAAAGTAATCTTTGCACTGTCTTGAAACAAAATCCTGAACTAAAGGTAGTTTACTTTAACAGGTTGGCTTTTTTATTAACAGACATTGACAGTGTAGTTTTATTACTACAGCTTTTAAGACAGGGTAGCTAGCAATTCTATACTCACATGAGTTTGAAATAAGTGCCACATGAATAAAATTGGTTCAGGATTGTATATAGCTGGGTTATCAAACAGTGTTAATATGTGTTATGACTAGTTCTTATATAAACCTGCTTGTAACATATGAGTTGCACTGATTATAGTTACAGTGGTTATTAGTTACGTTGTTTTGAACATAAAACCTAATCCTGTGTGTGTATGTGTGTGTGTATATATATGTATACATATATATGTGGTTTTGTGATTTATCTATTGTTTCCTTGAAAGAAAACTTTTTTAAAAATGGGATAAATGATTGTTTTGTGTTTTAGTTTGACCGAACATTCATAGTCTTTTGTATTTGAGTTTGGATATATTATCCATGATGTGTCTTACTGAAAATGAGTGATGATGTTTATTTGAAATGCTTTGTAGCTTTCAGAACAGGCTATCATATATAATGAAAAAATATTTCAAGTTCTTTGCCTTATAAAATTATTTTAAAAAGGCACAGGTCTTTGATACAGGAGTCATCTTGTGCTTAACAACTTTCTCATGTGAGATTTGTGATTCTTGCTACATCTCTTCTGAGTTTCTAGGCATGAAGAGAATTACTATAAATGAAGAGGACAGAAACTTCCTGAGTTATAAATACATAAAACACATAGCCATATGAAGGCCCTTGCAGAGGGTCTCCCCTGCTGTGTTGATCCAAAAATACTGCCTGTCCTGTTCTTCCCCTCTTCTTACTGATGTTGCCTTGGGAATTGGAAGCCCAATCATGAGTCACTGTAGTTTCTCTTTTGTTTCTTTTTCAGTGACACCCATATGCGGTGCCATGAATAATATGCTTCTCAAGAATGTGTCTAACAGGCTGGACTGTGTGACTTCATTACCACAGAATTAGGGCTGACAGGCAGGAGCTTTTCCTATGCTAATAGCTTCTCCTCCTGTTTGACTTTCCAGGATGGGACACGTCTTCCCATAGCTATTATTCATTTATATATATATTATATATATATTACACTGTTCAGTTTCAAAATACTATTTTTAGTGCAAGTATTTGTTTTGAAGAAATTGACAATATTGTCTATAGAATAAAAGTGTGAGTCAGTATTTGGTAAGGGCCTTATGAATGTCTGGGATATAGACACAGGAAAGATTAATAATTTGGGACAAAATATGCTAGGAACTGAGTTACTAGTATTTTCTTCCTGTTACTGTTCCTGTGTGTGTGTGTATGTGTGTGTGTGTGTGTGTGTGTGTGTGAGAGAGAGAGAGAGAGAGAGAGAGAGAGAGAGAGAGAGAGAGAGAGAGAGAGAAGACATACATGCAACACTTGCCAAGGGGAAAATACTCATTTGGAACTTAAAACAAAACACTTAGGCCTTCAGGAATCCATGGATTTTAGTGTGTGTAGTTTCAGAAGTTTCACATATATTGAATTAAATAAAAGTTTAAGGCATAGGTCTGTTTCATTTTAAGAAAATATGTACTAGCAGGATAAAATGAGTTAGTAAACAAAGTTGATTTTTAGAATACTGCCATAAATTTCAATGCTAATTATTGCTACTCTGTTGTTCTTAAATATCTAGTACATTGAAAAAAAACATTTTTAAAAATAATCGTAACTGGGTTCATATATTGTTGATGTGTTTATGAATAAAAAGTGCTGTTCTGAGTTGAAACAAGTTTAATACTAAATTGTACTTCCTTAGGCTCACAATGAATGAGAACAATGAAAGGACTTTAAATGCATTACAAATATAGTGTTTATTTCTCCTACTGTCCTCACTTCTTTTAATCAAATTCCCCTTTATCCAGAATTGTTAACATTGGTATTTGAACCATATTGCTTCAATATCACCAGGAAAGCTAGCTAAAAAGATTGTAAATGTAGACAAATAAGGAACCCAATGAATCTGAATTGTGTATTGTATGTTTCATAACCCTTAAGGATTGGGAGTTCACATACGAACCAACTTTTTAGGTTCTCTTTAGTCATCAAAGTATGTTTACAGTAATGCTTTTTTGCTTTTTATTCATGCTTTTCTCATGGGTTGCCATAATCCACTGTATTTCAAAGAGATATGAGAATGGGCCATGTACTCGAGGGTATAACCCAGCCCCACCATACCACCACATCCTGCATGTCAGCTCAGGTGACTTAACTGATATTTATTTTTCTACCCCTGACCCACATTACACATGCTCAGAATCTTTATGCTTTCAAATCTTCAGCTTCAGGATCCAGATATTTTGAAAAGTGAGGAGCAATGACTGTCAAGAGGTGAGCTACGTGGTTGGAAGGTAAGAGATGTTAGAGTAGGAAAGAAATGAGCCTCTGATGCTAGGTGCTGAAACTTGTGATGGTGAAAAGAAAGGAGGATTTAGAAACTTAGTGATTGACTAGTGGTGGGACCTGGATGAGACACTGAAGAACAGGTGCCATATTCAGCACAACTCCAGGGACAGCTGACTAAGGCAGTAATGCCGACAAATACAAAGACATACAGGAAAGTCTGGGCCAGGTGGTTTGGGCTCTTTGATGGAGACACTACAACGCAGTAGAAGCTCAGCATGTTTATTACATGTAGTAGAAGACAGATGAGGAGTTATTGCATACAGCTGAACAAAACGGTGGGGTTATTACATGACGGTTGGGTTTATGGTATGCAACTAAATCAAGGAGGCACGTTTAGCTAATATCTGTAGGAGCAGTTTGACTGTAGCTGTGAGTAGCTTTTAGACTGTAAGTACCTGAAGGGAGAAAGCTATGGTGGATACTTTCTGTCCATACCGTCAACATCTACATATGGACTAGAGGAAGACTTTGCTATTCTTCTGGGCCTTACCCCAGAGGTGAGACAGGCTTTGCCATTCCTATGGGTCTGAAGCTATGAGCTGTTGACCTGGGCATGCCTATGCTAACATATACCCTCTCAGCATTTCCCTCCCTCCCTCCCTCCCTCCCTCCCTCCCTCCCTCCTTCACACAGGGCTACTTCTGTTCCCTACAAACCAGCATGGTGGGATGCAGGAAGGTGAGTCTGCTCGAAGACACCAGACTGGTGGGTGACTCTGAGGCATCACTGCTAGGTACTGAGATGTAGCTTGCTCTGGAGGAAAGACACTCTCCTCTGTTTGCGAAGTTGATTCCTGGATGGAGTATGTGAGAGTCTCCTGGGGAATATGTATAAATTGAAAAAGTATGCTCAAAAGACTATAACTGTCCTTTCTTAATGCAAGCAGGTTAAAAAAAAATTATCTACTCAATTGTAGCTGGCAAGAATAGACATAAAACAGTGTGTCCTCAACCTTAATCTAAGTAGGGCAGAGATGCGTACAGAACCCCTAGAGGATGCAAGATTTGTCTCCAAAGGGGTTACAGATTAGCAAAGATTGACACATTGCAGTAGGACATCATAATGACATAGTGATTTAATAACAACAGCATCTTTCTCGCAAATCTGAACTTTATCTTCTCTTTCCCTTTATCTTTTCTGCATTTCAAATTCAGCTCTGTGTGCATTCTTTAATCTGCAGACTCTGGGAGCATGCTGTATTGTAAGAAGTATTTGCCAGACCCCCTTTTTTTTGTTTCCGTTTTTATCTATAAGAAATTGTTTCTTTGGGAACATGTTCTGAATGGAGGTTACTTTCCCAGGGTAGCGCCCCCTTTTCGGGTCCCACTTAATCTACATTGCAGATGAGCTGCTTTATTAATAGTATCAGCCTGAGCTGTGGGAGCAGACATGTGCCATATGGTATAGGAACAAAGAAGAAAGTCCCATCCTTTCTGTTAGGTTCTGGGCCGACCGTAAGCTATATTTTGAAATTATTTCATTTATCTTCCGGCCTCCCTTCAGAGCCCCTTTCCACTTCATGGTGCTACCTATTCAGAACCTCCCCTCTTGTTGTGACTCCCACCTCAATAGCTTGCTACTTTTTCACTTTCCCCAATTACCTACCATTGATTCTTTTCAAATTCTCAATCCTTGCTCAGTAGTGGAACTCTTAATTACAAGAAAGGACTTGATTATTTTAAAATCACCTTGGTGGGCGCCGATTGGCTGCCTGGGAAACTAGGCAGCAGAGAACACAAAGAAGGGAACCGAGGCAGGTGGCGAAACAGAATGTTTTGGGTAAGCAATGATTCTTACCCTAAACTATTCTGATTTAAGGATTTCCTCCGGACTTTTTTTTTTTTTCCTAAATTGTTCTTACTTTTCCTTCCTATTTCCTTACTCTTCCCCCTTCCTTTCTTTTTCTCCCTTTGCCTCTCTTCCTTCATTTCAAGACAGTTTCTCAAGTAACTCAGGCTATACTTGCACTACTTGTGTACAGAAATGACCTCGAGCTCATGAACCTTCCATCTCTACATCCCCTGTAAGTGCTAGACTTACAGGTGTACAGCGCTCTACCTAGTTTTAGGTGGTGCTGTGTATTAAGCTTAGGGCATCAGGTAAGCTAACTGAGAACTCTATGAACGAGAGACTACATCCTAAGGCCAGTTATATTTCATTTTGAACCCCTGCCATCTTTCGGGAGTGGGACTTTGCCTCAAATACTAAACAGGTGTTCTTTTACTGAGCTGCTTCCCCCACCCTCCCCCAGCACGTGTTTCTGTTTTTCAGTCCTTGTCCTTGATTCTTGAGGCAGCCCATCTCATTCAGAGTTTCTTTGTTTTCCTGATTGCTCTCTTAAAAGGCAGCACAAAAGCTTTTGGAGTTGAGAGGAGACAAATGGCAAGGGGCACATTTACAGTACTTACATAAGTCTGGTATTAACTATATGGCCTTTGGAATAAAAGAAATATTCATTAATGGTTTAATGCAAGCATTGGTTAATAAAAGTTATTTCATAGTTCTTACCTACAATATTTTCATGTGACATATAAGCTAAGACAGTGGTAATTGAGGCAAATGGTGACTATCTTTAAAAGCACTGATTGACTGTTCTTTACCAATTACTCTGTTTTGCGTGTTGAGTTGTATGCTTATCAAAGAGCAGCATGTACATTGTACTTACTTCCATATGTGTGTGTGTATGTGTGTGTGCCAAGTGTAGTTGCTATTGTGGTTACATGACTTAATAAAACATGGAAATTGATGAGATGTGCGAGTGAGAAGAAATCTATTAAAATTCAGAAGTCTTTTGTAGGAATTGATATGGCAGCTATGAAGATTGCTACTGAAATAAGCATGAGGGAGGTAACTAAAAGCCTAGGAAAAAACCCAGTGTACTTTAAAAGGAGTCATAGGGCTTTACTGGTGTCTGTAGGCTCTCTAATATGGAATATTAAACAGCAGATGGGAGGATGTGTTTTTGTGAAAAGGCTGCTTTGAACTCCAGCTGATGAGCCAAAAAGGCTTTAGCTCTGCATTAAAAAATTGATAAATGAATATATATTTCAGTGTTGTCAATTATAATAACATGTTAAAGATAGTTTTTTACTTGTAGTAATTTTTCATTTTAACCACCTTCTAAAAATTAATTGCCTATGGTACCTTATTTTGTCTATATAATCTGTATATAGTAAAACACCATTTTTCATGCAGAGAATTGAAATTTTAGTGAGCACTTCTTTTTAATCATTTCTAGGCATAATAAGGGCTGACCTACCTTTGAATAAAACTTTGTCAAATGACCATAGTAGTCAGATTTTAATTCTTTATAAATTACTAATCATAAATTATTACTTTATTACATCATTCTTTCTATGGCAGATGAGGACCTTATTCAATATGGAAATTTTATCTTGTAGAAATTATAAAGTAGGGAATTACTTTAATATGTAATGGTGAATTTCTGTGATTAAATATTTTTAAAGAACTTGTCTAAGGCTTCTGTTTGAAACATATGTGACTCCTCTTTGTAAGTGAGAAGGATTCTCTGACTACACTTTGATATTCTTCTTTGGTCTTCCTTCTTTGTCTTTGTAGTAGGGTTTTTGTTGGGGAAATTGCTGAGTACATTCATAAGTGTTCTGGTAGGGAATTCTGGAACTATTTCTGTATAATAACTATTTGTTAAGAGAAACAGCATCTGGTTATGTAGCTTAGGTTGGCCTAGAACTACGTTTGCCTATTTCAGCCTCTGGACTGCTTGGATTTTAGATCTGTGGCAGCCAGAGTTCCCCACACATGTTCTGTGTAGTAATCATAAATTTTACCCACTGTCCTTTTGTGTCCTTTGAATGATGAATGATCATGTGTCATCACATGGTTAGAATTTGGGCGTGTAAGGGTCAGCCATTTCAGAAATTTCCTGTGATTGCTGCTTTATTGTTCTATTTATAAGTTTTTCTGGTGTTCAGATTCTAGATTACCTTTGAAGGTCAATAAATAAATTGCTATTTTTTTGTTCCTTAATTTGCATGGAATAGCTTAGCTGTTGAGGACTAATGCTAGTGAATCTTTGGATCTCATATGTAGCATCATCCCACCCTAAATCTACTATCACCATAGACTGAGATGAGAACCATTTAATAGGTGGGGTATTAGTTTTAGAATTTGTGTGTTTGGTTGTTATATTGATGATGCAAAGAACTTGAATGCATGGGTATTATTATGTTAACTGCACATTAAATCACATGGATGACATATCAGAGAGAGCACACGAGGTGAGAATGAATCTCATTTTCTTCTTTCTTGCTTAAATAAATAACTCTTGTTTAAGGTAGCCATGATGACACATACTTATCATTTCAGTGTTTGGGAAGCTGAATCAGCAGTTCAAGACCAGTTTGGTCTACAGGATAGATCCTGTCTTAAAATAACAAAACAAAACAAAGTCCCCAAACAACTCTCCACCTACCTTTTAAAAGCATAACTATGGTCTGAAGAGATGGCTCAGCAGTTAAGAGCACTGGCTGTTCTTCTAGAGGACTCAGGTTCAATTCTAAGTACCTACACCATAGCTCATAACCTTATCTCTATTTCCAGGGTATGCAACACCCTCTTGTGGTATATAAACATACATGCAGGAAAGATATCCATATGCATAAAACAGAAAATAAAACAATTACAACATCTATATTTATCTAGATAGTTTTTAGGTGGAATAATCCACTCGAATGCCATGACATTTGCTAGCATTTTCTGTTCATGAATCTATTCCAGGTTGATTTTTTTTAATAGAAAATAAACCTGTGATAAAATAAGGCAAAATGGAACACCTAGCACTTAAAAAAAATGGATTGCAACATCTTTAACAATCTAAAGCGATAGTCTGGTTAGATATTGAATTATTAGGATACTGAACTCTGTTAAATATCTTGGTGATTTACAAAGAGACTCGTTTGGGTTCTAATTGCTATGCCTTTGCCATCTTACTTCACTCCTTTGTGTTCAATGGCTGTCATCTTCTGTATAATCAGTAACCCTTCTAATATGTAAATGTTAGCTAGCGGTGACCTTTCCAAAGTCTTCTGACACTTTTTCCCTAGTAGTTTCCTTTGTATCTACAAATATTACGCTATATGCCACTATGTCTTCCTTTATTTATTTGACATATTAGCTTTTGACTTCCTTCTCTGATAGAAGAGGATTAATCTCCCACAGCATGCTTCCTTCCTCTTCTTATCATTACAATACACTTATCACTATGTTTAATTTCTTCGTTAGTGATCTTTGTTTGTGTAATGTGAAATTTATTTGAGACAATGAAGATAAATGTGAGTCTACCTACTTAAAAAAAAAAAAACTTCACCCTTTCCACTCTATAGTCTTCCGTATTTACAAAAAAGGAAAAAAAAGGGAGGAGTCCTGAGTTTGCAGTGGTTCCCCATCTCCTCATGTGGCAGATTTAGCCTTCAAATGGTCCAGCTACCCCATATGAGAATGGTGTGGGATTTGTGTGTGTGGTGTCTATTTCTGTGTGTACATATATACAGGGTCACACAGGCAATTTTGCATGCAGTGCAAAGATTAGTATGCATTTCTGACTTTCTGCATGTGAGAAGAAAATATAATGGAGACCTAGAGTAATTTAAAGGCTGACCTAGTCCATACTCTGTGTACATTTTCTCCAGTTTTAAAAGTGTTCCCTTACCTTGACAGGGGCTCATTCTCAGCATTTACAATCACTGGTTTTTGTAGCAGTGTCTAACTGAACTCTTACCTCAAGGATTGTGTTTATTTTTTAAAAAGACACTTTCGTTTTTAGACAGCAATTTTAGGTCCATAACAAAATCAAGCAGGAAGTCAAAGAGTGAACATATATAGAACACTGGTTTTATATGCCTGCACCTATATGCTTGGATTTGCATAGTTGCTAGGGATTCAAACTTAGTTCTTCCTCTTTGCACAACACGCATGTTACTCACTGAGCTATTTACTCCGACCCTCCTTCTTCAAGGGTCATGAATGGTTAGATAGTTAGTTGTCAAGTTCTCTGTATTAAGTCACTACACTAAAAATGTGCTTTCGTACAGTACATGGGAAAATATGTATAATTAAATATATAATTAAAAAATTTGAAAATCAGGATGTGCTTTCTGATAATCATTTGATCTGTCTGTCTGTCTTTCTGTCTGTCATGTATTTTGAACAGGGCCTCACTATGTAAAAGTAGTTGATCTGGAACTCCTTAGATTAGTATATCTTCAACTCACAGAGATCCACTTGCCTCAGCTTCCCAATTACTGTGATTAAAGATATATCTCCACATACCTGGATGATTATTTTTTTTTTTTTTCGAGACAGGGTTTCTCTGTGTAGCCCTGGCTGTCCTGGAACTCACTTTGTAGACCAGGCTGGCCTCGAACTCAGAAATCCGCCTGCCTCTGCCTCCAGAGTGCTGGGATTAAAGGCGTGCGCCACCACCGCCTGGCCTGGATGATTAATTTTAACACGTAGAAAAATATAGGCCACATAGTATTTGTTCAGACCATTCATTTTTGTGTAACACAGTAGCCTCACAGTCCATAGTGAACCTTAGAAGAAAGACTTTCAATTTAAGGTAAATATTAACTTACGATGCAAGCCATGTAGTTAACAGTTAAATCTCACTGCTTTTGTTTGTTTGTTGGGAGGTGGGGTTTGGTTTCACCATATGATAAAACACCATGGCCAATGCAAACTTATGAAAAGAACATTTAATTTTAAAGTTTATAGTTTCAGGTGTTAAAAGTCCATGATGGCAAAAAAAAAGGTGTGGTGGCAGGAACAGCTAAGAGCTCACATCTTTGATGTGGAAGTTAGAGGCAGAGAGAGTGAACTGGGTATGGCAGGAATCTTTTGAGACTTCAGAGCCCTCCCCTAGTGGCACACCTCCTCCAACAAGCCTATACCTTCACAAACAAGCCAGTCCTTCACAAACAGTTCCACTAACTGGGAACCACATATTTAAATATGTAAGCCTATGGGGGCATTCTCATTCAAACCCTGGCACCAGATAACTTTCGCTGGTTTAGAATTTGCTATTTTGGCCAAAGTAGCTTCAAATTCATAGTAATTTGCCCATCCCTGCTTCCAGTGTTGAAATGAAAGGTGTGCACTACTTCCCCTTGTTAAAATTTATTCTTTAAATACAGTTTTTGAAGATTTCTTTATTTAATGCATATGAAATTTTGCCTACTTATATGTATGTATGTGTGAAACATGGGTGCCTAGTGCCTTTGGAGGTTAAAAGAGTATATTGGGTCTCTTGAGACTGGAAATATAGATCATTGTGAGCTCCCATGTGGATGCTGAGAACCAGTACTCTTAACCACTGAACCATTTCTCCAGTCCTTAAACTTTACTCTGTATGGATAGACTAGACATATTCATCCACGTCAGTATTCTCTAAACAGTGAAGGTTTGTCTTGTGTCAGCATTGGCATAGTAATCATAGTTGAGAGGAAGTAAGAAACACAAAAAATGGAATGCAATGCTTTACCTTGCCCTTGCTGCTGCTTCAAGCTTCAGAGTCCTAGAGGTAAGTATTTGCAATAAATTGTACAAGTAATTAAGGACAAGTATCTTCATATCTGAATACTGATTTATAAAGATTGGGATTTGGGGGACTATGCTATGCAGCTATCCAGTGAGTACTTCTATATAGCTCAAGGTAGGAATGTTATAATAGAACATAGTTTACAAATAACATGAAAATAAGGTGTCTCTTCTTCTTTGACTTTGTCTCTCTTTTGTTTGTTTTGTTCTTCTGATATTGCTCCAAAACAAAAGATTCAACTGAAAGGGTTTATCTACTTGGAGCTCTCTTCATTTACAGTAGGTCACCTATACAATTCTATCATTTTGTTAGGGCATAAACTATATATTTATGTTTTGTTAAACAATAACAACAAAATAAATAAATAAATTTAGAGTATAAAATAATAAACACATATTATTGCAAATACGTTCAATAAGTACCCCTTTAATGAGTAAGTCTGAATATATATGTATATGTGTATATATGTATATATGTATAAGCATATATACATATATATGCTTTCATATGCAATATGAGAAACCACTTCCATCCCATTGGAGAATTTTATAATTTTTAAAGGGAACAGGTGATTTGATTTGTATATTCTAGTGCATTAAAAGCTAAACCTTGTAAATGGAAATTGTTGGTTTTTTTTTTGTTTGTTTTCGTTCATTAGATAACATGCACAATGGACATACAATAAACCAAAAATATTTAACTGGAACATACTGCTGATCTACATATGCCCCCATCCCCAAAGATGCTATGTCCTGGTTTTTCAACAACCTGTTTGATGGAACTAATTGAACTGGTTGATGTAACATTTTTTACCATTCTCTTCTAAGTTCTCTTATGCTTACTTGAGGCAGCCATGCTAAAATCTTACCAAGACCTTCTAACCTTCTTGCATAGACTCCAGGTATAACCTTTGGGGTTCAGCTGCCAATTGTCAGTTCAGCGATGTGCAGACAGGTCATCTGGCAGTGCTTCTTTATTTTGCTCAGTAGATACTTGGAGGTTATGTTCTTTATCAAACTTGAGGTTTTTCATCTAATCTGTTTGTGCATGTATCTTTTTCCACCTTTCAAAATATTTTTTTCTTCCAAATTGTTCTCCCTTGGGTCATATGATTGTATCTATTCCTTTGTATTTGTTGATTGCAACAGAATTCCTTCTGTGTTAGCATAGTTAGTTTCTTTAAGCACATGGAACATATTTCAAGGCTACCAGTAAACTACTGAAGCCACAGACAGTGGTAACACACACACACACACACACACACACACACACACACAGAGAGAGAGAGAGAGAGAGAGAGAGAGAGAGAGGGGTACACAGACAGACACAGACAGATACAGACATACTCATACACACATAATGTTTTTCACCAACATATATGACTGTGACAAAGCTTGACTTGCATATTAATTTCAGTAGGGGCTGGAGAGATGGCCTAGGGGTTAAGACCACTTTGATTTCCAGTATGTACGTGGCTGTTCCATCATCTGGAACTCTATTTCCAGACATCCAACACCCTTTTGTGGTCTACAGAGGCATTAGGCATATACATGGTACACAGACATACATGCAGGCAAAACACTCATACACATTAGAAAAACCACTGCAAATTAAATACAATATGATGAAATATTAATAAAGGATTTATAACAGAGTCCTGAAATATAAGCTTTGTGACTATATTCTTTCTTGAAAGGGTCAAGACAAATACTGACATTTTGAAGCTGCAGTTGAGTAGAAACTCTGGAAGCAAATTTGCAGATAGGGGTGGGATTACTGCATAGCACAAAAACAAGATGTTAGTGCCCACAAGAACTTTCTTGTTTATCCTTTTTAATAAGCATGTTTGGCTGTGTCCCCTAATGCTTGAGATGTTTTCATAATTGATCATTTTAAAAACTCATCAGAAACTGGGTAAGTCTTGCAGACATATGTCAGTTTGCTTAGATTATCGCTTGACATTCTCATTGGTCATGCTGCTTCTACAAGACTACTAGCCAGAAGAAAATCCAAAGCACTGTTCAGTAAGAGGAAATGGTGTGTTGGATGGATCACATCAACATGAATTTTGGCATAAAGCTTCCTGTTAGTTTGACAGGTTTTACTCCTGACTGTTGTACTTCCTGAAAACTTGCAGTGAACAGGAACTCCCTTCTTTGCAAGCCTGAGAATTTGCAGTTACAAATAGCTATTTCTGAAGTAATCCTTTCAGATTTGTTTCGTTTTAATATTTTCCCTGTTGAAACTCAATGATGATGAAATTGTGGACACTGGAAGACTTTTGAATATTTTAAGTTATACAAATGGCTTCACTTAGGTATGGGTCCCAGAAAGAAGAGCTAGGATTGTTTTATTAGCATCTGAAAGAAAGATATCAGGACAGTATGTGAAAGTCTGCATGGGGTGACTGCATCTGGTACTCTCTGGTGCTAATGTTCAAGCTGTCTTGAGGGGCGAGGGGAGGATCTTTTAGAGGAAGAATATGGACCACCAAAATGTGATGAGAAGCTGGTTGTAGGATTTGGACCAGTAGCCAAAGAAAAGCTAGAAAGGTGTGGAAGGAAAATTAGACATTTGATTTATAACTCAGGAAAAAAGTGGGCAGGCTGAGCAGTGAAGATGTATAAGCAAATGTGTAGGTGGTGGGAATCTTCAGAGTGAGACAGGGAGATGGAGGTACAGAGAGAGAGAGAGAGAGAGAGAGAGAGAGAGAGAGAGAGAGAGAGAGACATACAGAGGGGGGAGAGAGATAGGGAGAGAGAGAGAGAGAGAGAGAGAGAGACTGAGAGAAGAGAAAGGTAGGGAGGAGTAGGGAACAGAGCATCAAAGTAGCCTTAGGATTTGAGCTAGTATCCAAAGAGATACATGGAAAAGAAAAATTATACCCTTCCTATTAGCTCAGAAAAGTAAACAGGTTTAGCAGGGAGGGTCTGCAAGTGTTGCTATGCATGTAGTGATGTCAAAGGTGTGTGTATGAGTACATACCCCACTAATCTCATAGTTATTTGTTCAGGGGAGAGCTTTCCTTACCAGATGATAGGCCGAGTTGGATTAACTCTTATGTGAAGTAATTATAGTGCCTTTGAAATATTATTTTTTAGCCAGTAAAAATGTCTCAAAAAACCAAAAAACCAAAAAACGCCCCAAACCCAAAGCAACTCCTCCTCCAAAGAATGTCAGTGCTAGACCTCTCTGTCTCTCTCTGTGTCTGTCTCTCTGTCTGTCTCACTGTTTCTCTGTCTCTGTCTCTCTCTTCCTCTCTTTCTTCCCACCTTCCGCCACCGGAACTCATTTAGTAGAGCAGGCTGTCCTCTTGATCTGCTGCCTGCTTCAAACAAACCAACAAACCAACAAACAAGGAAAATGTAGCATTCAAGATAAAGAGACAAAAACCGTGTACAATGTAGCCGTGCCTTACTGGTTTCCCGTTAACTCCCTCATCAAAGCCTAGATACCCATTCTGTCTTCCAGTTTTTGCATTTTAAATCTTCAGGAAGGGGCAGCTGTGATAAGTCTTTTTCTTAATATTGCTGTGCAAATAGGGATGTGGCTATGCAGGACCCACAGGAGATTTTGAGGCAGTGGTCTGTTCTTACTGGCCTCCATGCCTGCTACTTCCTGTCTAGTTATCCAAGAACAGTTTGTGGTTTCACCCCTAATTCCACTAAGCAAGACCATTAAATTTATGGTTATATGTCCTCGATGAAGTTCTGATGGGAGTTTCTATTTAATAAAGTTAGGCTTCCTTGTTAACTATCTCCAGAGTTTATGTTGAAATTGTCAAATCCTTGAGAGATGAAGTTAATATAGTTTACTTTGTATGTCACTGGTACTAAATTTAGGCAGATAACAACCAAAACTGGGAAGATTTTTAATTTTTATTTTGAGATTTATTGCATCTAATGTAATTTTCTTGTCATGGAATTTAAATAAATACAATAAATATTTTTAATGCAAATCCAAACTAAAAATCCATCTTCCTTACAGATATCATTAGCATTTATTTCATGACATTTTCTTTCTCTATTTTAAAGGGAAAGAATTTTCTGAAACGCTAGTAGGCATGCTGTCACTTCTTAGTACTTTGTAGTTTACTGTAGCCTTCTCTGGTGCTGACAAATGAACACCTGGAAAGGTCGGTGTTGGAAAATAAAACTGCAGCCCTTTTACACAAGCTTGGTTCATAGGAAGCAATCTGAAAGTCATGTTACCTTTGTGCTCTATAGCGCTTGCTTGAGTTCTGAAAGTAGCTATGTAGATGGTAGGGTGGGAACTTGCATTATTTTCCAGGCAAGTTAACTAGTAACTATAGTCCGGTGCCAAGGTGTTTCACTCTGTGCAGTCACGAGTTGCAACATACCCTCACAGTGTGGTGTTTGCTATTCATTTTGTGATAGTATGTTTTTGACTGGCATGATGATGCTGCGTACAGGCCAGGAAATGTTACACAAAGTAGCTTGGTTGAACCTCTGGGGGCCTATGTTTACATTAGAGGCTGTGCCTACATTACAGGTTTATTGTGGGAATTAAATTAAAACTCTAAGAACAGTGCCTGGTATGCAGTACTTAGTGGCTCTTAATTAGTAATACAATCCTGAATATCTCTTTAGGTTCTGCTTTTCTCCCCGCCCCCCCCCCCATTTCTGTGAACAAATTAAAAAAAAAATCAATAGCATTCCCTGCTAGTTGGATTCTCATTCATTCATTCAGTCCGTCTCTACACTTTCTCTAAAATCCATCTCCCTTTATCTCCTTGTCTCTCTTCCTTTGCTTCTCCCTTTTTCTTTCACCTCCCATATATTTATGTGGCTTGTTGCATTGAAAGTGGAGCAATAAGGTAAACTAGGCAATGTTTACATACTGGCTTGCAGTACAACATTTACAACAATTGATAAAGAACCTGAAATCGGCATTATATACTTTTGAGGAATATATCATGTAAGCAGCATAGTGCTTGCTAATCAATATACAGGATCGTTTTTTGACCAATTTATAGTGTGTATTCCAAAGCATAAAACTAAGTTCCTATACTGTAGTCTCTACTTTGTAGTTAGAAATAATGGTGGTGGTGGTGGTGGTAGTGGTAATAATAGTAGTATACTTTGATAAGTATTGTAACCAAAGTGTGAACCAAGGTATTGGGAGTAACAAAGGGTATGTTTTCTGTGTTACTGCTTCTTTAAAGCATTCTGTAGTTCACAAAAACACTGGTTCTTGACAGCTACTGGTGATTGACACCATGCTTCTTAAATGTTTAGTTTATAAAATGGCTACTTCAAAATTTCAGTTACATGTCCCAAATGGGTCTTGCCTACAGATTTGTGTCTACACATAGTCTTATTTCTACATTTCATATGAAAAGAAGTGTCTAACTTAGTATATTCTATTATGGAATTAAAGAGAGAAGAGCACATTCTAATATTTTGCTAAGATAAATAAATGCTCACTATTTAAAGCTCAAGTAGGCATGTGCTTCTATATAGTGTATGAAATTTGAGATCTTACAAGTTCAGTGGTTATCTGAAAAAATATCCATTCAGAGGCCTTTCAACTTGGTAGGTCAAATTTATACTTAAGCTCTTGAAGTAGTTCACTCTATGTACTGTTGAGACAGTTCTTATGAAGGCATTTAGATGCCAGGATATTTTCTTTAAAAGAAGGGGTTCATTGACCCCTGTTTCTTATTTTAGACACTCAAGGACCTAGAGCAAGAATGTGTTTTCTCCCATTCATTCTCTCATCATTTGCACTGAAATGAGTGGCCAGTTGGTTTTTTTTTCTTCTTCTTCTGTCTTCTTGTGGACTACTGCTAGTGCAGCCTGCACTAGCAGTACATACTTGCCTGTAGGAAAGAAAAACCTTTTTACAACCTGAGTCTGATTGTTTTTCACTGGAAGTGTTCTAAAGGAGATCATAGTTGCCCTCCTACATTCATACTTACAAAGAAAATAAATTTGCGGTGCATTACAGGGTGTATATCTGTGTGTGTCTGTGTGTGCACACATGTGCATACTAAATCTAGTTGGGAATTTAACCATCATTTCAGAACGTTGGTTTTGTAGGAAAATATAGCGATAGAACTAGCTGTACGTGCTACGACATACATCTCAGGACTATAAAGAGCCCATGCATATTGAAGGTTATGCTTATTAAATTAGATAGTTTATATAGAATAAGTACAATATTATTAGAAAATGGAATTGTATTGTTGAGAAATCAATTTAGTTATTTTGTAAATTTCTTTGCTACCCTTGTCCTCCTGGCATAGTAATGTGGGGCTAAACTCAAGATAACATAGCAAGAGTAATTCTGTAAATGTTGAAGAACATTTGTATTTTCATTTCAGTACACTGACTGTAATTTATTCTGTCTCTTATATGACACTTAAGTTCAATCTTCTAATGTCTAATTGGACAAATTGTTATCAATCCAAATTACTCAATGTTGAAGAAAATAGGAATGCCTACAGAAGCTATTAAAATAAGTTTAGAACTTCTCAAATTTATCCCGGAGAAGTTAGACTTTCTCTTGCATCAAGAAGGCTACACACACACACACACACACAGAGTACTATTAGCATGTTTAATGTGGCTGAAGCACTAGGTGCAAATATATGATATGCGTCCCTGTGAAAGAATTTGTTTTTCCTGATTGGAATCTTTTCTTGACGTCAGTAAAGTCAAATAATTATAAACAGATTAATAGTTCCTTCATATTTTTTGACTTTATATAAACTATAATCAATATATTGATGAACGAACACCAGTGTTGTTCTAAAGAAAAGCAGTATGTTTACAGCCTGAGAAGCTTTGCATTAAAGCATTTATGTGATTCACAATATTAAAAATATTTGAGTCATTTGCTTTGTCCTGTAAATGTGAAGTGTTACCACTTTAGTTCTCCTTTTTTTTTTCCTTCAGAGAAAGGGGCATGTAGGCCTTTGCCTTTTATTTTGTAATGATACAATGGCTAGACTACATATCCTTTGAAATATACATCTATTTTGAAAGTATAGTTTCTGGTTTATTAGCTGTTGTTATCTTTCCATAAGCAAAGCTATTGAGATGTATGAAGAGTTCATTTTGACCAGCACGAGTTTAGAAGACATTTAGGGCCTGTGTGAGTAAACATTAAGTCAGTTGTTGCTTTGTGTAATATAAGAAAATATCCACAATTAATACTCTCTGCTAATTTGTTATGATGGCAATTGAAAACATGGGAGTATAAGTGACAGTTTTGTTCTTCTCTGTTTACTATTTTGACAGTTTCTCTTGAGAGCTCAGAAGTTAATGCCTTAAGCAAATTAAAACTGAGTTAAAACATGAAAATAAATAGAGAGCTAAAGTCCAAATGTTTGAAGAATGCTTTTACCAGGGATATCACTACTGAGCAAAGAATATGGCACCCGTCCTGAGAAAAAATCAAATTTAAACATTTTTATACATGCTGTTAATACTAAGTTCTTCCACAGCAGTTTTGGGAAGACCTCTCAATATCGAATTATTTTCACCTACCATATCATCATATTTGTCTCAAGGTTTTTAGTTTAAAATACTTGTGAATGTTCAGTTGTAAGGCTGGTTTTATAAGATTAAAAAAAAATCTTCTGTGGGTCTGAGAAAGCCGCCTGCCTTTCCCTGAACTGATCAGAACTGAGGGGATGTACTTTTCGTTGGGAAGCCATGGCTTTGAGCTGCACCTTTCAACCTGCCCGCGTTTCCCAAGAGCTAAAAACTGAACTAGACAAACAAACTTTTAGATTTGACTCATTCCTGAATTTTGGATTGCTAGGAAATTCAGGAATAGAAGCAGAAAGTATTGGTAATGACATTAACTTAAATTGTTGGTTGAATTTTATGTATTTTGTTATAAAATTAAGTTTAATAATAACGTATTCAAAATTCAGGTATAATTTTCAGTTTTAGGCAATTTATACTCTTAAAGCTTTAAAGGAGTGAATCATCTTGTTTTGTCACATTAATTTTGTAGCTGCATCAGAAAACTAAATGCTGTGGTTATTTATAAAAGCTGCTTGAAGTAGATGCATGATAAGTCATTGTAAGGTGAAGTATCTACTAGTAGTAATCACAGCAATTTAGAGGTTATTTGTGTGTTGTAAAGATAGTAATCACAACAGCATATATTTAAATTACTCTACTTAATACAAACAACAATCATATGTCTGGGTACATTGCTTCAATAACAAGGGTAATTTTAAACAAAATTACATATACTAACAGCTTTCTCTATTCCAATTGCTATCACCTAATCTGAGCTCTTATCATAACAATCAGATCTCTCTTTCTGTCACTCCTCTTTTTCCCAGTCCCAGTTCCATCAATCATTACAAATCTGAATGCTTATTCTACGTTAGACTCTGGGTAAAATCTCCAAGGAAGTTGTGGGAACAAAGAGTCTTGAGACCTAGGCCTGAATCTGCGTGTGGACTGTATATCCCTGAAAATCCAGAATTGGGGAGAGTGAGCTGGGGTGGGGGGAGAATGTTGAGAGTTTTGAGGCCAGCCTGAGCTGCACAGGAAGACTATCTGAAAACAATGACAATAAACAACACTAAAAGGTGCTGAGAGAGAACCAGATGGGGTAGAGTTCTATATATAGACAGAAAGGTGGAGGAGAGATCGTTAGTCCTGATCACATTGAATTTCCAAGATAGCAAGGAAGGCAAATATCAAATAATTGTGATCTGATAATTACAAAGGGGGGAGGTCAGAAACCACGGGTCACTTACTACAAGAGAACAGTAATGTTAGAAAAGATGAATGGTGATGAGGAAGGAAGAAATGTGAGTGGAATAAGCACTCAAGTCCAGTGAAGAGTGCAAGGATAGGCCAAAACTGACAACCACTAACCAGAAATGTCATAGTGCTGTTTACTGTCTACCAACGACTTTGGAAGGAGATAGAAGTTTCAGAGCATGAGATCTTAATTTTATGGCCTAAATGTTAATTAAAAATGCTAAGGCCAAATGGAATAATAATCCCCTCCATAGCATTCTTATGGAGATTTAAATGAGGCAACATAGTCTTTGAGCACAGTGCTAACAAACGCACAGTAGAGGGTTGCTGATACATACATAGAAAAGACCACAGCCTATTGTTGCAAGCTTTTCCCGAGCTTTTGGTTCCTCCTTCAGTCAGTAATACGTATGCAGCCACAACCCTTTTCTGAAATTCTAAAACCTATGAAATCTGAAAATGGCCTTTCTTAGTTAGGGTTTCGATTGCTGCATCAAAACACCACGACCGAAAAGCAAGTTGTGTGTTTGGGGGGAGGGCTTATTTGAATTATGCTTCCATATTTCCAATCATGACCACAGGAAGTCAGTCAGAAACTCAAACAGGGTAGAAGCTTGGAGGCAGGAGTTGATGCAGAGACAATGCAGTGGTGCTGCTTACTGGCTTGTTCCTCATGGCTTGCTCAGCCTGCTTTCTTATAGAACCCAGAACCACCAGCCCAGGGATGGCACCACCCAAAATGGGCTGGACCTACCCCATTGATCAGTATAAGAAAATGCCTTACAGAAGATGAACCTAGTTTTACTGAAACTTGATTTACCAAGGATGATTGAGACTCATGAGAGGCCTCCACTTTTTTGAATTGAGACAGAGTATTGGGCAGGGCGGGGGGTGGGGGGGAGGACTGAGAGGACAGGAGGGAGGGGAAACTGTGGTTAGGATGTAATTAAATTAATTAGTTAAGTAATTATTAAAAATAAATAAAGTGGCTGGATGATTTTTAAAAAAAGAAGGAAATACCTTACAGCTGGATCTCATGGGGGCATTTCCTCAACTGAGGCTCTTTCCTCTCTGATGACTCTTGCTTGTGTCAAATTGACACACAAAACCAGCTGGTGCATATAGCCTTTTATAAATCGGCAATAAAACCTACAGGATAAATAAAGTCTGTGTGCAAACTTTATTTATCCTGCTTAGTGGAACATCAGTGTCTCATTGCTCATTGTTTTCAGATAGTCTTCCTGTGCAGCTCAGGCTGGCCTCAAAACTCTCAACATTGCTAAACTTGAATGCAACGCAGTGTGCTACTTTGGGTTTTCCTGTATGTTTTGTTATTTGTAGTACACATAGCCATATTTCTCAAACTTGAACTATTTGGAGTTTCAAAACATATCTGCCTTCAAAAGTTCCAGAAATGATTGTGGATTCAATGCTATCCAAATTAATTAGAACAGACAAACAAACAAGCAAGCAAGCAAACAACATTATAACCTCCATGTCCTTCTGTGAATTAGGAAGCCCTTAGGACCCCCAGAGGTTGGCAAATGTTGTATAGGTTACCCCTTATGGTTTTCATGATTAACTCTCACCTGACCACAGAGTACATCTTGAAAATGTAATGTCCTTCCTTTTGAACGTTTTGTTTCAAAGGCCACTGCTCCCAACTTGCCTGAAGCATAGAGTAATGTCTCCTTTGTCTTACTTCCTTCCCCCTTTTTTTTTTTCTCCCTGGGTATTCCTGTCCAGAAATTAGTGTGTATTCTTATCCTGATTTTTCAACCCAGTTCAACACAATAGTTCAACTGTTTCTTCCCAGAATTCTTTTTTTGTACTTAAATGAATTTATTAAATGAAATATTTGAAGAGGTATTGTGTGCCAGTAGTTGTTAAAGTGTTAGTGATTAGAAGCCAGTGAAATCTCTAATATGAGGGGACCTGTTTTCTAGTAAGAAGAATACAACATTTAACTAGTGCTCACAAACTTACAGATAGCGGGGTAATGCCGTGATAATAGTGGACAGTGTGGTAGAGGAGGAGAAGCTGCAGATCTTAGAGCTTAGTATTTAATTATTGACTTGCTTTTATATGGTTAGATTGCACATGCCTTAAGGGAAAAGCATGTCTTATGCTTCTAGATACCACAAACTGCCGGCTGTTTAATAATGGGTACGTTCTTAGTGTTTGCTTGACTCATGCATTCATTCATCCTTTGATTAACCGAGAAAGTAGAATTTTATTTATTAAACATCAATCTTCATTTGGCTAACTCGTCAACCCAAGTGTATTTAATGCACTAATTACTTCATTGAAACATTGAAATACATGTATTTATGTAAGGCTAGCTTCTCTATTCCTATCTTTTCTTTTAATTCATAGTCCAAGAAGAAAAAAAAAATTGAAGTCCAGGTCTTCATATCTCAGTTGGTTTAGTACATAGTAAACAAATGTGATTTCTGTACCTGTAGGAGAAGCGCTTACTACAACAACTTTATTATCCCTGCGATTTTGCTTAATTCAGATACAATGTGGCTTTTACAATTTATTCTTAGGAACTTTTGTTGAATACCAAAGTGGTGAGCATACATTTCCTGAACATATTCTGAGGTGGGTCATGCCTATCAAACAGAAGAGACTGTTGGATTCCCATACTATAGTTGCCTTTTCTGACATTCAAGTTTATGGTGGTACAGTTCATTTTTTTATTGTTAGGATAGGCTTAAAAAACTAATTTAATGTAGTAACAGTCTTTTGCTTCATGAAGAAAACAGAAGTCCCGGACTTTGATGTTATATTTGATCTCTTATATATAAATATTTTATTCTTTTTATATCGAAAGAACAGCTTGAGAAGAAGATCCCAGAAGGAACGTGGTTTTCTTTCTTTCTTTCTTTTTTTTCTTTTTTGTCAGAACAATAGCAGAAAGAATTTTGATTTGTAATAGCAAAAAGTCTGGTGGCTTAAAGTTTGATGCTTCAACTTGGCAGTATTTCTGAGGAGGTGTGGTTACTGTTAATAAAAATATAAATGTATTTTCCTACTTAAGTGAAGAAATGGATAGTTAAAGGTGTTAAACAGCAAAGTAAGGCAGAAATTGGAGCTTAAGGTCAGTATGGTCATCTCATCTTTTAGGGTTTTGGGCTTTGAAAGCAGGACTATATTTCTTTAAGTTTGTAGTGTCTAGCATGTTGCCAGTTCATCTAGCATCTATTCATAAATATTAATTGTGATGGAGGACAGTATTGCCTAAAATGATGTGTTCCTGTTAGAAAATGACTCTTATGTTAGAAAGGAGATGAAAGAGTGACTGAGGATAATTTTAAATCCAGGTAGTAAACATTTCCATGATGTTGAAAGCTAATATTTGTTCTGTCATCCTAGAAGCAATTCTCTACATTGAGCTTGCTTCTAAAAATCAGATTATAGATAATTTTCTTGGTGAAATAAATAGAACAGGGAACTACTAAACTCAAAATCTCTATGAAGGATTCCAAGGACTGCTTAGAATGTTGATTTTTATTACTAGGTATTCAAATAATCTGGAATTATTTCGATTGGTCTTACTAGCTTTGAAAGTTCAGAGTATATGATCTTACAAGTTGGAAGGCAGAACCAGTTCCTTGTATGACGGCCTCCAATCTGAATAGGTATTAGGCAGATGTGCCATATAGAGGAGTTTAGGCCTGCCTTGTGTCTCTTGACTCCCTTGCTCCCTTTCCTCAAGATATTTCTAACTTGAAATGTGTGTGGAAGCTATACTAGGGTACTTTCTCTTGAGAACCCAGGCAGTACCCTCACTTCCCCAATTTTTTGTGATTGTTTGTTCAATCCTCTGATCTCTAAACTAGAACTTACATGGTAGATGCAAATGTTTGTTATATTGATATGAATGCATCTTTCTGTATCTCATTGTTCTGGCTTTTATTTTATTTTATTTTATTTTTTTTTTTTGTGAGCAAGATACTTAAAGCTGGGTGAATAATTGACCATGCATTTTTTGTTGTAATGGCCAACTTATTGATCTTCATTAAAAGAGAATTGTCTAATACAGTGATTGTGGTTTTTGAGTTGACGATGAGACTTTTGAATTATATCTAATTTAGTTTTTCAATTTCTGTGGTACTAGACTAGTTGCACAATGTTTATAAAGCACTGTATTACCATGTAACGTTAGCCATGAGAGAGTTGACTCTTTACATCTTGCTCCTTTTGTTAATTTCTGCCTGATTGAGAAAATTAAAACTTAATTTTCTTGCCATAATGACCTTTAGCTTTGCGATCAGAACTTCAACATTAGAGTTTATAGTAACTCAGCCATTTCTCTTATTCTTAAGGGGTTGAGACTCTAGAGCAATACTTTTATAATTATATAACGCTATATAATTCTACACTATTATATTTAATATAGCTGATCATAGATGAAGTTTAATAAACACTGATTGCTTGAGTAATGCATAGTTTGATTGCTTCTTCAGAGTTGCGCTTAATGAAAATATATGGTCACTATACTTATTGATGTAATATGCCACCATTGTAATGACCATTATCATTATATTTGCATAATAAAAACTTAACAAAATGACTTTAATCAGTGCTTTTAATTCAAGGCTGTGATTCCAATTTTGGGGGTTATTTTTGTCTTAGCCTTTTAAATGTTCTTTCAAGTCCATGTATAGCTCTCTAGTTTGTGTGAAGGAATAAGATCCATGTTTGCTTTTTTTGTGGTTTGAGGAAACATATGTACATCTATATATATTAAATTCATAAATGATTTGAGAACTTTTCTGGGAAGAACATATGGATATGAAATGATAGTTTATCTATTCATTTTAAAATACTGTTTTTCTGTGCTGAGGGCCTAACTCATGGTCTCTCATACATGTCTAGTGAATGCTCTACCACTGTGCTATAATTCAGTCCTGAAAGTAAACTTTGATACAGTTATTTTCAAATGTGTTTTAAAGATCAGTTCATAGGAACATGTTTGACTTAGTCTTGCCCCAAAGCAGCTCTTTACATTTTTTTGAACTTCTTTACTGTTTGGTGTCTTTGTTACTATGATGGGGTGCTCCTGTATATTGAGTTTTCACTGCCACTCATTGGTTTTCTATTGATGATTACTTAATTGTGACTTAAACTACAATATTAGTGCATTTTTAGTATACAATGGCTAAAAGAAAATCACAGTTTCTGAAGCTCAGTTTCTTTGTCCCTGCTAAAGATTTAACTTTTCAGCCCACCATAGTCCTTTCTTTCAATTTGAAAGAAAGGTTTTCAGTGTCACTATGTTTATGAAATATAGTATTTGTGAAATTGAAATATTTTTAAAAATTCTTTTTGCTTTGCATGTGTACGTATGTGTGTGTCTGCATGAGTGTCTGACGCATGTGTACAGGCGTCTGTAGTGTGAGAAAAGGTGTTGACTGTTCTGAAGTTACAGGGAGCTATGAGCCACCCGACCGATTTGGGTGCTGGCTACTACATTGGGGTCTTCTCCAAGAACAGTATGTGCTCTTACCCACTGAGCAACCTCTCTTGCTCCTGAGAGCAAATATGGTAATGAGAGAAATGTATTAGAAAACAGCTGCATTATAGTAAATGTTCACATTTATATAGAATGTATGTTTCTGTGCTGGAATGAAATTTATAAATCAAAAATTCAAGAGTGAAGTGTTTTTCTTTATGGCTCTCTATCATAAGTAATTGGAATAATTTTTTATGTGACTAT
Organism: Mus musculus; assembly: GCF_000001635.26. Taxonomy (NCBI): domain Eukaryota; kingdom Metazoa; phylum Chordata; class Mammalia; order Rodentia; family Muridae; genus Mus; species Mus musculus. The sequence continues at coordinate 129,794,429 of NC_000086.7, forward strand.
AATTTGCTTTGTGCCCTGGGGGTACTCTATCATTCTTGAAAATAACTGTTAGAGGAAAAAAAATCTTTGAGAGTAAAATAGAGTACAGTCATTATCCAGTTTTCAGAGTTTCACATTTGATTTGCCAATAGTCAAATTTTAAATTTTAGAGACGTTCTAGAAATAGAAATACATCTACTAAAATGAATATCTCAGGTCAAGGGATCTGCAAAACTACCAACAGGACATCATAGGACATACACTAAGTAATATTTTGCTTTAAGTAGTACAAGGACCAAGAGGGAAAAGTGAAAGGTGGCCTGGGGCCAAGTCATACAGAGCCTGAATACCTTTGGGTTATTAGTCTTTGCAGGACCAGGATGAAGTAAATATTTATGAAAGGGAGTATGAGAGTCATTCATAATCATTATTGCGCTTTAGTGTACCAAGCGTTGTTTTAGACATCAGAAGCACTGCCCACAATCAGTCAGAAAAGACTATCTATCCCTCTACAGCTCATATTATAGTGTGTTGAAAAAGATAGGAAACAGTTGAGGGTGTAGCTGAATGGCAGAGTGATTGCTTAACATGTACTGAGCCCTGGGTTATATCTCCAGCACTAGAGAGTAAAAAGCAAAAGGTAACATAATGAATAACATTAGTTTAAAGATTGTTATATTAAATATTATTTGGAGAAAGACAAACAAGGGAATGTGTGGATTAGGCCTATGTTATTACTAGAATTACCAGAGTAGGCCTCACTGACAAAAAAAAAAATCATTGGTAGGAGGATGAAGGGGCAAGTTGTACAGATAACAGAAATGAACAATGCAGGTAGGGGGAAGAGCGAATTCGTGTGTGATTGCTTTCTTTTCTTGGGAGCACTGAGGTGGTTAGTGCGAATGGAGCTAGTTGAATGAAGGAGAAGCAGTGAAAGATGAGGTCAGGGATTATCTAGTGATTGTAATGACCTTGAGTTGCATTGGATGGGAAAATAGTCATTGCAGGTTTGAGCTGGGGAGTGACATGACTTTGGTTTTCACAGTATACCATTGTCTGCCCTTTTCAAAACTCACTGTAAGAGAACAAAAATAGAATGAGGGAGACAAGGTAGGAGGTTACTAAGAAAATCTAGGTAAGAGCTGGTGGTGGTTTTAATTAGGTTTGGTGTGTGTGTGCTTGCCTGTGTATGTGTATGAGTGTGTGTTTGTGTGTGTATGTGTGTGTGTTACTGAACAGTCTGTTGCTAGGCTATTGGAAATGAAGAGTGACTTAATGTAGAAGTCTTCAGCATAGAAAATGGAATACAGGGGTACCATTAGCATAAATGATACTCTCTTATTTGTAACATAAGATGTTTGCTTATATTATCTTAAATTTCACCCAACTCTAAATGTCCATATTATGTGGCCTAGTGTGAACCAAAGAATGTTAATTCAAAGTAGAGAAATGTGAGAAGATTTTAGACTCTTCCTGTAAAACAAAGTGAAAAGATAGCTAGCATTTCTATTTTTTTTTCATTTTGTTTTTTTTCCTTTTTTTATTTAAAATTTTTTTATTAGGTATTTTCCTCATTTACATTTCCAATGCTATCCCAAAAGTCCTGCATACCCTTCCCCCCACTCCTCTACCCACCCACTCCCACTTCTTGGCCCTGGCGTTCCCCTGTACTGAGGCATATAAAGTTTGCAGGACCAATGGGCCTCTCTTTCCACTGATGGCCAGCTAGGCCATGTTCTGATACATATGCAGGTAGAGACACGAGCTCCAGGGGATACTGCTTAGTTCATATTGTTGTTCCACCTATAGGGTCGCAGATCCCTTTAGCTCCTAGGATACTTTCTCTAGCTCCTCCATTGGGGGCCCTGTGATCCATCCAATAGCTGACTGTGAGCATCCACTTCTGTGTTTGCTAGGCCCCGGCATAGTCTCACAAGAGACAGCTATATCAGGGTCCTTTCAGCAAAATCTTGCTAGTGTATTCAATGGTGTCTGCATTTGGTGGCTGATTATGGGATGGATACCCGGATATGGTAGTCTCTAGATGGTCCATCCTTTTGTCTCAGCTCCAAACTTTGTCTCTGTAACTCCTTCCATGGGTGTTTTCTTCCCAATTCAAAGAAGGGACAAAGTGTCCACACTTTGGTCTTCATTCTTCTTGAGTTTCATGTGTTTTGTATTTTGTATCTTGGGTATTCTAAGTTTCTGGGCTAATATCCACTTATCAGTGAGTACATATCATGTGAGTTCTTTTGTGATTGGGTTACCTCACTCAGGATGATGCCCTCCAGGTCCATCCATTTGCCTAGGAATTTCATAAATTCATTCTTTTTAATAGCTGAGTAGTACTGCATTGTGTAAATGTACCACATTTTCTATATTCATTCCTCTGTTGAGGGGCATCTGGGTTCTTTCCAGCTTCTGGCTATTATAAATAAGGCTGCTATGAACATAGCGGAGCATGTGTCATTCTTACCAGTTGGAACATCTTCTGGATATATGCCCAGAAGAGGTATTGCGGGATCCTCCGGTAGTATTATGTCCAATTTTCTAAGGAACCACCAGACTGATTTCCAGAGTGGTTGTACAAGCTTGCAATCCCACCAAAAATGGAGGAGTGTTCCTCTTTCTCCACTTCCTCGCCAGCATCTGCTGTCACCTGAATTTTTGATCTTAGCCATTCTGACTGGTGTGAGATGGAATCTCAGGGCTGTTTTGATTTGCATTTCCCTGATGATTAAGGATGCTGAACATTTTTTCAGGTGCTTCTCAGCCATTCAGTATTCCTCAGGTGAGAATTCTTTGTTTAGCTCTGAGCCCCATTTTTTAATGGGGTTATCTGATTTTCTGGAGTCCACCTTCTTCAGTTCTTTATATATATTAGATATTATTCCCCTATCTGATTTAGGATAGGTAAAGATCCTTTCCCAGTCTGTTGGTGGCCTTTTTGTCTTATTGACAGTATCCTTTGCCTTACAGAAGCTTTGCAATTTTATGAGGTCCCATTTGTCAATTCTTGATCTTACAGCACAAGCCATTGCTGTTCTATTCAGGAATTTTTCCCCTGTGCCCATATCTTCGAGGCTTTTCCCCACTTTCTCCTTTATAAGTTTCACTGTCTCTGGTTTTATGTGAAGTTCCTTAATCCACTTAGATTTGACCTTAGTACAAGGAAATAGGAATGGATCAATTCGCATTCTTCTACATGATAACTGCCAGTTGTGCCAGCATCATTTGTTGAAAATGCTGTCTTTTTTCCACTGGATGGTTTTAGCTCCCTTGTCGAAGATCAAATGACCATAGGTGTGTGGGTTCATTTCTGGGTCTTCAATTCTATTCCACTGGTCTACTTGTCTGTCACTATACCAGTACCATGAAGTTTTTATAACAATTGCTCTGTAGTACAGCTGTAGGTCAGGCATGGTGATTCCAACAGACATTCTTTTATCCTTGAGAAGAGTTTTTGCTATCCTAGGTTTTTTGTTATTCCAGATGAATTTGCAGATTGCTCTTTCTAATTCGTTGAAGAATTGAGTTGGAATTTTGATGGGGATTGCATTGAATCTGTAGATTGCTTTTGGCAAGATAGCCATTTTTTACTATATTGATCCTGCCAATCCATGAGCATGGGAGATCTTTCCATCTTCTGAGATTTTCTTTAATTCTTTCTTCAGAGACTTGAAGTTTTTATCATACAGATCTTTCACTTCCTTAGTTAGAGTCATGCCAAGGTATTTTATGTTATTTGTGACTATTGAGAAGGGTGTTGGTTCCCTAATTTCTTTCTCAGCCTGTTTATTCTTTGTGTAGTGAAAGGCCGTTGTCTTGTTTGAGTTAATTTTATATACAGCTACTTCATTGAAGCTGTTTATCAGGCTTAGGAGTTCTCTGGTGGAATTTTTAGGGTCTCTTATATAGACTATCATATCATCTGCAAAAAGTGATATTTTGACTTCTTCCTTTCCAATTTGTATCCTCTTGATCTCCTTTTGTTGTCAAATTTCTCTGGCTAGGACTCATTTCTATTTTTTTTGGGGGGGGGCTTGTTTTCACTGATTAAATTGTCAACATGTGTTCAATTGAGATACAGTGTTGAAGTATTTCTGACATACGTGTGTCTTAATATAGGAACTTGACTGAAGCAAATATTTTTCTTCTAATTTCTATTCTGGATTTGGAAATGTAGATGTTTCCAATCATAACTGTATAACCCCAAAGGAATGGAAGGAAAGGAAAGCAGAAGTTGCTTGAAGAGTTATGTAGTCTATCGAAAAAACCCAGCTGGGCAGGCTCATGTCAGATGTTAGCAGGCTCATTTCAGGTCTGTAATTGTGCTTTGCAGGAAATCCCATCTATCATCACTGTTCCTGAAGCTTTTCTATAACTCACCAGAAAACTCAAGAGAAAAGAAATGGAGAAAAGTGTCTATGGTGAATTGATTTTTTTTTTTCCGAGACAAGGTTTCTCTGTGTAGCCCTGGCTGTCCTGGAACTCATTTTGTAGAGCAGGCTGGCCTCGAACTCAGAAATCTGCCTGCCTCTGCCTTTCAAGTGCCAGGATTAAAGGCGTATACCACCACTTTTTTTTTTTTTTAAAGATTGCTTTAGTTTTTATTTAAATGACCCCCCTTTTAATCTTTTGTGCTTTTGTGTGATGTTCATATTTTGTGTGTGTGTGTATGTGTGTGTATGTATGTATGTGTGTGTGGTGTGCACTTGCATGCCACAGCACGTTTGTGGATGAGTGGAGGTCAGAGCACAACTTTGGGTATTTCTTGGTCCTCACTTCCTTATTTAGTTTGAACCAGGGTCTCTTTGTTGTTCCTTTCTGCATTGACAGGTAACCCATTAGCTTTCATGGGTTCTCTTGTCACAGCCTCTCATCTTGTTGGAGTAGTGGGATTATAGATGCACAACACTGCACCTGGCTTAAGGTGGGTTATATAGTTTCAAACTTAGCTTTTCATGTTTATTCAGTGAGCACTTTCCTTACTAAGCCACCTTCTAAACTCCTCTCCCCTCTTCCCCAAGGAAATAAAGATTTATTGAGTTTTATGATGATTTAGTACAGGAGAAGAAGTTTCGATTCCTAAGGGAGTTGAAGCTTTCAAAATACAAAAATGATCCATACATGCACTAGTGCATTTGCCATGTTTGTTCTAGGTTAGGATGGTTTTCAATAGCACAGAGTGGATAGTAGTAATTGAAGGCAAGTTTCTGAGATTGCGAGACCAAGCAGTTTTTTTTTATTAGATATTTTCTTTATTTACATTTCAAATGTTATCCTTTTTCCTAGTTTCCCCTCCCAAAATCCCCTATCCCCTCCCTGTCCACCTGCTCCCCAAGCCACACACTCCCTCTACCTGGTCCTGGCAGTCCCCTATACTGGGGCTTAGAGCCTTCACAGGAATAAGGGCCTCTACTCCCATTGATGACCGACTAGGCCATCCTCTGCTACATATACAGCTAGAGCCACAAGTACCACTGTGTGTTTTTTTTTTTTTTTTTTTTGATTGGTGGTATAGTTCCAAGAAGCTCTGGGGGGGGGGGGTAACTGGTTAGTTCATATTGATGTTCCTTCTATGGAGCTTCAGTCCCCTTCAGCTCCCTGGGTATTTCTCTGGCTCCTTCACTGGGGAACTTGTGTCCCGTCCAATGGATGACTGTGAGCATCCACTACTGTATTTACTAGGTACTGGCAGAGCCTCATAGGAGGCAGCTATATCAGGCTCCTGTCAGCAGGCTCTTGTTGGCATCTGCCTAATGTCTGGGTTTGGTGGTTGTTTATGGGGTAGATCCCCAAGTAGGGCAGTCTCTGGATGGTCATTCCTTCAGGCTCTGCTCCGAACTTTGAGACCAAGCAGTTTTGACTTATGGAAAACTCCCAATGCAATTGTCTGTAGTGAAAGATGTGTATTTTACTTAGTAAAAATTCATGCCAATATTTATGGCTATGTTAGATACACTTCATTTGGCTTCTTCTGTAAGAAACAGAATGTGAAACAAGTCTGAAGGGACTGCACATGAGATGGTGACCGTGCAAGAGTATATTATCTGTGCCATCCTAGTTTGCTTGAGTGTACTCTGATGCCATTTATTGTGCATTTCTAGAAACATAACATCATCATGAAGAGATGTGTGGCTGTACTTAAAACAGTGAAATCTTGACTTTATACTGATTGCATGCTACTGTAAGATTCTGAATTATCTTCTGAATCCTGAATTTTATTGAATTGTTAGATTTGTTACGTTTTAACATTTTACTCATTAAGTAATATTTGCTATATGTGAAATAGTTACTCTGTTTTATTTTAATTTCATAATCGTTTAGGCACTATTCATTTCAGAACCTTTTGAAAGACTGCGAGGGAACAGAAGTTTGCTTACTGCTTTGTAGTATTTTAATACTATTGTGGTGCTATCTAATATACAAATGAAAGTTTGATCTTAATGTCCATATTTAAAGTCAAATAGCTAACCCTCCCCCTTACTAAACCTTCATTTGAAGTTTCTTTTCTTTTTTTATTTATTTTTTACTTTTAAGGCAATTTTTATTAGATATTTTCTTCATTTACATTTCAAATGCTATCCCCAAAGCGTCCTATATCCTACCCCTGCCCTGCTCCCCAACCCACCCACTCCTGCTTCCTGGCCCTGGCATTCCAGTTTGCTTACTGCTTTGTAGTATTTTAATACTGTTGTGGTGCTATCTAATATACATATGAAAGTTTGATCTTAGTGTCCATATTTAAAATCAAATAGCTAATCCTCTCCCCAACCAAACCTTCATTTTAAATTTCTACCATATTTTTTAAAAATTTTGTAATGGGTGTGTTATTTGTATGTTGAGTTTTATTTTTTGACAATTTTCATTTGATAAAAGATGAGAATCATTGAATTTCTTTAATTATTGTTGTCTTGGTTGACTTATGAGTTTCTTTTTTCTGACTGTTATTTTCTTTTGTTTGTTTCCTTTTGGTTTTAATAGAACATTCAAATAAAAACTTTGGCAGATGATGTGGTAAGGTGGTGTGAGCAGCATGTTATTTCATTGCTTGTGCATGTTATGTTTTTATTTAAAAAGTGGACATTAAAGCATATATATGCAACACATAAAGTGACTGCATGTTTAGAAAATAGAGCAGAATAGGATCTTTGCCAATAGAGCAATTCACCCCTTTAGAAAATAGAGCAGAATAGGATCTTTGCCAATAGAGCAATTCACCCCTTTTCACATATGTATGTAAGCAATCGTAGCTAGGCACAGTGGTACATACCTGTAATTCTCACATTTCAGAGACTGAGGAAGGAGGATTGCTTCTGGTAATGGAGGAGGTCAGCCTGGTATATACAAAGAGTTCTAGGTTACCCAGGGCTATTTAGTGCCCTGCCCCACCTCAATAAAAAGAAACTGCCTCAAAATTACCCAAATAATTGGGTCAGATTCCAGCTATGTTTTTTTTTAAATCATTGTAATATATAACAACCAATATTTTGATGAATACATGTAGACTATAAAAACATGGCTGTTTTCTCTATTGATAGATAAATATATTGTGAGTATATTAAATTCTGATATTAGAAGAATTTGTCTACAAATCAAATATGTACTATTGAATTTAAAAGCTTATATTTTTGAGCTCAGACTACCATAGTAATTCTTGTTGGAAGTTATAAGCTAAGATTTTTTTTAATATGAACTTACCTATCTACAAAAAATGTTAAATCATATTACTGTTTTAAGGAAATGAAGGTATGTAACTTAACTTCATTTTCTTACCAAAATATAGCTGAAGTACAAAGCCATTTTTTGCATTAGAATGAAAGGTGTAGAAAGCTCAAGTCTGTATGTTACCAATGCTGATACTCAGTATAAATGCTTTCACTGTATAAGTACTTTAAGTGGTGTATAATGAATGGAGAAAAGATATATTAATTTAATGGCCAACTACATATTTAAATGCTTTCATGTCCACCAAATCTTTTTCTTTTTTCACCATATCTTTGAGTAAAATTTGACTCAGTTTATTTGGGATTACTGATTGTTTTTTTCTTTCTTTTTTTTTTTTGAGATGTGAGAAGCAATTATCTAAACCAACTTAAGTTTCCTCAAAGAGTTACACAACATTTAATAATACAGTTGAAATAATTTTAAAGAAATACTTGTAATATGAACGCTGAGATCAGAACCAGGGACTCATGTATTTAAGGGAGTCACCTGTTGTGTGAATTGAGGGAATTGGTTTGGATGGCATTTCATTTTTCTTCCCAGCTCTAAAATATTGTGGTTTCTATAATCTCTCTGTAAGCAACCATGTACTCAAATAATTTCTGTAATCCCAAGTAAGCTGCTTAAAACTGCTTTCTTCAAAGTACACGTGTTAAAAAAAAAAAGCACCCATTATTTCAATCAATAAAATAAAGACTATGTTCTCTTAGGGGGTAAACAAACATAAACTGTAATAATGTCTGGAATGCTTTCATATTCTTAAGGTTATTTAAAAGGATGGTGGTAACATGGCAGTGTACATTCATTGTCATCATAGCTAACATGTGTGTTTGCTTATTGTGACCTGATGATATTGCATGTGCTTCCTAACAGACACCTGAATAAAACTGAGTTGTCTCCAGTTTTATGAATATTACTAATGTTTGATGTCAAATATTTGGTGGTTTTTAAATCAGATGGTCCATTGACAAGCAGCTAAAGTCCTTGACTCACTTGGTATGAAAGAGCAAGCTCATTGTTAGAGATTGTACATGGTATCAATAGTTTAAAGAAAATACCTGTAAAGTAGTGAGTTTGTCAGATAATATTTAAAGGGGGAAGAAAATATTTCTGTTTATATGTTCAACAAATGGAATGAGTGCTTTAGCTTTGTTTTACTTCCTACTGGTGCCACTGATTTGGAAAGAAAGAGTTGAGGAATATGGTAATAACAGTAATTAGAATCAACGCCCACCAAGTGTATTTGGCTTTTACAATTACCTACAATATAAGAAGAGGAAATAGTGAGAGAGAAGGGTATCTTCCTTTCCTGACTGATTCTGAGTTAGTGATTTTCCAGTTTGGATTTAAACTCACTGTGTCTGTCTTCAGACTCCATGGTATTAGGCAACTGCTAAAATGACAGTTATTCATATATACTTGTCACAGTTTTTACAGTGTGCAGAAGAAAAAACATTACCCTAAAATTCCCTTTGAGTTTGCTAGCAGTTGTTCCGTTTCCACTCTCCCTTTCCATAGCACTGAAGTTGGCACCAAAGCCTCATTCTTCCTAAAACAACCACCACAAGATTTTGATCCAAAGTGTCTCTTTACTTACTTCCTGTGTAAAGAAAGAAATGACAAGTGACTAAATTTTACTTTTGAGGAATGTTTTCTCACCCCTAGACTTCTGAAGCTGAAGAACTACTCAAAGGTTGCAAAATAGTCCAGTCTCTAACTGGTGCTTGCTGCTTACAATAACATTTTGTCAAGAGACAATAATAATATATATTATACTAAATGCCATTTTGATGCTTTCATTCTTCTTGTTCATGAATCCTGATTCTTTTCTTAGGGCTTTATTTTTGTTTTGTTTTGTTTTCTTTCTCTGTTTCTAGCGTGACCGAATTACAAGTTTCAGAAAATCTGCCACCAAGAGAGAAAAGCCTGTTATTCAACATTCTATTGATTATCAAACTGCAGTGGTTGAGATTCCCCCAGCTCTGATAGTACATGATGACCGATCTTTGATTTTGTCTGAAAAGGAAGTTCTGGACCTCTTTGAGAAAATGATGGTGAGTTTGACCTCTAATTTCATTGTCATTTTAAACTACATGTGTCCAGAATAACGCTGCATCTTAAATAGGAATGTCTGTGGGGAAGTTTTATGCCATATAAACAACAGACATAACCTTGTTGAGATAACAATAGCATTTCCACGAATATTTGAGATTGTTTGTTTATTTATTTGCTAGAATGTCTGTCCTAATCATAGTGCCTAAAATTAGGGACAGATTTATTTCTCTTTGTTCTCTAGTATTTTGTAGTTTGTGACATAACAAATCAATTTTCAATTAACTAATTTGCATGCTTGCTGGTCCAAAGCAAAGTGAGCCTAAGTCTTCAAGGCCTGTTGAGTACATGAAAGATAGTTGGGAAGATACAGTTTAAAACAAACAACAATATGCTAATTGGAACCAAGGAATTAAACCTAACCCTTACCCTAACACTATCCCTTAGCAACAGTCATACAACTTGCATTCTGTAGTGTACTTCTTATGTTTCTTTTTGTGTACTCTAAAGTACTTCTAAAATAATAAGTGTAATACTTGGATTTCTCAACATTTTTTTTAATCTAGAAAAGGGACAAATGAGACATTGGGTAATCTCACATTGGTTAGCTTCACCAGATCTCTTTTAGAGACCTCAAAACATGATTTGTTAATTTAACGTATTAATCTTATGTATGAACATACATTTTATATAAAGAATTCAATAACATTTGTTGCATCCCTTCTTTACCAAACATGTCCTAATCTATCTTGCATTATAAATGTTATTCATTATAAGTGTTATTCCATTGTCCTGTCTTAATTAATAATGATGATAATAGTAACAAACCCAGAAACATTCCTTGAGAGTATTTTGTTAATAACATTTTCTGTCTTTCTCATTTTTCTCTCTTTCACTGAGCAGTTATGTTCAGTTAACTGGACTTTTTTGCTTCTTGTTAACATGGGTGATTTTTTTTTATTCATGTTCAGATTCTTCTATTTGTGTACACAAGTAGTTTCCATTCCTTTTTATCTCCTTAGACTCCACCCCCCCTCCCCCATTTTTTCCACTATAAAGCAGTTGTGCTGTCTGGTGTCAAAACAATTTCTCCCAGAGATAGCTAGCAGCTAGTCCTATTGAGTCAATTCTTCAACATAGGTTCCTTCTTTCCAGGAGACTCTACATTGTAACAAATTGACAATAACAACTACCTATTTTTGTAGTTGGGGGCGGGATAATAGGGAAATAATTGCCAAAGGATTTCAATACTTTGTGTAGCTATGGGGCATAAGTTAACAGAGATCTATTTTATAAAGTAGTAACTATAATTAATAATATATTGTATTGACAATGTGAAGATTTAATAAAAAGTATTCTCTGCATAACATTATTTGAAATAGTACATAATGATGAACTAGACTTAGTCATCTACAATGACTTCTTTTTTAGAACATTATGTTGTATACAGGAAATACAGTTGAAAAATTTACTTATAAATGGAAAGTGAACATAAGTGAATATATTCAGTGAGTACATATCTTTATAGTGAGTATGTTATAAACTTTCTCCCATTTTTTTATCAGATAAATCCTGACCATTGTTCAATTGCCAACATTTCTTATCAGTTTACTACCTTGTTTTACTATCTTAAGCACTGATAACAGCAAAACAGTTATACTGATATACGTATGAATACCATTTACAAATGAGCATATATTACTTTAAAATAATAGTATAATCTTAACAGCAACAGCCTTTATTAGAAACATGGTGTATTAGAGTAAAGAGTTTGAGGTGGAGCATTTCTTACCTTATCTTTAGCTGCCATTATAGAACCTCACCAAAGCCAACAGTCTTATAATAGAAAGCTGGTAAGTATCATCATTAGAGTTGATGGTGGAAAAAGAACTGAACTTTTAGATATGAAATTTCTTGGGCACAAGTCCCTTCCGCTCGACTCAAGACCCGGGCTACCTTGCCAGCAGAGTCTTGCCCAACACCCGCAAGGGCCCACACGGGACTCCCCACGGGATCCTAAGACCTCTGGTGAGTGGAACACAGCGCCTGCCCCAATCCAATCACGTGGAACCTGAGACTGCGGTACATAGGGAAGCAGGCTACCAGGGCTTGATCTGGGGCACAAACCCCTTCCACTCCACTCGAGCCCCGGGCTACCTTGCCAGCAGAGTCGCCTGACACCCGCAAGGGCCCACACAGGATTCCACACGAGACCCTAAGACCTCTAGTGAGTGGAACACAACTTCTGCCAGGAGTCTGGTTCGAACACCAGATATCTGGGTACCTGCCCTGCAAGAAGAGAGCTTGCCTGCAGAGAATACTCTGCCCACTGAAACTAAGGAGAGTGCTACCCTCCAGGTCTGCTTATAGAGGCTAACAGAGTCACCTGAAGAACAAACTCTTAACAGTGACAACTAAAACAGCTAGCTTCAGAGATTACCAGATGGCGAAAGGCAAACGTAAGAATCCTACTAACAGAAATCAAGACCACTCACCATCATCAGAACGCAGCACTCCCACCCCACCTAGTCCTGGGCACCCCAACACAACCGAAAATCTAGACCCAGATTTAAAAACATTTCTCATGATGATGATAGAGGACATCAAGAAGGACTTACATAAGTCACTTAAAGAATTACAGGAGAGCACTGCTAAAGAGTTACAGGCCCTTACAGAAAAGCAGGAAAACACAGCCAAACAGGTAGAAATCATTAAAGAAAAACAGGAAAACACATCCAAACAGGTGATGGAAATGAACAAAACCATATTAGAACTAAAAGGGGAAGTAGACACAATAAAGAAAACCCAAAGCGAGGCAACGCTGGAGATAGAAACCCTAGGAAAGAGATCTGGAACCATAGATGCGAGCATCAGCAACAGAATACAAGAAATGGAAGAGAGAATCTCAGGTGCAAAAGATTCCATAGAGAACATCGACACAACAGTCAAAGAAAATACAAAATGCAAAAGGATCCTAACTCAAAACATCCAGGTAATGCAGGACACAATGAGAAGACCAAACCTACGGATAATAGGAATTGATGAGAATGAAGATTTTCAACTTAAAGGGCCAGCTAATATCTTCAACAAAATAATAGAAGAAAACTTCCCAAACATAAAAAAAGAGATGCCCATGATCATACAAGAAGCCTACAGAACTCCAAATAGACTGGACCAGAAAAGAAATTCCTCCCGACACATAATAATCAGAACAACAAATGCACTAAATAAAGATAGAATATTAAAAGCAGTAAGGGAGAAAGGTCAAGTAACATATAAAGGAAGGCCTATCAGAATTACACCAGACTTTTCACCAGAGACTATGAAAGCCAGAAGAGCCTGGACAGATGTTATACAGACACTAAGAGAACACAAATGCCAGCCCAGGCTACTATACCTGGCCAAACTCTCAATTACCATAGATGGAGAAACCAAAGTATTCCACGACAAAAACAAATTCACACAATATCTTTCCACGAATCCAGCCCTTCAAAGGATAATAACAGAAAAGAAGCAATACAAGGACGGAAATCACGCCCTAGAACAACCAAGAAAGTAATCATTCAACAAACCAAAAAGAAGACAGCCACAAGAACAGAATGCCAACTCTAACAACAAAAATAAAAGGAAGCAACAATTACTTTTCTTTAATATCTCTTAATATCAATGGACTCAATTCCCCAATAAAAAGACATAGACTAACAAACTGGCTACACAAACAGGACCCAACATTCTGCTGCTTACAGGAAACCCATCTCAGGGAAAAAGACAGACACTACTTCAGAGTGAAAGGCTGGAAAACAATTTTCCAAGCAAATGGACTGAAGAAACAAGCTGGAGTAGCCATTTTAATATCGGATAAAATCGACTTCCAACCCAAAGTTATCAAAAAAGACAAGGAGGGACACTTCATACTCATCAAAGGTAAAATCCTCCAAGAGGAACTCTCAATTCTGAATATCTACGCACCAAATGCAAGGGCAGCCACATTCATTAGAGACACTTTAGTAAAGCTCAAAGCATACATTGCACCTCACACAATAATAGTGGGAGACTTCAACACACCACTTTCTTCAAAGGACAGATCGTGGAAACAGAAACTAAACAGGGACACAGTGAAACTAACAGAAGTTATGAAACAAATGAACCTGACAGATATCTACAGAACATTTTATCCTAAAACAAAAGGATATACATTCTTCTCAGCACCTCACGGGACCTTCTCCAAAATTGACCATATAATTGGTCACAAAACAGGCCTCAACAGATACAAAAATATTGAAATTGTCCCATGTATCCTATCAGACCACCATGGCCTAAGACTGATCTTCAATAACAACATAAATAATGGAAAGCCAACATTCACGTGGAAACTGAATAACACTCTTCTCAATGATACCTTGGTCAAGGAAGGAATAAAGAAAGAAATTAAAGACTTTTTAGAGTTTAATGAAAATGAAGCCACAACGTACCCAAACCTATGGGACACAATGAAAGCATTTCTAAGAGGGAAACTCATAGCTCTGAGTGCCTCCAAGAAGAAACGGGAGACAGCACATACTAGCAGCTTGACAACACATCTAAAAGCCCTAGAAAAAAAGGAAGCAAATTCACCCAAGAGGAGTAGACGGCAGGAAATAATCAAACTCAGGGGTGAAATCAACCAAGTGGAAACAAGAAGAACTATTCAAAGAATTAACCAAACGAGGAGTTGGTTCTTTGAGAAAATCAACAAGATAGATAAACCCTTAGCTAGACTCACTAAAGGGCACAGGGACAAAATCCTAATTAACAAAATCAGAAATGAAAAGGGAGACATAACAACAGATCCTGAAGAAATCCAAAACACCATCAGATCCTTCTACAAAAGGTTATACTCAACAAAACTGGAAAACCTGAACGAAATGGACAAATTACTGGACAGATAGCAGGTACCAAAGTTAAAACAGGATCAGGTTAATGAACCAAACAGTCCTAATCCCCTAAAGAAATAGAAGCAGTTATTAATAGTCTCCCAGCCAAAAAAAGCCCAGGACCAGATGGGTTTAGTGCAGAGTTCTATCAGACCTTCAAAGAAGATCTAATTCCAGTTCTGCACAAACTATTTCACAAAATAGAAGTAGAAGGTACTCTACCCAACTCATTTTATGAAGCCACTATTACTCTGATACCTAAACCACAGAAAGACCCAACAAAGATAGAGAACTTCAGACCAATTTCTCTTATGAATATCGATGCAAAAATCCTCAATAAAATTCTCGCTAACCGAATCCAAGAACACATAAAAGCAATCATCCATCCTGACCAAGTAGGTTTTATTCCAGGGATGCAGGGATGGTTTAATATACGAAAATCCATCAATGTAATCCATTATATAAACAAACTCAAAGACAAAAACCACACGATCATCTCGTTAGATGCAGAAAAAGCATTTGACAAGATCCAACACCCATTCATGATAAAAGTTCTGGAAAGATCAGGAATTCAAGGCCCATACCTAAACATGATAAAAGCAATCTACAGCAAACCAGTAGCCAACATCAAAGTAAATGGAGAGAAGCTGGAAGCAATCCCACTAAAATCAGGGACTAGACAAGGCTGCCCACTTTCTCCCTACCTTTTCAACATAGTACTTGAAGTATTAGCCAGAGCAATTCGACAACAAAAGGAGATCAAGGGGATACAAATTGGAAAAGAGGAAGTCAAAATATCACTTTTTGCAGATGATATGATAGTATATATAAGTGACCCTAAAAATTCTACCAGAGAACTCCTAAACCTGATAAACAGCTTCGGTGAAGTAGCTGGATATAAAATAAACTCAAACAAGTCAATGGCCTTTCTCTATACAAAGAATAAACAGGCTGAGAAAGAAATTAGGGAAACAACACCCTTCTCAATAGTCACAAATAATATAAAATATCTTGGCGTGACTCTAACTAAGGAAGTGAAAGATCTGTATGATAAAAACTTCAAATCTCTGAAGAAAGAAATTAAGGAAGATCTCAGAAGATGGAAAGATCTCCCATGCTCATGGATTGGCAGGATCAACATTGTAAAAATGGCTATCTTGCCAAAAGCAATCTACAGATTCAATGCAATCCCCATCAAAATTCCAACTCAATTCTTCAACGAATTGGAAGGAGCAATTTGCAAATTTGTCTGGAATAACAAAAAACCTAGGATAGCAAAAAGTCTTCTCAAGGATAAAAGAACTTCTGGCGGAATCACCATGCCAGACCTAAAGCTTTACTACAGAGCAATTGTGATAAAAACTGCATGGTACTGGTATAGAGACAGACAAGTAGACCAATGGAATAGAATTGAAGACCCAGAAATGAACCCACACACCTATGGTCACTTGATCTTTGACAAGGGAGCTAAAACCATCCAGTGGAAGAAAGACAGCATTTTCAACAATTGGTGCTGGCACAACTGGTTGTTATCGTGTAGAAGAATGCGAATCGATCCATACTTATCTCCTTGTACAAAGGTCAAATCTAAGTGGATCAAGGAACTTCACATAAAACCAGAGACACTGAAACTTATAGAGGAGAAAGTGGGGAAAAGTGTGCCTTGAAGATATGGGCACAGGGGAAAAATTCCTGAACAGAACAGCAATGGCTTGTGCTGTAAGATCGAGAACTGACAAATGGGACCTAATGAAACTCCAAAGTTTCTGCAAGGCAAAAGACACCGTCAATAAGACAAAAAGACCACCAACAGATTGGGAAAGGATCTTTACCTATCCTAAATCAGATAGGGGACTAATATCCAACATATATAAAGAACTCAAGAAGGTGGACTTCAGAAAATCAAATAACCCCATTAAAAAATGGGGCTCAGAACTGAACAAAGAATTCTCACCTGAGGAATACCGAATGGCAGAGAAGCACCTGAAAAAATGTTCAACATCCTTAATCATCAGGGAAATGCAAATCAAAACAACCCTGAGATTCTACCTCACATCAGTCAGAATGGCTAAGATCAAAAATTCAGGTGACAGCAGATGCTGGCGTGGATGTGGAGAAAGAGGAACACTCCTCCATTGTTGGTGGGAGTGCAGGCTTGTACAACCACTCTGGAAATCAGTCTGGCGGTTCCTCAGAAAACTGGACATAGTACTACCAAAGGATCCAGCAGTACCTCTCCTGGGCATATATCCAGAAGATGCCCCAACTGGTAAGAAGGACACATGCTCCACTATGTTCATAGCAGCCTTATTTATAATAGCCAGAAGCTGGAAAGAACCTAGATGCCCCTCAACAGAGGAATGGATACAGAAAATGTGGTACATCTACACAATGGAGTACTACTCAGCTATTAAAAAGAATGAATTTATGAAATTCCTAGCCAAATGGATGGACCTGGAGGGCATCATCCTGAGTGAGGTAACACATTCACAAAGAAACTCACACAATATGTGCTCACTGATAAGTGGATATTAGCCCCAAACCTAGGATACCCAAGATATAAGATATAATTTGCTAAACACATGAAACTCAAGAAGAATGAAGACTGAAGTGTGGACACTATGCCCCTCCTTAGATTTGGGAACAAAACACCCATGGAAGGAGTTACAGAGACAAAGTTTGGAGCTGAGATGAAAGGATGGACCATGTAGAGACTGCCATATCCAGGGATCCACCCCATAATCAGCATCCAAACGCTGACACCATTGCATACACTAGCAAGATTTTATTGAAAGGACCCAGATGTAGCTGTCTCTTGTGAGACTATGCCGGGGCCTAGCAAACACAGAAGTGGATGCTCACAGTCAGCTAATGGATGGATCACAGGGCTCCCAATGGAGGAGCTAGAGAAAGTAGACAAGGAGCTAAAGGGATCTGCAACCCTATAGGTGGAACAACATTATGAACTAACCAGTACCCCGGAGCTCTTGACTCTAGCTGCATATGTATCAAAAGATGGCCTAGTCGGCCATCACTGGAAAGAGAGGCCCATTGGACTTGCAAACTTTATATGCCCCAGTACAGGGGAACACCAGGGCCAAAAACGGGCAGTGGGTGGGCAGGGGAGTGGGGGTGGGTGGATATGGGGGACTTTTGGTATAGCATTGGAAATGTAAATGAGCTAAATACCTAATAAAAAATGAAAAAAAAAATTTCTTTGTTTTCTTCACTCCTTGTAGGTACCCTCCTTATAAATAATGTAAAACATTTTCTTGTGCTATTTGATGACTCATAAGATGCTCTTAGAGTCTCTTGATGTTACCTATATTCTGCTGTTTCTGTTAACCAGTATTTGCAGTTCTTAGAATTACCATACAACTCTGTATCCTGTTTAGACTAATGGTGTGTTTGGATTTTAGGATGAAATACTCCAAGTGTAAAATGATTTTCTACCATTGTATCAAATAGCACCTTTCACACACTTCCTTTGCAATAGGTGCTTAACAGCAAATGGATTACATTATAATTTCCAATACAATGGATTATTAAACAGTTTTGAGAAATAGCATGTTTTCATAAAACTTACAGTGAAAAGCAACAACAGAAATTTCTGATCAAATTTATTCTGTCTCATTATGATAATCGATATTCTTCCTGCTTGTGGATCAACCATACCAACAGCATTTCTTACTATAGAAGCCATTAGAAGTCTAAGTTTAAAATTACAAGAGAAAAAGATGTTTTATAAGCATTAGCTATTTTATTATTAATCATTTACTAATGAACCCCCAATATAACAGTTGATTTATTTTGAAATGAATGAAAACTCCTAAGTGGGAGGGAAGTTAATTAAAAGAACTAGGTGGTGCGGTAGTGCATACCCTTTGTAGTAGGAGGCCATGCTAGGTAGATCTCTGTGAATATGAGGCCAGCCTGGGCTATATAGGAAGTTAAAGGCCAGCCAGCAGGACTACATCCTGTATAAAAACAGTGGCTCACCTTTACTTTAGATTATGAGTGTTTTCTTGACTTTCACATTTACTTTGTTCATCAATAAATCCCTTCTTATATTATAAACATTTGGATATTTGACATAGCAAGCATAGACTTTCTAAATATTAGTTCCACTGACATTGCTGACCGATTTAAAGGTCTCACATATGAAATTCTTAGGTGATTATTTTATAGAACACATACTCTTTACAAAACACTATTTTAAAACTATATAGATATGCTTTGCATCTTTGGCATAATTTAATAATGCCTTAGTTATATATAATAAGTGCTTAGTTATTGATTTTGTATTCCACCTGTTAGAATTCCCACAGGTCATTCTAAAGCTTTTACTCTTGTTCTTCCCCCCCCTTTTCTTCATTAATTTACACAGAAGAGTGGCCTCTGGGCACCAGGTGCTCTACTGTAACCTAAGTATATTGTATTCCCTTGACTGCTATTAAAGGACTTTTTTCTCACTCAGCACCAGGTTTTTAGACGTTGGTTAGCTTGGCTGAGAACCTTTGAGTGCTCTAAGCATAAGTAAGTTTAATTAAGTTACCATGAAATACATTATTCGTAAACTAGGCCTTCACATCTATAAAAAGCCAAGGAGTAGTTGTCAGAAATGATTAGATTCTAAGAAATTGTTTAGGAAGTCCAATTCCTACTGCTTACATTTAAATTTTCTACATCCTCAACCCATATTTTAGACCATGCTCAATACCAGGATTTTTTTTTTTTTGCAGATAATACATTTTATTTTCCTGTGAAGACTCATACAGAAAACATGTAAAGGAGTATCAACATGTACTCACGAAACAGATGAAAAATTAGCCTGGGTCTGGATGCATTAGAAAAATTGCCATTATTTTATCATAAAAGTCTTACAGGGGAGCAGCAAGGAAGATAGGCATGGAAGTAGGAGAAATTAAAGAGCTAGGTTTGCAAATTCACTTCCCTGGGAGACAGGTTCATAGCCTGCTTGCTTCTGTTTTAGGTCTGCATGTAGAAATGTCTTGAAAATAGTGCTTTTATTTTAAAAGGCTTTGTTGCATTTATTGTGAGTACAGCTTAGCTATTATTAATTGATCTGTGCTGTGTGCTAGATAGTGTGCTATGGGCTACAGGTTTAGAGGTAAATGTAGCACCTTGCCTCAAAGAGAAGAGAGTTCAGCCAGGGAGACCACTAGAGGTAAGCAAAGCTATCCTATTTCTAGGATTGCTGTGGATCAGCTGCTTTAGTGGGGATGTAATTCCCTGAACCTCTCATGGGTGCTCATGAAAGAAGCAGATGAAGATGTAATATGTGAAAAGCCAGTGTCTACTTTTGAATTATTGGCCTCGTTTTTTTTTTTTTTTCTGGCAGTCCATACTCATAATTTGAGTAATTCAGCAAAGTCTAGGGCGGGGGGGGGGGGCAGTCAGAGAGAGAGAGAGACAGAGAGACAGAGACAGACAGATACAGCAACAATGGGACAGAAACAGAGAGACAAACACAGGCAGACACAGAGACACAGGCAGTCAGAGAGAGAGAGAGAGAGAGACAGAGAGAGAGAGACAGAGAGAGGGGGAAGAAGGGTGGGACGAATACTTAAAAGAAAATCCCAACCATCAAGAAGTTATATTCTGAGAGGGTGACATATAGAAACATAAGGTGGCATTATGAAAAGAACAAATAGCAAAAAGAAGTTTCGAGTCATGCTTTGATAGCTATCTCCAGTATGCTAGCTAGTTTGTTCTTCCAGAAAACATAAACATATCAAAGGTACTATTCCCCACGGAAGGACTTCACTTTGTATGGCTTGCAAGCTAAAAATGTTGCTTTATGTTGTATTTTCTATTTTTTATTATTGATATATGTGTGTGTGTGTTTATGTGTGTGTGTGTGTGTGAGATGTGTATGAATGCAGATAGGAATGCATACATGTAGCAGTGTGTATGTAGCGATCAGGTGACAATACACAAGAGTTGGTTTTCTCTGTCCATCTACTATGGGTTCTTTGGGGTCCATGGCAGTTTGCCAGGTTTTGTGGGACAAGTGCATTTCCCTGGGAAGCCACCTCACTGGTCACATGTTTTATTATTTAAATGGTTAAAGAGAAGATTAATTATGTGAATTCCATTGTCTACAAATGATATTTTATTGAATGTAGCTATGTCTATTTATTATTATTATTTATTTTTTCTTTAGGCTGCTTATCTGTAAGTTCATATTATATTTGATATTTGACTTGATATATCATAGCCAAAACGAAGAGCTGACAAAGAAGCTGAAACCCACGGCTGGAGAGATGGCTCAGTGGTTAAGGTCACAGGGTACTACTCTTCTGGGGGATCTGGCTTCAGTTTCTAGTACCTACATGATGGTTTATAACCATCTGTAACACTTGACTCAGGGGAACTGGCATCCTGTTCTGATGTCTGAAGGCAACAGGCATAGGGGTGGTACACATATATATACTCTGGCAAAACACTCACATGCATAAAATACAGTAAAAACAAAGAAACAAAGAAACAAACAAAAAACCCAAAACATAAAGCAAGGTTCACCAGGAGAAGTAAATTCTCTTCCCTTTTGATGATAGCCAGTTGTCCAAGTACTATGGCGTATTACATTTTGATGTTTTTACATTAGTGGTTTAAAAAAGCACTTTAAGGAGGGAGTCTTTAATCAATGCTATTAGAGACATGGACTCTTTTCATCTTCTCTTCTATATCATTGATATATAGCTCCTCATCCTCATGGATGTCTACTTCAGACAATATCTAGCACTCAGAAGAAAAAAAATTAACAGGAGTTCAAGCAGAACACTGATATGAAAGTTGAGTCAGCCAATATGTGTCATTCCACATGGGGTTTTTTGAAACAAAATTACATTCTAATAAGATACCTTTTTTTCCTTAATTAAAAGGGAAATGTCTAAACCATGCTGAATTTTAGCTGTTTTAAAGTTCTTTATTTTTCAATAACCAGACGTGTTTGTAGGGAGAAATACATTCTTTCTTCTTAAAATGTATTTGCAACTATTCATACAAGTATTGATTATATGTTTACAATTCTTTCCCACCCCTAACTTTCCCTATCTACATTAGTCCTTTTGTTCCCAAAGATTAGGGAGAAAATATTTTCATATTTGGTTCCTACCCCATTTGAAAATTGTGTAACTACATTAATGTTTTTGCTTTTCATATATTTTTGAGATAGTCTCACTCTATAGCCCAGATTAATTGGGAACTCATCATGTACCTGAGGGTGGCCTTGAACTTGTGATTCTCCTTCTGCAGCTTCTAGAGTGCAAGGTTTATAGGTGTGAGATATCGCCTAAGGTGTGAACCTTGGTTTAAAATACTTCCTGCAATGCTGTTTGAGTTTCTCACATGTAAATTTGTTCAGGAATCTTTCCTATTTGTGGTATTTTCAGAAAGCATCTTATTAACTACAGCTTTTATTGTGGCGATATGTTTCTCCTGTTAAATTGTTCTATTAGTGACTCAAAGAAAAATGGCTTATATATATTATATCTGTATTGAAACAATCTTAATAATACTATAAGCCATTTCATTAAACAGCTATTCCATCCATCTATATAGTGATCCTCCCACAGTTCAGTCATTTTCCTAACACTTGCTTATGCACATTTTTCACAATGGTTTCTGTGTGTCTTCTGATAGGGTTTGCTGACAAGGAAGGCATTTTCTTTATTTACATTTTTGCATGTATTCCTTCAGCTGCTTTTATAAAGTGTTTCCTAGCTGCTGTGGGGCTTTTTATTAAAAGTGGTATTAAAGGAAAACCAAAAGAGGCTCATAAACATGTGTCATTAAGTTTATAAACTATCACCAAGGTACAGGATTGAGACCATGTGATTGTGATTATTGTTGAGAATGTTGAAGACATTACAATGGCTTCCTGCTCTGGCTCCTAGGATTTATATGGCCTGCTAATTTGAGGTGGATATTTACTACCATTGTCTAATTTTCTAAAGTATAATATGCACATAAAGTGAGGGTCATCATCATGATTCATTTGTAACTATATTTCACGTGATTTCTTTAATTATTTTCATCTTATGGAGACAGCGTATTAGATTTAGATTTTTGTTATTATTACTATGTGATAATGGAAGAAAGAGCCAGAAATTATGAACAGATATAACAGGCATCTATTTTCTCGTTCTCTTGTGCTCACATTATTGAAATTATCTTTTTATCCTCAATCTGTTGTCTTTATAGGAATCGTTTGGAGTTGTGTTTCCATTTTTTAGGGTATATTTGGTTAAAACTAGATAAATAATCAGAAAATATACTAACATTAACTGTAGCGTGTTGCAGGACACTTAAGGTGAGTAAATATTCATTGTGAACATTGCACTACTCCCTTAAGCAACTTCATGCATCATTCAATCTATGGGTCCAAGGAGGAATCTAGTGCATATTCTTGGTTACGTATTAGTAAATCTTATTTTTTTAATCCTTTGAATGATTCCAATTTGTCAACCTCAGTGGGACTTTTATATAGTCTTTGCACTCTAGAAACATCAGTTGAAGATTGTGCTCACAATTAACAATTATGAGACAGCGAAAGTACTAGTTACATTTTCTTATATTAAAATACACGGGGCTGGTGAGATGGCTCAGTGGGTAAGAGCACCCGACTGCTCTTCCGAAGGTCCAGAGTTCAAATCCCAGCAACCACATGGTGGCTCACAACCATCTGTAACGAGATCTGATTCCCTCTTCTGGAGTGTCTGAAGACAGCTACAATGTACTTACATATAATAAATAAATAAATCTTTAAAAAAAAAAAAATACACGATCTTGGGTGAAGGCCTCTGATTGGATCTTGATACAAAGATATAATGAGGAAATTGTGTGCCCAATTTACTAATACTCACTTAATATTTTGCCTTTGCTTTTAGTTTCATTCTATATTCAGAAATATTATCTTTCCACTTTATCGTTCTGACTTTGTTTTTCTATCTGAGCTCCTATATGTTATATTGAATGTTTTGTTTAATTTGTTGAAAGAAGCTAAAATTATGGAATAGACAATAAAGTTCTGGGTATAATTAAATAAGCATAAAAATTCACTAATTTTAAAAACATAAAGCACCAAAAATAATTATATCCATTGTTGGTTTTGGTGTATTTTAAACACTACAGTCCTATTAATTCATTTTTCTTAAAGGTGAATATCTCCTTAGCCTAGGATTTTGGAGGTAGAGGAAGGCAAGGGCACCAGAATGAATGACAGAGTCAATGAAATAACCTTCTCATCTGAGTCTAGTTTTACATAGTTCCTCATTAACAACTTTACTGGCATACTGTTTGAGGTTATATATATAAATCAGTGTTATAGCATGTATCGAATGTGTATGAGGCTCTGGGTTCAAGCAGACACACACACACACACACACACACACACACACACACACACACAAATCAAACATTTCATGAAGGAAAGGAATGTTTCTGGAGAGAGATAACTGTATGAAATGTGAAAACAGGAAAGAGATGATGTTTATAACTATGGCTTAATTGAAAACTATTGTAAGTTTGGTCAGTTATTTAGACTTCAGCATCATTTTTTTTCTACTACATTCTTCATATAATGTGGATACATTAAACAAATATGAAATATGCTTAAAACTTGTTTTGTATTTTTTCCATAGTAAGAACTCTGTGTTTAGAAGTAGTTTCATATTCAATTATGTTGCTTAGAGTTAATATTGAGTTACGAGTATTGCTCTATTTAGTTTTATTATTGTATTATGAAGCTGAAGTTAATGATTTGGAAGTATCAGCTGTATAATTAGTAGTATGTTTTTATTTCTATAGGAATAAAATGAGTCATTATAGACTCTTCTATTCATATGAATGCTACTCATTCCTAACTAATGAAAGCAGCCATTTTATAAGTGGAAAAAAGCTAAAGATTCTGCGGCAACTTTCAGTATTTAAAGCAAAGTTCCCAAATTTTGTTTTTCTAGTAGCAAGAAAGGAGACTCAAAAAAATATTCAGTAAGTATTTACTGTATTCCAGGGATGGGGATCTTTCTTTTTTGCGATTGCAGAGATCAATTCCTGCTTTTAGTTGTCTTAGAGCAGTGTTTTTGAACCTCTGAGTTGTGACCCTTATGGGGGTTGTATATCAGATATCCTGCCTATGAGATATTTACATTATGATTCATAACAAAAGCAAAATTGCAGTTAAGAAGTACAATGAAATAATCTTATAGTTGGGGGTCACCACAATGTGAGGAAGTGTATTAAACTTTTGTAGCAGTAGGAAGGTTGTGAACCACTTCCTTAGAGTTTGAGAGAGATAGGTTTTTTTTACTATATATTTTCTTTATTTAGATTTCAAATGTTATCCCCTTTCCAAATTTCCCCGCTGAAGACCCCCTATCTCCTCCCCTCTCCCTCTACTCCCCAGCCCACACACTCCCTCTTCCTAGCCCTGGCAGTCCCCTATACTGGAGCATAGAACCTTCACAGGACCAAGGGCCAGATCAGATAGGTCTATGACAAAGTATTGATATACGTAATATGGAAGAACAGGATGGTTTCTGTTTAATAGTGGGGGCACTGCGGGAAAACTTGTAGCAGGCTTAGTAGGTGAGCATTGTTTTAAAGTGTAAGGAATGGACAGAAGCGGATTGAGTGGGAGGCAGCACATCACTGAGTAAGAAGTGGAAGCTGGAACAGCATCATGTAAAACATAGTGGGGAGTATGAAATGACATATTACATGTAAGAGCCACCACATCATAAAATCCAAGGTCAAGGGAGTAGATGTATGCTATTTCAAGATGAACGTGAAGTCTCAGAATGATTGAGAGTGGGAGAGATAGATTCTAAGTGATGTTACCTGAACATAAATTGCAGCTGGGGTGTATATTTTGGCCAGAGAGAATTCAGACTTCAAAACATATATGCTTGGTTCTTAAGGTAATTTTCTTCAATCCAGCTACCATTCTCTTCACTTTGACAGTTGAAATGCTTCAGAATCTCACCATTTTGAGCATAGGAATACCTGTTCTGGATTTTTAAACATATATTAAGTATTAAGAGATATTAGTTTGCTCTTCAATCAAGAAGGTTGCTGCAATAGGCTCCAGATGGCTTTATAGGAATTGCTTGCAGACCTACATAGTGAAATATAGTCCGATTAAAGAGCTGTTGCCACTCCAGAACCAATTGGTCTTTCTAAGTTAAAAAAAAAAAAGTGGCTGCTGCCATCGGTTCCTTATCTTATCTATGTCATCTCTGTTGTCCCCCATATCAACAAGATGGATGGCATATTCAAGACATATTTCTTCACATAGTTCATTTCTGAGTTTGTACCTTTTATTAATGCCTTTCATTGGTAAAGGCCAAGCCACAGGTTTGTACTGAAATTATATGTAAAGGATATAAACAAATGCAGTTTTTATAAACTCAATTTTATGTGAAACTGAAAATGTGGATGCATTAAACTGTAGAGGGCATGCCTAAGTGACATTGGACAGCCAAAAATGACAGTTGCCAACAGGAATCTTTTAACTGCTCTTCGGATGTTAGATTTTTCTCCTTTTTCATCTCTCTCTCTTGCTCTCTCTCTCTGTACATATATACATACACATACACACACGCATACACACACACACACACACACACACACACACACACACTCAGCTATATTACCTCTTTTTTCTTTGTAATATATAGCAACTTTCTGAGACTTTTTCTTTGGTGAATACACACACATATAGACGTGGATATGTTATATATATCCTATTAAATTTGTGTGTTATTTGTTTTCATGGGTAACAGTAGTACTTGGAAGCATGGGCTAAAGAGCGTGCGTGCGCGCGTGTGTGTATGTGTGTGTGTGTCGAGATAAACGCTTTGCAAGGTCTCTATAATATCTGTTATAAACTACCAGTGTTCTGTAGCCTAGCTTAAAAAATTTTCTTTCTTCTTAGTGTTTAGCTAAATAGAAATGTAAGCTATGAGTATGTGTGGAATACATACTAAATGATGGTATGTCAAGTGTGAAATAATGAACTATCTAAAAAATTTGTTGATAAATATTAATTGCATTAATCCCTTATGAAGCAATTAAGCAGTAATCCATCCATCCTCACATTCTTTCTAACAGGAAGATATGAACCTTAATGAAGAAAAGAAAGCTCCTTTGCGAAAGAAGGATTTTAGCATCAAGCGTGAGATGGTTGTCCAGTATATTTCTGCTACTTCCAAATCTGTAAGTAAAGATACTTCCCAGGCACCAATAGAATGAACTTAGCTGTTTGCTTGAAAGTTTAAAAAACCTCAGCTTTTTACATTCTTGCCTCAGTGCAATTATATTTCATATATATATAAAATCTATCTCAGTACTGAACAATTCATTAGACATGAGAGATCCATTATTGTAAACAAGAGACCAATATGGAAATCTCTTAACAGAATTCAATGAATTTGAGGGCAGAGGTTTTCTGCTCTTATTAAAAGTTGGCAGTGATGTGTGCTGTCCTTCTGTTTACTATACACCCTGCTACATGAAAATTTCAGAGTTGAAGGGAGAAAATGCAAACAGCATAGCTACTTTTAAGTTTACATTGAAGTATCTAATTTTTGGAATTTTTTTCATATTTGGCTTTGTTTTGAATGTAAACTGTTAGCTGACTTATATTTGGTGTGGTAAAGTTCACTTTATTGTAAAGGAAAATATACACCAGGAACTTTAATTAAATCTGTATAAATTTAAAACCTAAATGCATGATTTATTATTGAAAGACTTTATTGTCTACAAGAAAAACTTAGTGCTTTAATAGAGTTAATTCACTCATTTTTGTTATCCTTCTAAGGTTTTTGAAAAGTAGTCTTCAGGTTTGATTTTTTTTTTTTGGTAGAAAAAAATACACTTTTGATGTGGCAAAATATATATTTTGTATTTCTGAAAAGAATTTTCAATGGCAGATTTCATGAAGTCACTGTATGTATCTGTATAGATACATGTTTTATACATATTTATGCACAATTTACATGTAGATATTTGAGTTTATTTTCATTTGTACACATGCATTTAAAACAAAGTATTTTCACTATAAACCATTGACCACTGAAGAAAATGTTCTTTACTGTAGAAGTATAGCCTGAGATTATTTGATTATCTCATTCATACTTTTTAGCACTGTAATTCCAGTAGCAACCGCTGAATTCTGCAATTGCACTGATTCTATATTGTACTTTAGGCCAGCTAAATCTGAATGCTGAACTATTTAAACATAATGCATCGCAGCTCTGCCAGAGCAGACTTAACAGCATGTTTTTTAATTTGGTTCTGGTATCCAAAGGCAGAAATATGTTTCCAGTGATAAGTGAAATTTGCCATGAGCATCCTTTTCAATAGAATTAGGTGATGCATAGGGTTTTTACTTTGAAATTCTGATGAATCTCTTCTCGTTTTTGCACTCAAGTTATTGTTCCCAGCAAAAAGCTTTAGGAAATGTAGGACACATATTTTCAGTGTTGTTTTTTAAATGCCTAACGGCAAGTATACTGGCAAATCTATATAACTAGATGTGAGGACAAAGTGGAGATAATATATGTCTAATCATGTGGTGCTTTAATGATGGGATTTGTTAGCATCTCTGGCTTATTTGTTGATATTGTTTGGGTAAGTGGGACTGACTATAATGAAGATTATAGGATGTTCTCATTCCTTGACCTTCAGATAATTACATATTATCTATGCACAGCATATTTTAATTTATGTTCATACTGTGTTCTCTTCAAGTGATGAGAGAAATGTACAGTTTTAAATCTTATGCTTATTTTCATATTGAAATGGAAGAAAGTTAGGCTGAGGCAGTAGCATAGCACTGAGTGCACCTGCCTAACCCATTAGAGCTTTGTCTCTACCACTGGAGACAGATTAGGAGATAGAGAGAAAGGCGGAGGAAGGGAAGAGGATAGCTCAGAGCTTATTTTAACTGCTTCATTCAAATGGGAGAAATGGAGTATTATAAGACATAAAATTTTCCATTTCAAGTAGCCACAAAATTAGTTCTACTGTTTCAATGCCCTTTTTTTTGGTCTCATTTGACATACTTGTTAGCTCTTCTTCCTTTACAAAAATTCCAAGACTGTAGATTTTTCCAATCTTTTTTTTTGTTTCTATGAGCCAAATATTTTGATGGAAGACAACTGACTGACAGGCATGTTTTGAAGCTTTCTCACCTTGGAGAAACAGTAATTAGTACTGTGTTCTATCATTAAAACTATGAAAATTGTTTACTTAATTTCCTTTTAAAGATAAGAGGGCTGCCATTCACTGAGCAACAATATTCAATACGAAGCAATGCTTTTACCTTTTCATCATGACAGTCAATTTTGCACCAATTATCACTGAATGTGTGGCTGTTGGCCCGTGTGGAGCTTAGGTTTCTGCCCTGCTATCTGACTTACATTAGGTGTTAAATATGCTTTGTCTGCCCTATACATTTTTACTTTTTCATTATGTATTGATATACTCATTAAAGGTGTTTCCTCATTTAATGCAAATAGGATGGTACCTGTCACATTATAAAAAGGTTTTGTCTTTATAAAAAGCCAGTGTTCCCATCTGAAAAGTAAAACCAGTGTTAAAGTGGAAAAATGTTCCGTGCCACATGTAAGATATAGGAGGATTATAGCTAAATTTTAGTGTAAAGCTATGTTTTCCCCTCTAACTAACTGCTCTTGTTCTTTTATATGGGATTTAAACAATGAAAAAGTGAGCTGTGAGAAAGAGTCATCTTGCTAGGAAAGGGCATTAAGAGATGATGATGCAACACACAGCTATGTGTCAGAACCTGTTTCTAAAACAAGCAAGTCTGACTTTGCATCATTAATTATGTTACAATTAGTGTTGGTCAGGAGGATATTAAGGAAACCACAAGTTGATGTTGTAAAACTATTGTTTGATTCTCCACACATACTTAGTATAATGTCCAATAATAGACAGCTATATGAGTATTAAAGGAATAGCAGATTGAGTAACTCCATGTTGAGTGAACTTTTAATATGTATGTGGAGAGCCTAGTCTGTGTTTATTGCTCTGAAAGGCAAATGCTTGTCATTGTAGGAGGGGTGAGGGTAGACCTGACCTATGGGAGCTGGCATGCATAGATTATTTAGTTTCAAATAACAAAGAAGATTTTATAGTTTCAAGGTGCAATGAAGAAATGAACAGCTTTTGTGAGTATTGTTAAAGCTGTCCTACTAAATTATTACCTAGCACACTATGCTGGTGATATAGAGAAAAACTTGCATATACCTATTAGCATATGCAGGCACTCATGAGAAAAAGTTACTCACCTCACATTAGGCAGCCACATTTCCTCATCCTTATGATAATATGCAGAAAGCAGTTTACTTCTAATTTTATGATAATTTTAACGAGTACTTTTGAAATTGAGATTTTAGAACATGACTGATTACAATTTTCACAACATGTGAGGCATTGAGCAGTTTCAGAAAAATCTCAATACTATAGAATAAAGTGGTTATATCGACTATATCTACAGGTTTGTAGACTTAATAAATATAGGAAGTAGTTGAAAGTTGTAGTACACATGTCAATATATATGCATTTATAGTGACTGTTGTTGGTTTTTTTTTAAACCATTATTAGATAATTTTTCATCAGGTCCTTTTCATCCATGGGATGGATGTGGTAAAAGATGTGACCAAATTATTTTCTCCATGCTTCTCTTGACTAATGAATCTCATGTATTTCTGTATGTGCTTTAGCTAAATGAAATCTTTTTCAATCCAAATAAATCATTAAAAGGTCTTCAATGGTCCACATTTTAGTTGTTTCATGGACTATGAACCTGTCTTAATTGTTAACACAGACTCTCATTCTTTTTTTTTGGTCCCATATCTATGATAAAGAAACAAGGGACAAATATAACCGCTGTCTTCTTTGGTGGGAGGAAATAATTTATGTCAATAGCGTATCTTTCATTTCAGAGGACTGTTGTAGTACCAAAGAAGACTTTTATTCATCTAAATAATTGCTGCTTATAAACAGGGTGTTAATTTTTTTTAAAGAATTTGCTTCTCTTTTTTGAAGAGTCTGAAATCATTTGGATTGCTAAATCATTTCTCTTTTTGGATTCTTATGAAATCATTTACTTGGAAGCTGCCATTATATTTTTGTATCTTGTGATATCTCACTAAGCCAGGATACTTAATGGGCTTTCAGTTAAAATTGATGTTTGTTTTAAAACACTAGCTGAAAAATTTAACACATCTTGATGATAATTACTGTTATCAAATGAATATTATTCAATGGTGGATTAGTTGTTTTTTGTACACTGCTCAATATTTGATCAGATAACTGATTTGACTTATCTTTAGATTTTAACATAGATTATGTTTATGTTGAGTTTCCTGTTGTTTCCTTAAACAGAATACTGCCTCAGAAATTGTCTTATCTCTCGAAATTCTGAACCGTTTTCTTTGTATTATGTGCATTTTTATGGATAAAGTATATTGTTTGTCTTCACATCATATAGAAAACTAATTTCATACTTGGAACAGTAGAGTGATTGTAATGCATGAAAAGCCAAATCATAATTGTTTCCCCTTAGTCTTTAGACTATAGATTTTGAAATGTGGCACACATTAATATTTGTATTTTGTTTTAGTCTCAAGATCTCAAACATTAAATGTGTTAGTATAATAAGTTAGTCACTAATTTATTAAACACTTTCCTTTTGCAAAAGCTTCTGATTACTAATATTATTGCTACTTTTTCTCACACCACCACCCTTCTTCGTTGACCACTGTATGCAGATAGTTGGAAGTAAAGTTCTGGTAAGTACAAGACATGTTGTGCAGTGAACTTTTGTTTTGGGGATTTGTGACTGTTGCATGTAATATTTAGGGTTTGGTGTTTCATTTGCTGTATATTGCTGTATATTCTTACAAATTATTAAGGTAAATATTGAGATCAAGTAATTAAAATTTAGCTATGTTAAGTGGTTTCTTATAGTTTTGGAGCATGTTTAAGAAGTTTGTTTTTCTGTCGCCCATACCTTGGGAATTATGTTAGGTATCTTGGGTAGAATTGTGTGTCACATGTCTGTTTCTCAGGATGGGGCCAGGGTCCTAAA
The DNA here is from genome assembly GCF_000001635.26 of Mus musculus. Lineage (NCBI taxonomy): Eukaryota > Metazoa > Chordata > Mammalia > Rodentia > Muridae > Mus > Mus musculus. The sequence goes on from NC_000086.7 coordinate 129,826,247, forward strand.
GCATTGGTCTTCTGGTTGTACAAATTTTTGTTATTATGTCTTACTTTGATATATATATCACACTGATGAAAGAAACTGAGGCAATGACCTGGTTTTGTTGGATGGTAGGTAATGCCTCTGATTTTGGGGGAGCTTCAGATATATGTATTTAAGTTGAAATCATTATCTTAACTTATACTTTAAGGTTCTTTTTGTTGCTATGATTTAGAGATTTTATACTTAGGGTATTACATTTTTAATACACCCCTGTAGCAAGCCAGACATCACCTGCATTGTAATTCAAAGCTACTTGTAATTACTTTCACTCCTTGAGTATGTATCATTTATTTGGAGAATAGAATTAGAAACATCTTTAAAGTCACAGAGAAATGAAGTATTTAGCATAGAGAATGTGTTTAATATTTGCTTTGCTTTTGAAAGTTCTCTTCTTTTTTTCTTCCTTTCCTTCCTCTCAGTGGAAGATGTTGCACATGTTTGCAAGAACATGTTACTTCCTTGCACCCAATTGGCTCCCAATTTCCCTTTATAATCTCACCTGGGCTTCCTTAAAATACGATATGCATATATATATATATATATATATATATATACACACACACACATATACACACACACACACACACACACACACACACACACACACACATATATATATATATATATATGTGTGTGTGTGTGTGTGTGATGACACATGTGTACAGGTCAGAGGACATCTTGCACAAGTTACTTTTCTCTTTCCATCATGAGGTTTTAACTTAGGTTGTTGGGACTCCTGGAGGCCAGCACCTTTACCCACCAAGCCATCTCTCTGACCTTATTCTTCCTTTAAGAAGGCATCTTCAGGTGTGTTCCTGTCTTTATCTGTACACTTGGCAGTGCCTAAAGAAACTTTCCTTTAATCCTTCTAAATCAAGCATATTATACATTTTAATTAGAGTATTCTTTTCTTCTTTGGTAGCCTAGCAAGTACCTAAGTATCAATCTTGGTTAACCTTCATGTTGCTGGTGAACTTGTCCCAGATAAGTGCTTCTATCCCATAGCATCCTTTCTTTAACATTTTAGAAGAAATCTTTTACATGCCTCCTTTTGCCAATCAATATAGCTTCTGCTCTCAAGAAACTAGGTCTAAAGGGGATGAAGACAGATGACAACAGAGAGGTATATAGAACAGAGAGAGGACCAAAAGAGGCTATATTGTCAGCGTTGCAAAGTGAGAGACCAGCAACTGTGTGTGGTTTCTACAGTGTTTTGAATGGTAATGTTTTTTCATAAGTGCTAAGTCTAGATCCAGAGTACATCTTGTTTCATGGTCATTTTCTGATCTTTCATCTGTTTCTCACATTTGAGCTGTCAGCTTCTGCTACAAAGAAGAGTAAACTTAAGGAATCCCTTCTACAGGAAATAAGGAAGGTTTAATTTAGAGGTAGGTGGGATGCTTTATGGAATTTTTTTTGTTTATATTCTATTTTGCAGCTTAAGAGAGAGATGAACAAACAATGTATAAAATCACCCCAGTTATACAACAGCTACAGAAGGGCTTATTGTGTCATGGGCACATTAATCTTCAAATGGTGGGAGGAATATTTTTACGGATAAAATAAGCAGGTAGAAATTTCGTAGAGGTGCTGTAGACAGTCGAATTTTCAAATAACTAATTTATGTATTGTGGTTACTTAGAGATTGTAGCATTAGTTAAAAAAATGAGGGCTGGAAGAGCCAGTGAAATTGGAAACATGGAATATATAATGAAGTAGGTCTGCCTGGCCTTTTCCCTTTTGTTTCTGTAACGCTGATTGCAAGCTGAAATAATAGCATTTGAGATTCTGCTGCTGATTTCTTTTTTTTTCCCCCCACGATCAGTACTGCTTTTCAATTTTCATATTTACAAGCTTTACTTTACAAAGCAAATCTGAAAGCTGCCTGTTATTGGGCATAGCTACAACTTCATCCCCAGGTTATATGGATTCTGGCTTTGTGACTTTTCTGCTGGTATTTACTGCACAGCTTTTGTGTAAAGCCTTTCTTAATTCTGATACCCTAAACCACCTTCTATTTTCACCTTACTAGGATTCCTGTAGCTCTTTCTCTTACATATGTATTTCTTTCCTATTTGGTAATTTCTGTGACCAAATTCCTAAGAGCTTTTTAAAAAATGTCATTCCAAGTTTACATTATAGTAATTTCAACACTTGAACAGTAACCTCTATCATTGTTTGGTTCTATCTTTCTGTGTCCACAGGACAGATCTATAATTTCTAGAAGTCACATAAGCAAATGGGTTTAGTTTGAGACTACATAGGACCTGTGTGATCTTTATTTATAGATCATATATGAAGCTCAGATTTCCCATTGTGAGATGAAAATACCAAGTTCAGGATAGTTTTAGTGGACTATTTATATTTGATATTTTTAAAATACAAATAAACATTTCATTTATATGTCTCATTTATTTTTTCATTCAATATAGTATCTTTTAAACATGATTTGAAAAACATAAAGCATAATGACTACAGTGTAAACTGAAATTAAGACCATAATTTTTTTTCTTTTTGTTCAGTATACAAAATGTAGATTCAAAGATAGAACTACAATTATTTCTGGGTCACAATTCCTGAGAAAGATTTTGCTGAACGTTAGAAGAATTCTTTGCTTCTGTTTTGGAAGCTGTGTGCTACTTGTTTTGGATTATTGCTGGGCTTTGAACAAAAAGTAAAACAACAACAGAAACCTCCAATGTGTCAAGTTAACATTGACACATTTATTTTAAAGAGACATTAAAATAGTTAAGGATTTTGTATAGATTCTTTCTATGAAGTGAAAAATGACAAAATGTCTTCTATTACCTATCTGAAAGTATCAAAGGATTTAGAGTCAGGCAGAGGGAGAACTGAATGATGGCTGTGTGTGTGTGTGTGTGTGTGTGTGTGTGTGTGTTTGTGTCTGTGTAGGTTCTCAATAATTGTGTGTGTGTGTGTGTGTAGGTTCTAAATAAGTGTGGTAGAACATTGTGAACCAAAATAGTTTTTATTGTTTAGTAACACATTGCATAAAACAGATTTAGAAACAGTTAAAATGATTGATTTGATTTCATTGCAAGCCAGGAATAGCTTATCCACAAATATAAAAGTTAGCTTTCTCATATAGGGAATAGGAACAATTGACGTGATTATACACGATACATTAAAAAATAGAAATGTAATGACTAGACCTTACAAGGTTAAACATAAGGCAATTAAATATAATAAACAATTCAGTGCCTAGGGTAGCAACAGAAACATTAGAAGTGTTTGTTTTACCTATGAAAAGACTAGAATTCAAATGGCTCTCTTAGGGCCAAACATGGTTTTACAGGCCCAGAATATGGAAGGCAGAGGCAAGCAAATCTCTTTGAGTTCATGGCCAGCTAGAATTATGTAATGAGGCCCTTTAGCAGAAAAAAGTGTAAATTTGTGCATTCATTCGTTGTAACTGGGTAGTTAGAGACATGGTCCTATGCAGGTAGCCAAGGCTGTGCTTGCACTCCCTATCTTTCTGCAATGACCACAAGCGCTGCTATTAAAAGCATACCCCATCACACCTAACTGCTTTTTTTTTTTAATGCAAAATTTCTAGGTATCTGTTATGTCCCAGGTGCTATGCTTGGTTTTTTTCACCAGAGCCTCTGTCCATAATGCATGACTTCGCATAGTAATCTAGATACATATTCAGTGATAATGAAATAAAATAGATGAAAGTTGAAAAACGAGTTTTTCCCTTTTTAGGCTAAAATTGGGGGGAGAGAACTAATCTCATTCTGATTCTGTCTTCCCTTTTCAAATATCAGTGTTCTAACTTAAAAAAGAAGGGAAGGAAACAAAAGCCTTGAAGTATTCATATAGAGCTTTGCCTTCAGGCTCCATTTAAGGAACTGGCAGGTCATTCTTTCTGGTGAGTCAACTGTTTCCAACCTTTCTTGGCAGGGCCTGTAGAAAACCAGTGCTCAGAACCACCATTTAAATGTACAGATCTTAATTTCCAGACCTCCTTGTAGTGCTAGGATGATAAACTATACAGGTAGTCCTCATGGAGCTAACATTTTAGTTGGGGAAACAGACAGTAAGACACATATCAAATATTATGACAGGTCTTGGCAAGTGCTATGGAGGAAAACAGTTTAAAAAAAAAAAGAGCAAGATGAGAAAGCAGACTAATCCGCAGTGTGCTGTTTTAAACAGGCAAGCTCTGTGAGCAAGGGATGTTTGGACAGAGAACTCAGGGAAAATGGAGAGAGCCGTGTAGGTGTCTGGGAATGAGCTTTGCAGCCACAGACACTGTCAAGTGCAAAGGCCTTGAGGCAGCAATCTGTATGGAGTGTTGGAAGAATAGCATGGAGGACACTGTGGGTAGCATGAGATGAACAAAGGACAGAAAGGGCCATTTAATAACCAATGCCAATAGCTAGTTACAGTGACAGAAATATATATTAAGCATAGTTAGCAGTTCCAAGGCTTGGAAAGGTATGCTGTGGTCATTTTAGGAGAGCTGAATGAAGGACATGCCAGTTGAATAGTTACTGGGGGACCCTGAATATTTTTCAGGCTTAGAATACCAGAATCAGAGGTTTCTCCTGTGGAGTGCTCATATAGCATTAGATTTTGGAGAGATTAGACTAAGGAAGAGAGATCAAGGGAGGTGGTTTCTACAGTGGTCTCAAATGAATTTGAACTGGGGTGTGTGGTTATTAGGAACTAAATGGAAGATATAGATGAGAGAACAAGGAAGACCGGATGTGTACTGTATCAGCCCCAGTAAAGGAATAAAAAGGGCAAAAGAGATGTGTACTTAAATAATGACAGAAATTTCAAGCATGGCTGGCTAAAATGACCCTAGCATTCATATAAAAGTCAAGAGCCAGACCAAGTTTGGAGTCCGAGATGATGAGTTCAGTTAGACACGTAAATCAAGGAGAAATGACTAAGATCACAAAAGCAGAAGTAAAGTCTGACCATGCGAGGACACTTCTTTAGTTTTATAGCATTCACAGTTTGATTTTTAGAATGTAGTTCACTGTTGCAGATTACTGCTTTTACTATTTAAAATATCCTCTCTGTACCTCGCTGATGAGAAGAGCTCACATGTCATTTGAATATCTTTAACTAGCTTATAAGCTGAAGCCCAGACATCTTTACTAAGTCAGCAGGCTTTGTGTATATCTCAATGACTGAGTGGGTTGGCATCGAGAACAGTAATTCATATTGCATAGTCTGGAGTGTTGTTTTTCAGATAGGCAATCTTAAATGTTTAAACAGTCCCATTTTTTAACCTTTGTAAATGATCACAGTCTATAGAACAGACTCATCATAGTGAAGGCTCAATAGAGGTGTTACTTTTATCCCTAATCAGGATGTGAGAACCACCTTTACTAATTGAGTGGTCCACAGGGTTTTTATTCCAAAGTAGAGCCCAGTGGGTTTCTAGGATCAGGATGATAAAGAAAGTAATGCCAAGGAGACAAAAGTAACCATAGGAACTTGAGGCCAAGCCTGCATCACACGGTGAAACCCTGTCAAGAGAATGAGATGGCCAGTTTCAAAATGAGCCCAAATGTTCTTGCTGTGCACCTGAATGTAAACCATCTATTACTAGTAGTATCCAGAAAATTACACTAAGCATGGCAGTATGTTTTTATGTCTTGTTATTCTATCATTAAATTGCATTTTATTAGTTTATTAACAGTATAGTAACTCAATGATTACTTCATGCTAATATTATACTCATGTCAAACCAATTATTTGAATATATCCTGTAATGAAAGATTAAATCTTAGTTTTCCATTTTTCCACTTTCTATAATTAGGTAGGCCAGAAGGGGGAGACAAAACATTGAATATTGGAGCTTGAAATAGTCACTTCATGATGATAAAACATTGCTTTCTCGTACCCCAAGTTGATTGTGGTTTTCTAACGAGTAGACATTTTAGAATATTTGCTACTGTAAAAGATTTAGTTTTGATGGTGGAAACAATCTTATTAAAAAAATCTAAATTCAATCAGAATAAAAATAATCAATGCCATTATTTTTAACTATAAAGTAGAAAAACTCATTTGTTAATAAGATGAAAAGAAGACCCGGGTCTATTGAATGGTGGCATATATTAAGAGGTCTTTTAAAGAACTGCACAAACACTATTAAAATACTCATTTTACTCTTCCCTAATTTTACATTCATTAGGGAAACAACCAGCTACTTTCTCATTTTCTAATGTTTTAACAGTATGCAAGCTGGCTTGTGCATTAGGCTTGTTTTAGATAAGGATGTAGAGGGTCTGGGAACCTGGCTCAGTGGCAAAGCATTTGGCTAGCATTTGGTTATAAAAACAAAACAACAAAACCTAAATATCAAGCCAAGGATCTCATCATTTATTTTGAAAGATCTTATTTAAATCTATATTCCATTTTAGAATAGCTTCTAACCTATTCCTATCATGGAGAAGCGGCTGCATTCTAGGCAATGCAGGACCTCTCTGCACCTGCTGTTCTGGGGGCCCAGAGCAGGAGGAACCCTTGCGTTTTGGGAGTTGCCATATTGCAAATTGGCAACATTCATGCAGGTAAACACATGACACTGTGTAACTTTAATGGGAGGGAAAGAGTGAAAAAATACTGCTGCATTAGGGTTCCAAAATATACACTAGAAACAATTCCATTTCTAACTTTGGCCTATAATATTTTGAAGCCAGTTTTTCTATGCTTAAAGAGATAAACCATTGTTCCTTTGAGTTTTATATCATCCATGTTCACCTTTCCTATGCACTCTTGCCTTTTATAATTAATTCCAATTAAACATTAGCTTTGTTTAATTAATAATATTTAATTAAAATGCTTATAAGCTCTCAGAGGGCAAGGACCATGTCTTAGTATACCTTAGACATTTTCAAATACCCTAGGCTGTAACAGCGTTAAATAATTAGGATCCCTCTGTTGAATCACTACATTCTTATAACTTCACTGAAGTTGAACTGCATATGAACTGAAATTGGAAGTCTGCTAGTTATTTTATAATGCTTCTCAAAAACAGTCCTTATTCTTCTGAGATGCAGTCCAACATCATAAAATCTTTTTTTTCTTAGAATAAAAATAAAAGTTTTAAGTATGTTTCTTCTTTATTACTTTTCTACATTGACAACACTTTCTCATTATCACCGATGAGCACTTTTAGAGCACTTGAAGGTTTCGTGGTTGTTCAGGTTTTTCTATTTCAAGTTTTCCTGCTAGAGCTGTCATTTTTCACTGGTTCTCTTCCTTCCTTCCTTCCTTCCTTCCTTCCTTCCTTCCTTCCTTCCTTCCTTCCTTCCTTCCTTCCTCTCTCTTTCTTCTCTTTTCTTTTATTGGTAGAGGCACAGTCTATATATTGGGGCCTCAGAATTGTTACGAATTCCTTTATAACCCACCCTGTCTCAATGTATTTTTCTCATTTTACTCAGAGTGTAGGTGTGTCTATGCAAATACCCTCCTTCCTCAGATTAGATAGGGGTGAAGAATACTGAGAAGGGTCCACCCTCCACCTCACCTTTTCCTCATTATCTAACATTCTCCCAAAATAGCTGTTCATCACATCAGTTAGAAGCAACCTGATTGTTCCCTTTGAAGTTTGCTCTGATTGTGTTTGCTCACAGCATGTTGTATACAGTGAATCATACTTACAGGAAACCTAGTATACAATATGAATGCCTAATGCAGAAATTATAACAGTTGAACAAAAGGATGCCTAATTTTTTAATTTCTGTTACAGCCTAGAGTATATAAATATGTCAAATGTAGACTATGACCTGGCCCCTGTCTTTTGAGAGCTTATATGACATTTATTTAAACATTACTAATTAAAGTTAATGTTTAACTGAAAAAATTATAGGCCTTGGACTTGAAGACCTACTGTTTGGATCAGGGATCTACTTTTTATGCATGAGTGACTTGGGATAAAAGGCTAACCTTTCTTTAGCCCATATCTCTATAAGTAATTTTTTATATTGATAGAGTTATGAAACATTTGTAAACTGTCAAACAAGCTATGCATTTAAGCCATTACAGTAATAACCAGTTAAGGAGATAATTCCTATGGTAGTTCCTAATACATATTTCAAAGGAAATGTGTTGAGCCACAAGTATGGCTGATAATGCATTTATACATTCATTTCATTACTTAATGTCTTCTTTAGAAGCCAATTATGCTTTTATCCTCTGCAAAATCACACATTTTTGACATTGCTCCTTGGCTAAAGATTGTATTTACTGTCAGTACTTTATGAAAAGGCATAAGCAACTGTGGGTGTTATCCTTAATTTTGTATCCAAATATGAAAAGATCCATATTTAAGCTGTTCATCCATGGCATCATTTGTTTGCTGACTTTGAACTCTTTTGCTTATACATACTTTATAAATTAGGGGTTTGATAACTTTCTAAAACTCAATCATAGAAACTGAGCAGTGAGAAAGATTCTAACAGAGTAATTTCAGATTGTTGGTAGTACTTAAGAACTTTTTCATTGTTTAAGAAGAAACATAAGTATAAATAGATCTACATTACCCTCCCCCCGTCTCTCTCTCTCTCTCTCTCTCTCTCTCTCTCTCTCTTTCTTTCTTTCTTTCTTTCTTTCTTTCTTTCTTTCTTTCTTTCTTTCTTTCTTTCTTGGTAAGGTCAATGTAATTGTGATGAGAAGAAGGGGACCAGGAGGAGAGGGAAAGAGAGCTGAGGAAATGAATAAAATAAAAATGAAATATACTGACATATATGTAATGAAACTCACTACCTTTTTGTACTAACATAAAAGATTGACTTAAAAAGACCAGTGGAGTACTGACTAGTTTTTTGTTTGTTTGTCAACATAGACATACCTTGGAAGAGGAAATAGTAGTGTAGAATAGTAGAATGCCCTCATCAGAATGACCTCCAGGCAAGTCTATAGGGCATTTTCTTGATTAATCCTTGATGTCCAAGGGTTCCATCCATGGTGAGCAGTGCTGTCCTTGGTTTGGTGGCTCTGGGTTCTATAAGAAAGTAGGCTGACACCAAACCCAGACACCATTACATATGTCAGCAAGATTTTGCTGAAGGGACCCTGATATAGATGTCTTGTATGAGGCTATGCCAGTGCCTGGCAAATACAGAAGTGGATGCTCATAGTCATAGGATGGAACACAGGGCCCCCAATGGAGGAGCTAGAGAAAGCACCCAAGGAGCTGAAGGGGTCTGCAACCCTATAGGTGGAGCAACAATATGAACGAACCAGTACCCCCAGAGCTCATGTCTCTAGATGCATATGTAGTAGAAGATGGCCTAGTTGGCCATCATCGGGAAGAGAGGCCCCTAGGTCTTGCAAACTTTATATGCCTCAATAGAGGGGAACGCAAGGGCCAAGAAGTGGGAGTGGGTGGGTAGAGGATCAGGGTTGGGGAGGGTACAGGGAACTTTCGGGATAGCATTTGAAATGTAAATAAAGAAAGTATCTAATAAAATAAAATTTTAAAAAAAGGAAAAAGAAAGTAGGCTGGGCAAGCCATAGGGAAGAAGCCACTAAGCAAAACTCTTCCATGGTCTCTGCATCAGTTATTGCCTCCAGGTTCCTGCTCTGAATGAGCGTGTGCTTCAATAAAGGACTCTAACCTTTAAGAGAAGATAATCTTCTTCCCGAGGTTACTTTTGGTGCTGGTGTTTATCACAATAACACAAAGCAAGCAGGAATAGGAATTAAAAATAACCCATAATCCTATATACCTTGCATAAAGGTTTATATGTTTATATGTTTATGTGCAGTTGTTTCTTTGCTGCATATTATGTTATTAAAATTGCTTACACTAATTTTTGTTGATGCACTTTTCTTTCAGAAATGCATAATTGATTATAATACCATAAACTGATGAAGATAATTTGGTAAATTAAATATTTGATAGCAAAGTCATATTTTAATAAACCCAGGTACCCTTAGTTCCCTTAATTACAGTTCCTAAAAACTCAACATCAGAAGCAGTTTTCACCTTGTGTGGTTGTGGTAGGATTTTATCTTTACAAAACTTGAGTATGTGAATAACTGTGGTTCTTTTTTTTTTTTTTTAATGTATCTACTTATGTAGTTTGAGAAACCTGATGGAAAATTATCCATGCTCTCTAGCCCATTGTTGGATTAAAATAATATACATTGCTATCAAGATGTGAAGTGATACTTAGTGTTTACTTTTGCAAAATAACTGTTTATAGTGTTTTTTTTCACACTTACGAGGCAAGAGTAACTTAGAGGCATATCTAAAGGTATGTGATTGATAAGTAGGACCATAAATGCAGCAAAGAGTTCCACCAAATTTGGTAAACCCTGCTTTTCATTCTTTGTGGGGAGGGTACTGTTGAGTTACTATTTCAAAGGAAGCAAGGTTTCCATTTGGAAAAATTACTTGTATTAAACATTTGACTAGGCTGAAATAGCTTCTAAAACAGTTTAATGTTTTTGTTTTTAAAGTAGTCCAACTATAAGATGTCATATCAGATTGTATGTGACTACACAAGTGAATAATTTTTTTGATTCTTAATTTTATTTTATTTTTATTATTTTTATTTTTTATTATGTATTTTCCTCAATTACATTTCCAATGCTATCCCAAAAGTCCCCCACACCCTCCCCCCACTTCCCTACCCACCCATTCCCATTTTTCTGGCCCTGGCGTTCCCCTGTACTGGGGCATATAAAGTTTGCGTGTCCAATGGGCCTCTTTCCAGTGATGGCCGACTAGGCCATCTTTTGATACATACGCAGCTAGAATCAAGAGCTCCAGGGAGGAGCTAGAGAAAGTACCCAAGGAGCTAAAGGGACCTGCAACCCTATAGGTGGAACACCATTATGAACTAACAAGTGAATAATTTTCATTTTATTTTTGAGTTATCACATTTCAGGATATTGATTAAAATCACCTAAATATTTGTTATATTTCAGCCTTTCATGCTTAAGCATGTGTCTTAGTCAGGATTTCTATTCCTGGACAAAACATCATGACCAAGAAGCAGTTGGGGAGGAAAGGATTTATTCGGCTTACACTTCCACATTGATGTTCATCATCAAGAAAGTCAGGACTGGAACTCAAGCAGGTCAGAAAGCAGGAGCTGATGCAGAAGCCATGGAGGGATGTTCCTTACTGGCTTGCTTCCCCTGGCTTGCTCAGCCTGCTCTCTTATAGAACCAAGACTACCAGCCCAGAGATGGTCCCACCCACAAGGGGCCTCTCCCCCTTGATCACTAATTGAGAAAATGCCTTACAGCTGTATCTCATGGAGGCATTTTCCCAACTGAAACTCCTTTCTCTGTGATAACTCTGAGCTGTGTCAAGTTGACACAAAACTAGCCAGTACAGCATGTATCACCTAATAGCAAGGAACTTCTCTGACATCAGCAGTGCATATAATCAAACTCAATGCTTTTTTTTTTTTAAATTTACACTATTAGGGTACAGCTATATAACTAGATCCCATTTTTAAATATTTTTCCAGCTATTCTAATATACTTTTAAATTATAGTCTTAGAATCCAGTTGAAGATATAACTTTATTGTTTCTATTTTCCTCAACTTAGTCTGGATGCATTTGGGAAGTTTTCCTTATCACTTTGACATATCCAAAGCAGTTATTTGGTAGACTATTTCGCAGGTTTGATTTGTCTGTTTCTCCATGATTAAATTTAGTGTAAACATTTTTACCAAGGATATTACATAGGTGATGCTGTGCCTCAGAGCATCTCATCATGAGGCATGTAGGTATCTGGCTGTCCCATCACTGGGGTTGGCAAAGTGTCCCTTATATTTGAAATTGGTAAATGATGAATAGGATGATGTCTTGAGATCATGTAACTACCCCATTCCTTAGCAATACTTTGTATACTTTTCATATCTGTGGATGAAATTCTTGCTCTGAATCTATTATTACTTGGTTTGTTACGGAATGATCTTTTGATTTTGTCTTTACATCTGTATTTGTCATATAACATTCTTCTGTATAAATAAGCATTATTAGCTTTCTCTTCCTGCCTGAATTAAAAAAAATGACCATATGCTCTCATAGATTGTTCATTTAAATTTAGTTCATTGGCACAACTTGATAATATGTGAATGCCTTTCAGTTTTTTCTTTTTTCTTTTTTTAGTAAAAATAACATGTAAGATAAAGAAATTAAATAATTGATCATGCTCATGTGTTAGTGTACTTGGTCCCCAGCTAGAGGCATTGTTTTTTAATGTTATTTGTGAGATAGGACCTAGCTAGAGAAAATGCCTTGCTTATGAGGGTTGGGTAGGCCTTATGGGTTGTAGCCTGAGGTCTCTACCTCCTGATCATAGAGAGATGAGCAAGCAGCTTCCTGCTTTCATCACCAAGGACCCAGCCAATTTAGTTGCCTACTCCAATAGATTGTACCGTTTTAATCCATGAGCCTAAATAGGTATTTCCTCCCCGAAGTTGCTTCTTTTAGGTATTTTGTCAAAGCAGTGAGAAAATAGACTAGAAGAGAGAGGGGTATTATAAACACAAATATATTTACATTTGTCTTTATGTATATATCAGAATATTAAGAAACAAAGGGCTTTATAGGGCAAAGTCACAAGACATAGTCTCTGTAAGAGTTAACTACCTATAGGAATGACACCTATTGAAAAAAATTGACTCCTAGCCCTTTCAGCTTTGATTCTGAGGATGGATACACTTATCTGGAAATAGTTCCTTCTTTTCCATCTATGTTATGGGCCTTATGTCTGTGCAACAATAAAAGCTACTTATAACTTAATGATTTTGAAAGCTATTGTGTGATTATAAGACCCTATAATACACACTGGTCAAGCATTTGTCCCTAGCAACCATCCATCTGTTTTTGAATGTCCTAGAGTAACATATTCAGATCACTCGCAATTATAATAGTGCATTGTATACAGACAGATTTATGTTTCAGCCTAACACCTTAAAATAGATGTGTTGGAATGCAAGTGCTTTTTTTATTGGATATTTTCTTCATTTACATTTCAAATGCTATCCCTAAAGTCCCCTATTCCCCCCCCCCCCGCCCTGCTCCCCTACCCACTCACTCCCACTTCTTGGCCCTGGCTTTCCCGTGTACTGGGGCATATAAAGTTTGCTAGACCAAAGGTCCTCTCTTCTCAATGATGGCCAACTAGGCACCTTCTGCTACATATGCAACTAGAGACACGAGTTCTGGGGGTACTGATTAGTTCATATTGTTGTTCCACCTATAAGGGTTGCAGACCCCTTCAGCTCTTGGGTACTTTCTCTAGTTCCTACATTGGGGGCTGTCTTAGTCAGGGTTTCTATTCCTGCACAAACATCATGACCAAGAAGCAAGTTGGTGAGGAAAGGGTTTATTCAGCTTACACTTCCATATTGCTGTTCATCATCAAAGGAAGTCAGGGCTAGAACTCAAGCAGGTCAGAAAGTAGGAGCTGATGAAGAAGCCATGGAGGGATGTTCGTTACTGGCTTGCTTCCTCTGGCTTGCTCAGCCTGCTCTCTTATAGAACCAAGACTACCAGCTCAGAGATGGTCCCACCCACAAGGTGCCTTTCCCCCTTGATCACTAATTGAGAAAAATGCCTTACAGTTGGATCTCATGGAGGCATTTCCTCAACTGAAGCTCCTTTCTCTGTGATAACTCCAGCTGTGTCAAGTTGACACAAAACTAGCCAGTACAGGGGCCCTGTGTTCCATCCTATAGATGACTGTGAGCATCCACTTCTATGTTTGTCAGGCACCAGCAAAGCCTCAAAGGAGACAACTATATCAGGGTCCTTTCAGCAAAATCTTGCTGGTATATGCAATAGTGTCAGTGTTTGGTGGCTGATTATGGGATGGACCCCTGGGTGGGGCAGTCTCTGGATGCTCCATCCTTTCATCTCAGCTCTAAACTTTGTCTCTGCAACTCCTTCCATGGATATTTCATTCCCTATTCTAGGGAGGAATGGAATATCCACGAGTTGGTCTTTCTTCTTGATTTTCTTGTGTTTTGGAAGTTGTATTTTGGGCATTCAAGTTTTCTGGGCTAATATCCACTTACCAGTGAGTGCATATCAAGTGACTTCTTTTGGAGGTTCACTCAGGATGATATCCTACAGATACATCCATTTGACCAAGAATTTCATAAATTCAATGTTTTTAATAGCTGAGTTGTATTCCATTGGGTAAATATAACACATTTTCTGTATCCACTGGAATGCAAGTGTTTTATCTTCCTAGAATTTTTTTCTAAAACATCTCACTTTCTACTGAATCTAGGTAGGGAATTATTTTGCTTTATTGATCTGCTTTCTGGCAGACTTTAATATTTGAACCAGTTTTTTTTTTTTTTGCAAATAATGACATAGATTCCATAATAATAGATGCAGAATTTTCTCATTTGACCAAAGTAATAGAGAAATGGGAAGAGTACATATATCATTATAAGTAATTTGTTCTTATTAACATGATAAAATCCATATTACAACCTAACAACCTCATTGAATTTATTTGTACATTGTCTAGTAGTGGGAGAGAAACAACTCCACTAAGCTGCTTTTTAACCTCCACAGGAGTGCCTCTTCCTCTCTGTGTCTGTATCTCTGTCTGTGTCTCTTTGTTTCTCTCTGTGGCTGTCTGTCTCTGTCTTTGTCTCTTTCTCTCTTCCCTCACTTTCTCCCCTACCGCCTCGCTCACAAACACATACACAAAATACTCATACACAATTTGCTCTGTGATTTCTCTTTGTAGATGAATGGCATGTTGAGTAGCATGTAATCTAGTACTGTCACCTTTGATATTTAGGAAGAAGTTCTTCATCCACTAAAGCATGTTTAAAACCCATATAAAAGAGCAGTGTAATTATAAGTACCCATAATTAAACAAATTTAGTAAATTTAATTTCATTGAGTATTAATATTTTAAAAATCATGTTGTTTGAAAATAATGAAGTAGAGGTAATAATGCATCAAAACCAAGCTTAACTAATCACTTTACAAACCTCCCTGAAGGGGAATTGTCTATGTCAAAAGAAGATGTGATAGACATGAGTTTAGAGAATAGGAGATATGAAATTCCTGTGGAATAAATTAATAATTTCAAATAGAGACTTTGGAAATACTAGCTGTAACATGGCTGTGACACTTGTGTAAATCGGCAGAACCACGGTCAGATGACTTTAGATGATGAGTAGCAGTGGTTGAGAATAGACCTACCTCCCATAGGTTAGCCCTCCTGACATGATCAGAACAACATACAAAATTCAGCATGGGTGATGGAGTGGCAGATACTTAAGGCCTAGCAGTCTTTACATGGGAGGCACAAGCCAAACCTTAGAGAGTTTCAGGTTCTTTTGGGAGAGAGAGCAGAAAGAATAAAAAAAATGAAAGAATGTATCTAAAATAGTATGAGGGTGGACTAGATTTAATAGAGCAAGCGGAGGAGGCAAAGAGAAAGTCCTTGAATGCTACAAGGGAAGAAGTGAAGACTTTTGAAAGTTTGAAGAAACCTGAGTGTTTTTGAAGACTGAGTTGAAGAGACCAATTGATCGAAGATACCATTGTACCCAGAGGGCCCTTTTTACAGAAAGGTTCTAAATTCTCCTGTTGCCATCAGTGAAATTGTACACCATTCCTTAGTATATAAAAGAGAAAAAGTTAGTGAGTGTGGTAGTCATCAAGAATTTGGCAGCTGTAATGAATTAAATAGCCCCTTGATAATCTCTGAAGAAGTTGATGTCTGCCTTCAAGTGTCTACCTGATTACCAGAGAGTAATTAAAGTGCTGCAGAGACAGGGGCCTTAGGTAATTAAAGACTGGAATTAGTTATATCTGTGTGAATAGCTGTGATTGTAAGCAGATTTTCTGAGAGTAACCAGTGGCAGATACAACTGATAAATAATACCAATGTGTATGTTCAATGTATTTTAGTTGCATGGTTATTTAACCAAAGAAATCGATACTTAGAGGAGATAGCAGTGAGAAGGCACCAAGCTGAAAGCCCTCTCCCTAGGTTGTGCGTTTGCATCTGATGACACTGATTCTCTTCTTTTACCTCAGTCACTGTTTAATGTTTCTTACTGCATACTATGGTTCTTATAAAATTAAGAAGAATTGAAAAGGTGACGGAGAAATCTGGCCAATTTTGTATATGTTACTGTTAGTAAATTGTCTTTTCATAATTTCCATGCCAAATTTTGGAAAATGTAATAATTGAAGCTAGAATGCAAACAGTAGCTTCTGTAATAAAATAAATTTTTATTATGTACCATGAGGTAAGCCTTATTGCTTCCTTTGATTTATATGCAAATATTTCTTTTTCATATAGTTTACACTGCTTTCAGCTGCTATTTTGGATTTTCTTGCTTTAGACTGTCTCTATTCTTTCCATGATTGCCACAATAAAATAGGCAAGGGAGAAAAATTATGGGTGCTTCCTGGCTCAGTTTGTGGATTTGTTTCAGTGGCAGGACCAATCTTTTAGGAAACCACTGTTG
The DNA here is from genome assembly GCF_000001635.26 of Mus musculus. Classification (NCBI taxonomy): domain Eukaryota; kingdom Metazoa; phylum Chordata; class Mammalia; order Rodentia; family Muridae; genus Mus; species Mus musculus. The sequence continues at coordinate 129,842,750 of NC_000086.7, forward strand.
TCAATGTCATGAATTTACAGTAAACCTGTGGAATTTACATATATAAAACATAGATGTCATGCTGGTGAATTCAACTTACAAGCCATGGAATAGAACTCTTGCAGTGAGGCTATTAGTTTCAGGTAATTTAAATCTCAGTGGGAACCAAGAAATGGATTTTGAACTAATATATTTTTTGAAATCCTCAAAGATAGGAGATTGTAATATTTCTGTGTAAAGAAAAAAATCTGTCATTTTCAAGACAAAGAGGTTTAAATTTAATGAAGTGATTAAAAGTAATTTCAAGATTTATTTCTCCTCTATAAATATTATTTTTTTGTTGGTGTAATGGAAATTTGCTGAAAAATTAGGCCTGTTTTCAATATAATGCCAAATAAAACGAAACACATCTTTAAAGGTAGGAAGCTTTTTGTATTCAGGGGACTGTAAAATGACATGTTTTTGTGGCTATATAGCCCGTCCTCATCAGTCTTTTATTATTATGATGATGATGATGATGATGATGATGATGATGACGATGATGATGATGACGGTAGCACCTGCTTTCAAAGGGTATATCATACTGGCTTTTGTACCAGGTAAACTTTTGTCTTGATAAATTGTTGTTTCTAATTTTAGAGCTGAAAGGAAATGCACGACTGTTTTAAAGTACAGGTAGGGACTGTAATCTTGTGGATGCTGTTGAGTCTGCCTCTCAGGTGTTGCCGTTTTGGCACTTTGGCACACATTTGTTTTCTATCATCTATGGGATCAATTGTTAAGATCATCAGTCACATGCTCGTTGGCTGTGCTGTTGCTTCACCTCTTTTAAGCTTCTTACACGTGTAATTTGGAATTATAATGATTTATTTACTACTGTATCTCATTGACGGTTAGGATTTTATTTGTATTCTTAATAAATTCTGCATTGGGTTTTTGATACTTTCATTGATAGCTGATACGTTTCAGCAAAACTCACACCACATGCAGTGAATGAGCCTGATATGGCTTACAGTTTGTAGGAAGATAACATCTTTGTTATTATCCAAAGAGACCCATGTAAATTGTGCGATTGAGATTACATGTCAGGAACACTGGTAATGCCCATCATGGACTAGTTTTACATCTGACAATTCCAAGAACACGGATTGTCGATGTGTGAGGGTTCTTTTAGTACTGCAGATCCATATGTAACAGGACTGTATATTTTTTTCTTTATCACCAAATAGCCCATTGTTAACATTGTAAGTATCGGATGATTATTAAGATTTTGTATGAAGAGTCAGCATGAATTTATTGTTGGCATACCTTTCCAAACCTCCCAGTAATATCTAAAGGAAGCATTTTAAGAGACATATCAAAGTGTAAATGTTATTATTTCATATGTATTCACCACAGACCCACATGTATCACAGGTATGAGTATTAACTAGACTGTCACTTTGGGAGATTTGTTAAAAGGGCTTATAAGAGTAAGAGTGCTGAGATTGGATCTCCAAAGGCAGGGTGGTACCAAAGGGGGCTTCTGGTGAGAGGGATTTCTAAGGGTGGGGCAGAGAGGGGAGGAGGGAGGGGGCTGCAATCAAGATATAAAGTGAATAAATAATATAATAACAAAAAGATTGAGGATTTAGCTTTAAGTGTTACATTTTGTTACTGTAGGCTGATATATATATATATATATATATATATATATATATATATATATATATATATATATCAAGGGGAAAAGCCAAGCCCTAGGTATGTCCTAGCAGAATCCATGGCTAGATAGCCTTATTGTCTTCCCCTTGAGAGTGGTCATGTACAAAGGTCTTTTCCTCCAGTAATGAAAAAAAATTAACAATCCATGTGTGACCTTCATGGCCATGGCAGGCCAGTAGAAGGTCAGTACCCAAGGGTTTTTTGTTTTTAGTTTTGGTTTTTGTTTTTCAAATTAACACTGTTCTGGGCTTGAGAGATGGCTCAGAGGTTAAGAGCACTGATTGCTTTTCCGGAGGTCCTGAGTTCAATTCCCAGCTACCACATAGTAACTCACAACCATCTGTAATGAGATCTGATGCCATCTTCTGGTGTGTCTGAGGACAGCTACAGTGTACTTACATAGAATAAATGCATACATTTTTTTTTAAAGAGTGCTACATAGTGACTTAGTCTAGCATTTAGAAAAAATACAGACTATTCAATGTGGAACAGGTTTTAATCTTAAAATATTTAAAACACCCATAGTGATACTCACCTTATTAGCCAGAATACTGGGGATTCACTCTAAATCCATGTTCCCACACTCTAGCCAAATATAAGCAAACCTTCCATAGAGGATAGCTTTAGGTTTATTTTACGAACTTTTTAGGCCAGCATGGCTTTGTGTGCCTACTAGCTTTGCTAAGAAAATTAAACTGTAATGTATGCCATTTTTTAAAAAGTACTTTAAACTACTCATATGCGTAATCTTTAAACAGAAAGATGAACGCCTCTCTTATTTATTAGAGGCGCCTCTGATGCTTTGATGATTTAAGTACCTGTTCATTGACTTGCGTTATTGCTGAATTCCTTAGTTAAGCGTTATGAGTATACTGAACATACCTGACTTCCCACTGCCCTAGCAAACGCTTTCAAGCCTGCTAAAAATATGCTTGCTTCTACTCCATGTCTTCTTGCAAATAGTCAGCTAGACATACTCTTGCTGGTAGTTTTTATGGAGTCATATAATATTATACTGACTTTTATTCAGACTTCAATTTTCTTTGTTTTGGTTGTTGAGTAGGGATATTCAAATGACAGAAACTATGAAAACAATAAAGGAAAGAAAAATAGAGTGTTCCAGAAAGTCTTGGCATATTGTTATAATTTTATAATTTTAAATATCACATATCCTACATCCTACACACACACACATCCATGGTGACTGATAGAAAAAGCACCTTTGTTTCATGTTTCATGTGGTTTCCTGTGCTAACATGTTTGCTGATTTTAAAGGTTTCTCTCACTTTGTCTTTACATTAATGCTTTGGGAAAGACAATTATAGCATTTCCATTTTCCCCATAGACCCCCTTCTTACTACCAGGAACTCAGTCTTCAACCATTTATAGTGTTGTCAGCCTTTCCTCTCCCCTCCCAAATTAAATACCGGAAATGAAGACACTTAATGTGTCTTGGAGAGTTGTGGGTGTCAATTCAACCTTTCACAGAGTTAATGTTATGTTTTGAAAAGAAAAACAAATTGACAGGAAGATGTGACAGGAACAGGAGAAGGAAGAACTATAAAAAATATAGTAGTCTTTAGTTATTTTGCAGGGAGAAAAGCAGTACTCCAGTCTTCAATGGTTTTGAAGGGCATCACTCTATTATTACAAAGAATAGAAATTGATCTTGATGAGGTGCCATCAAGGGGATATTCATTATATTCTTCAGCAGTGCAGCCTATGTGTAATCCATTTTCTAAAAGTTTCCATCAGGATTGCTTAGCTCCCTTCCGCTGTATTTAATGAAGTATTTTCCAAGTACAGAGCATACACTTATGGATCACTTTTTGTAGGGAATGAAAGAACCATTGCACTTGGTTCTTCTTATGCATGCTCATGGAAAAATTGCTATCCTTGATTTACTCAGAACTTAATATCATTAAAAGCATGAAGAGTAATTATGCCAAGTGAATACAGTACCAGAAATATTTGGTATGATTTGGGACATAATATTCATGTTTTCCAGTAACCTCACACAAATATTTATGAGATTTATTTTCAAATGGAATAACTGGCTACCAATAAGATATATATTATTTTAAAAAGTTTCATTTTCATGAAGAATGGATAGCTTAAGATTTTCGGGGGAAAAGAAGGAAATGTGATTCAGGAGATAAAGGGCTCCTTAATCCTAGTGCTATTCCTCAGGGGAGGGAAGATAGTTTTTTATACTTGCAGAGTGTCTTTAGTCTTTGGTTATCTGGCAGTTGACTTTATGATCTGGGAGGGGAATGATGCCTGTTTCATTATACAAAACTCTGTCCCTTTCACAGCCTGTCTGTCAGGCAACTCTCCAATAATACTTTCTGACTTTTTACTATGTGGTTTAGGGATTGTGGGAAATACACGTTTTTCACACATGAATCCCTCCTATCCTCATTGTAAGTAATCTTACAAGATGATCATCGTTATCTTCAGTTCAAGAGGTTCAAATTTATAGAAGATAATTAATTTGTCCAAGGTCAGCTGTGCCTGACAGTGATCTCTTAACTCTCAATTGCTTCACCTGTATATACTCCCCAGGCACTCTAGTAGGATAGCTGCTAGGCTTACTCCATTTACTATAGGAGCTTGGGATAGTTATTTATGGATGTTAGAATGTGCAACAAATGCAAGCTGGCTCCTTTTTCTTCTAGGAATTTCTAGTAGTGGAAGCTCCCTGTCATAAATGAAGTGCAAACCTATTATCCCTTACTTTTAAGCACAGAGCTGTGAAATAAGGGCTTGTTTGCTGCTATTTACTACTCTCCATGGTTTTCTTGCTGCGTTCTCTCCGAGCAATACTTGATTGCTCATTTACAGACAGGGAGCCAGCTTCCATGATGCTAGAACTCACTGTCATTGTTGCTTTTGCTATCTTAGTGGTAATAAAAGCTAGAAAGACTCCCCCACCCCTCACACACACTCACAAACAACAGCAGTGTGCAAGGTTTTCTCTTGACTCCATCCTTCTGGCCACCGTTTCCAAAGGGGTCAGGAATTAATACTTGTTTTACCATAGTACATGTTTTGATTTTTTTTGTTTTTGTTTTTGGCTGAAATGTATTGTTCTGTGTAGACTTGGTAATTAAATATTTTGGTTAAGCTATTTTATTGGGAGGATGTCCCAGTGCTTTTATTTTTATTTGTTTGTTTTTAACTTCAGCTGACTTACAAACAGATTTAAGGATATAATCCTCTTGTAAATTGGGACCACTTGGATAACACATAGGTTTGGGGATACTTTTTCTATCATATTGGATGGAATATTCTTGATAATTTGAATCCTTTGATATGTATGAAAGTGTACACTGCAGTTAGTTTAACACTTCAGTTGTTATAAAAACATAATTTCAATAGTATGTAAATTTAATGTAACTTTGGAGACTTAGTCTTAGTTTGTTCATTTCAATGTTAATTTATTTATTTAAGTTTTAGCTATTTTAAAATAGGCCTGTGTGTGGGGGCCTGGTAATGTTTTTTTATTTTGGTATCATTAGATTTTGAAATGAAAGTGACTTTAAACTAGGCTCCAAGGAGGTGTTAGTTAAATTATTAGTAATGAGTTTGGATGCTTTGAAAAAAAAGTATACTTGTCAATGAATAAACATAATATAATGTAATCGAATCTCTTTATAATGTTGCTGCTACAGGGCCCACTACCTGTTATGCAAACTAATTTTGCTATACAGTGATAGTTTCATCAGCCGTAGGATTTCACTGAAGATACTAAAAACTCTGTTCTTTTCAGCAATTGTAATCCAGTTTAGACTGTATTTCAGCTTCTGTTAAAGGAAAGCTTCCTTGCAAACCTGGTTTTGAAACTGTAGAACCACTGATGAATAGAAAGAGATTGATTGCTCTCACTTGTCATCCATTTTTATTTTACTTCCCATCATGTACAGAATGATGGATGCTCATTGTGTTTGCTTTTTTCTTTGTATTTCTGTTTCTTCACTGAAAAAGTCATAAATTAATATACATGTTACACTCATCTTGTAGAGCAGTAAGTGAAGAACCTAGAACTTCTGTATATTACCTTTCTTATCTTTGTGATTAAAGTCCTGGGGGGGGGACACTTATAGAGAAGAAGGTTTATTTTGGATCACATTTTAAGATATCCCTTGTAATGGGATAGCATAGCAATGGGGGCATGTGTAGCTGCTTCATTTCACCAACAGTCACAAAGCAGAAAGATATGAATACTAGTGTCTCCCTTGTGTTTTCCATTTGAATCAGTTCAAGACCCCAGCTCATGGGATTTTGCTCTTTATAGTCAGGATGAATCAATCTTTGTACCTCACTTACCCAAAAATCCTCTTACAGATGCACAGAGCTCTCCTAGGTGATCCTAACTAAGTACAACCAATCAAATTGCCAGTCAGAGCATCAAACATTATTAGCATGAGTTTGAATTTTAGTACTGTGAGCATAACAGTATTAAGGTTTGTGTTTGGATGCTAATTTTCATTGTTAGTTACTAGCATATTATCATTGTCTTTTTAGAATAATATTCATATGGTATGTAATTTTTCAATAGTCTAGAGTATCACTGGGTGTTGAGAATTTGGTTCTCTGTCTTCCTAAAAAATAAAACAAAAACAAACCACCATCACCCCTACCACCACCACTGCCACCGCCAACGCTGCCAACACGACCACAACCACAAAACCCAGCAGTCCATTTGACATAAAGGAAGATCCTATTTGGCTTACTTTAAGCGAATGAAAAATAGGGGTGGAAAGCATGAGAGTTCCAGAGTTTGGTTGCAGGTACTAGGGAAAAGAAGAAAATAATAATAGTGTTTAACAGAAAAATAACACTCTGTCATATGGAAAATCGAGACATTATTAGATCAGATAAATCTGTGAATTCAGGAGAAAGAAAGTAAGAGGTTGGGGAAGAGAGTGCAGAAGTCTTCTGATTCCTAAACAGTCAGGAGGCAAAATCAGGGGGATCATAAATTCAAGGTCTAGGGTGCTCTTTCCAGTAGGTTTTTTTTTTTTGTCTTATATTCTTCCAAAATTTCTAGAAAGCTGAGAAATAGTCCTCTGTCACTTTGGGAACTCATCCCATATAGTCTATGAATATATAATTATCAAGTTAACCATTTTATTATTGAAAGACAAAGATTTTTTTGTTTCTATGATTGTAGTCATAAAAATTAACCTTTTTATTTGTGTAACCTTTATTTGTGCACCCATTTAGCTCTTCTTTCACATTTTAGTAGAAATTCTAAGTCGATTGATATTCCTGTTTGATGACTTCTGATGACTACTACAAAATGTATAGTCCTTGCTCATAGCTTTTACTTTCCACCTTTATTAGAGAAGTAGAAATGAACTTTGCCTAGGGATACTTCCTATATGTGGTAAGGTGTTTCATTTAATCCTCGCATTGTTTTTTTTATTCAGACTCCTTTAGAGATGAAGGACAGGAAGATTAGATAGACAAAGGAACTTATGATTTTGTGGAATGGAATCAGAACTAAATTCCTGATCTGATACTAAGGCCCTGGTTTGATGCTACATAAGGATGTCTACCATTCTTGTGTTCTATTGTGAGACTCCAGTAATCATTGCAAAACAGTGCATTGCTGATACAGAAAGCATACTATTAATTGAAACTAATTTCTCAGGAATTTATTTTACTCTAATGTCACCCTGTAGCCAACATAATCATTGAACATCTTGCTGAGAGCATCTCTGTTCTTTGACTAGGAACTTCAGTGTTCTCAATTGCTAGCCATACCATATGTTATTTTATCAGCTAGCTAAGTATGTAGAAAGTGGAAAATTTAGAGCAGAAAAAATAAATCCTGTTTTTAGCCCTAAACTAGGGGATTATAAACTAAGATTTAAAAAAAAAAAAACTGTGGTTGGGTTATTTTGTACATTGTCTGTTTTTTTTTTTCTTTCTATTTTTTATGTTCAAAACATCACAGTAGGGACTCTAAAAATGTGTGGTAGAAATGGAATCTAAATGTTTAGCCAAATGTAAATTCTGGTTTAGAGAAAAAGATGTAATGTATGCTATAAATATGCATAGGCATATATACATATGCCTCTGTGTATATGTGTTTTCTGAGTCACCTTGGACTGCTATAAGAAAATACAATATGTTTTGTGGTTTAATAATAGATTTTTTTTATTCTAGAATATGCAATGTCCAAGGTCATGCTGCTAGCATATATGGCTTGACATGTAGACTGTCCATTTTTTTTCAATGCATCATCACATAACAGTGATGAGAATTTTTGCTATCTCATATTATTTTCATAAGGTGATTAAATTTCATTATGGCTACTCTACTCATATGACCTCATCAAAATATTATTATTTCCCAAAGGCCCAACCTTCTAGTACAATCACAGTGGGGTTTGGGTTCAAGGTTTAAATTTTGGGAAGACACAAACATTCAACCTGTAACAGGTACTTTCATAACATAACTAATGTTTGAGTATATTAAAAAAAAACATATGGTGGACTGTAAAGTATTTTAGTGCCATGTTTTGAAAGTCCTGGGGGAAACTGTTGATATAAGACAGCTGGTGAGTTACAAACACACAGAAACAATATGTTGTTCATATATCTGTCTGTCATAATTGATCCAGACTTCTGTAAAAAAAAAAATGGCACAAATGAGATAACATCATTGACAGAAATTTATTGCTCACAGTTGTGGTAATTAGGAAGCCCAAAGCATGAAACTAACAAACTTTTGGTTTTAGTGAGGGATCAATATGCTTCACAGAAGAGCCCTTGTTGCTAAATCCTACACAAGGTCCATTTCACGTCTACTATAAGGGTGCCAATACCATTCATGAGTGCTCTACTCTCTTGTTATAACCCCCTTCCCAGTGGTTCTCGCCTCTTAGCATTTTCACATGGGGAGCTAGGTCTTACCCTATGCACAGTCATCCAAACAATATCAGTACTTTAGTGCTGAGTATAGCACTAGACACAAATGTATTCAGTTAATGTATGTAGAATGGATGAATTAAAAAATAAATCATGAGGCCATGTGTTGGTAGCACATACTTTTAATCCCAGCCCTTGGGAGGCAGAGGCAGAGGCAGGCTGATTTCTGTGAGTTTGAGGGCAGCCTGGACTACAGAGCTAATTCTACGACAGTCAAGGCTATGCAAAGAAGCCCAGTCTCAAAAAAAAAAAAAAAATAACCAAAAATAAAATAGGCTTTCTGAGTTTGCTGTGAACTTGTAGGTCAAGTAGAAGGAAGAGTGAGTCAGTTTATTTGCTTTTTAGGTTATAAGTAGGTATATTCATTGAAAAATGATTGTAGCATCAAAATGCAGTGTATTTAATAATATCGTGTTTGACAAGTCTCTTTAAATATGTAGATATTAGGGTTACGCTCATCTATGGATTATATTGCTAATGTTATCACTAATAGGCAGCAAAACAGGAGAAGTTTATTTTTTTTCTAGTTTCTGAAAGCCATAAGTCTGGAATAGCTATAAGGCAAACATCCATTTTTATCTCCTTCAGCTTCTGCTACCAGATAATTCTTTGTTTTGTGGATACACAATTCTAGTTTCTGCTTCCCAATTCACATTGTCTTAAGCTCATCTTTTACTAGTCACTAAAGCAGTGTTTCTCAACCTTTCTGATGCTGCAACCCCGTATAGTGCCCCATGTTGTGCTGAACACCCCAAATCATAAATTTATTTTCATTGCTACTTTATTACTGTAATTGTGCTACTGTTAAGAACCCAGATGCCCCTCAACAGAGGAATGGATACAGAAAATGTGGTACATTTACACAATGGAGTACTACTCAGCTATTAAAAAGAATGAATTTATGAAATTCCTAGCCAAATGGATGGACCTGGAGGGCATCATCCTGAGTGAGGTAACCCAATCACAAAATAACTCACACGATATGTACTCACTGATAAGTGGATATTAGCCCAGAAACAGAATACCCAAGATATAAGATACAATTTGCTAAACGCATGAAACTCAAGAAGAACGAAGACCAAAGTGTGGAAACTTTGCCCCTTCTTAGAATTGGGAACAAAACACCCATGGAAGGAGTTATAGAGACAAAGTTTGGAGCTGAGACAAAAGGATGGACCATCTAGAGACTGCCATATCCAGGGATCCATCCCATAATCAGCCTCCAAACGCTGACACCATTGCATACACTAGCAAGATTTTGCTGAAAGGACCCTGATATAGCTGTCTCTTGTGAGACTATGCCGGGGCCTGGCAAACACAGAAGTGGATGCTCACAGTCAGCTATTGGATGGATCACAGGGCCCCCAATGGAGGAGCTAGAGAAAGTACCAAGGAGCTGAAGGGGTCTGCAAGCCTATAGGTGGAACAGTGGTATGAACTAACCAGTACTCTCCGGAGCTCGTGTCTCTAGCTGCATTTATATCAGAAGATGGCCTAGTCAGCCATCAGTGGAAAGAGAGGCCCATTAGTCGTGCAAACTTTATATGCCTCAGTACAGGGGAACGCCAGGACCAAGAAGTTGGAGTGGGTGAGTAGGGGAGTGGGTGAGGGAGCTTGTAGCTGACTTTTGGGATAGCATTGGAAATGTAAATGAAATAAATACCCAGTTTAAAAAAAAAACCCAAACAAACAAACAAAAAAAGAATTGTTATGTAAATATTTGTGTTTTCTGATGGTATTTTGGGGGTTTCAGACCACAGCTTGAGAACTCCTGCTTTAAAGGCTTGGTAAGTACTTTCCACTCTAACTAATCAGAGCACAAATGTCTCTCAGCCCCATGCAATCTGCAATAGTTGAGCTTATTCTTCTCTAGTAGACATTTGCCCATTCTAATAGAGTCTCATCTATGTATGTGCAGATTGCTAGTCAGCATTATCTTAAGTAGACTCCTGTAGATATCTACAACTGTTTTTCTATTGGGGATTACTCTTCTCCTGTACGATGCTTCATAAATCCAAGCTGCCTTATCCTCCTTGGTCTCTTATTTTTTTCTTTCCAGCTCTGCAGTACTGCAGTACTCTGTGAGCTTTGTCCTCATCTTTCACTGTGAAAAGTACTCCTTCACACACCGCCCGGATAGCTGTAAGGCTCAATTTGTTTCCTTTCTCTCAGGGATCACAGTCCTCTGAAGAAGCCTGTTGTTCAATGTCTGAAAACAGTTGTTTCATATAGTTTCTGTGATTTTCTACTTGTTTACAGATGGAGGGCTTGTCTACTACTAGCTACTTTATCATGGCCAGAAGCAGAAGTGTCTTATATATCTTTTATCATTGAATATGGTGTGTTTGCTTTTTACTTTTTACTTAACACACTGTTGATTTGGTGTTCATTTGTTCCTTGAGGATCATACTTTAAAAAGTATCCTCTTCAGTAACTCATGAACAATACTTATATAGCCCCTATCTCTATGTCTCTCTGTGTTTAATTCGGTGAGATGATTGTGCAAGTGTAAGCAGTTATATCATTTCCTGGTTTTGAAGACACCTCTATGTATTAGAGAACATTTACATGCTGATTTTGTACGTAGTCTGTTTGAAGTAAAAAGATCATTACACTTGTGACCTACTTTCCTTTTTCCACTGGATTTTCTTCACTGATAACTAAGTGTTTTGATAGAGTATAAAGCAACATTTTGTTAGTTTCTCAAATCCCTTGCTATCCTCTTTGCAGAACGAGAATTTTTACTCCTTATGTCATAGTGAGGAATATAGAATGTGAAAGTATAATTGTCCATGGCTCTTAACTGCAATTTTAATTTGAATAGTCTCACAAGATGCATTTCTTTTCTTCTAGAAATAAGTATAGCCCCCTTTGAGTTCAGAGCTAAAATTAAGCACTCTTTTAGGTCGAGTCCCCAGGACACACAGTTTTTCATTCTAGGTAGCACTGTCTCATCTTTACATTTCCTGTGTTGTCTCTGTAGATGGTTAGAAAGGCAATACTTCATCAGGTTGCTGCCAGTACTCCTCTGTGAGATGGTTATTAAAAGCACATCCTTTCCTCGCCAATTCAGAGTGCCAGGCTTTCACTGATCTTATATACTTGAGCTCTTCTGACACAAGGGAGAGGATAGCTAAACGGCTCTCAAAGCTGGGTTTATAGCCTTTCATATAATTTGGCCTTTCAGTGAACTAGGTAAGGTAGTTCTTCATCTTTCTCTACCTCTCTATCATTAATGTGGTTGATTGTCAGAGGGAGCTGCAGTCAAACAAATGTGGAAACTTTTGTAATTTATGTATAGCTCTAAAAAGGCAAAGAAATGAAGGATTATTGCAGTTGGTGCCATCCCCAATACAATTAATATCAAATGCATATAAATCCTATTAGAGATCTGTCATGGGTGAAAAAGGAATATGAAAAATGCGTGACCTATCTTTATTAGATTCAGTTAGAGAGAGACCATACAGAGCTAAGGAGCTTTACGAACTGCATATTAATCATAACCAGTCTTCTGAGATAAACCTATTTCTTGTAACTTATCAAAGCCATGCAGAAGATTAGCCATTCTCTTTGGTCAAGGAATGTTTTACATATTGGTATGAGTTTTGAATATCACAGCTTTAAAAACTGATTAACAGATATTTTAATATTAAATATGTATCTCATTAAATTATATAGCTTAGATAACTATTATCCTGTAATACCCCCTCAATAGGGAGATGCTCTTTTTGTCAGAACCTCAACATCATTGTTTTGTTGCAAGAAGATACTCTAGGGAGTTGTATTGGAGACCATACAAAAGAACCTTGTTATAGCAAGCCATAGTTAAATTGTGCAGAAACACTTTTTTCTTAAATCTTTATTTGAAGCAACAATTGCTAGATGCCAGCACCATTTTTTTTTTGAATGTCATTTTCAATTTCTGAAGTCTTTTATCTTTTTGAGAAGGAGGAGAATTAGCTCAAGGGGATGGTTAAGACCATCATGTTAACACACTGTAGTACTAAAGATAGTGGATGTAGAACAGCTATAGTCTGACAAAGATAATTAAGATTGTATTTTTAAAATGACAGAAGAGAGGAAGAGAATTTCATAAGATTATTAGACTTTTAGATAACATATAAGACACAACAGTAATACTTTGGATTTTGTATTATCCTTGGAAACTAAGAAATGTTGATTGCAGGTTAAGTGCCCAAATGTATTAGGTGATGCTGAAAATAACATCAAAGTATTTCTTTTTTTTTTTTTTAAGATTTATTTATTTATTTATTTATTATATGTAAGTACACTGTAGCTGTCTTCAGACACCCCAGAAGAGGGTATCAGATTTCGTTACGGATGGTTGTGAGCCACCATGTGGTTGCTGGGATTTGAACTCGGGACCTTCGGAAGAGCAGTCGGCGCTCTTAACCACTGAGCCATCTCGCCAGCCCCAAAGTATTTCACAATGAAAGTTTTTATTTTCTTAGTTTTAATTTAATTTTTTTTTGAGACAAGGTTTCTCTATTTAGCCCTGACTGTCCTGGAACTCACTCACTCTATAGACCAGGCTGGTGTTACACTAACAGAGCAGACACTGCCTTTGCCTCCCCAGTGCTGGGATTAAAGCAAAGCACTACAGTGCTCTGCTTGAAGATGTTTATAGTTAATGTTGTACTATTTTATAGCTTAGTTTTTCTATTTCCAAAGTATTAGGCCTATTTAAAAAGGTAAAAAAATATAGAAGTATATACAGTAAAACATATCACTTTTCTTATCCTTCAGTATAAAGAAAACTAATTCTAATAATTATTCTAAATACTTTAAGAAATCATTTACTGATGAAAAGTTTTCTAAGTAGGTGGATCACTTTAATGCTCTAACAGTCGATAAGCTCATTATTGCTTGTACCAACAGTGCTTTTCTAAGATATTTTTTGACTAAGCAAACAAATTAAACATAGTATATAATGGTCCTTTTATTTTAAAATCATACCATTAGTAATCCTACATATTAATGTATATATGGTCAGATCACAAAAATTTGTATAGAAAAATCTATATAATATAGTAGAGGAACAACAATATGAACCAGTACCCCCAGAGATTCCAGGGACTAAACCACCAACCAAAGAGTACACATGGAGGGACTCAAGGCTCCAGCCGCATATGTAGCAGAGAATGGCCTTGTGGGACATCAATGAGAGGAAAGACTCTTGGTTCTGTGAGGTATTGATGCTCCAGTGTAGGGGAATGCCAGGGCCAGGAAGTGGGAGTGGGTGGATTGGTGAGCAGGGGGAGGCGGCATGGGATAGGAGGGTTTTAGGAGGGGAAATGAGGAGAGGGGATAAAATTTGAAATGTAAATAAAGAACATATCTAAAAATAACAATGAAAATAACTTAAAAATATAGTAAACTCTGATTTAATCAGTTTATCAGTAGTATATATTAGATTATTTCTGGAGTGAGCTTTTAAAAAAATGACAGTACATATCATATATTACCATTAGCGTAGCCATGGAGAACATAGGAGACTATATACATTCTACATAACATAATCTCTGCATGCATTCTGTATTAATGGTTTATTTGAATGCTATTTATGATCTTTAATTTAAAATCAAAATCCAAAGTCTTTCCTCAAATGTCTACTTCTTACTTTTTGATACCACTTACTGCCTATCTGGATTCTTTGGTTTCTTAAAATTGTATCTTCTTACCCTAATGATATTGTCTGATTCTTAAATATTTTGTTCAGAAGATGAATGTTCTCTGCTGCTGTAAGGCATTATGTTACCAACTTTTTTCTATGTGCCCGCATTTATATCTTTAGACTTTTAACCAACTTTTCAGTTTTACCATGTTCAGGCATATCACAATATCTTATCATGTTAAAATATCTAAAATGAAATTTATAATATTCATAGTTTTGTCTCTCTTTAAATCGTACATCATGTGACCAGACTTAATTGCCAAATTCCCAGTTTCACCATGTAGCAAAGAGTTCTATAATATGTATTCATAATATGCAAAGAATAGAGTGATTTCTTTCAACTGGTTAAGTGAAAGGTAAGTGAAAGTTTTACATTTTATATGTCTCTAATCCTGGAAGGAATTGTTATATTCTAAATATGAAATACTGTGAATTTTAATATTTGTTCTATAGTATAAATCGTTTTACAATCTACAGTTTCAGGTTGTTGGGCAAGTTAATTTTGGAATAGTAATGTGTAGCAGTTGATTATTCTAGATGATGAATGACCATGGTTTGGGTCTTTATATAAGTTTCCAAAAATAAAGTTATAAATATATGCTAAAATTTAAAAATATTTCATCCCACATAAACAAGTGATCAATATCATTTTGAAAAAGTTATTGCTTTGGGTAATAAGAAAAAAATGTCTTTAGACTTAGGCACTGATGTGCTCTGAGTCTAGGTTAAACCTTTTGAGGAAACTACTTGCTTTTTAAGACTGTAATTTTCAAATGTGGAAGCTAATTCCTTAATAAGGAGATAGAAAGCCACAAATCCTTTGATATTTATGGGTACACAACCTAGAGATGTTGTGACATCTAGGTAAATTACCTGGTTATAATCACAAGAATTAGGCAAAATAACATGTGTATATTTGGCACTTACTCATTCTAGGTGTGACTGTCTCAAATTTCCTAAATTAAAAGTTCCGGGTATTTCACCTTGAGTCTTAATGGAGGATTATTATACTAGAAAATAGAAAAATTACTGGCAAAGTAAATCCTAAAACATATGGAAGTAGAACATTCCATAACTAGATTATAGGACCATGAATACTGTGGTATAAATTAGTAATATTTTAAACAAAACAATCACCATACATCTTGGAAAACCATACCTATATTTATCCTAATGGTAAATAAGGAGAATGAAACAAAGAATTGTCTCTTCAAATTTCATTTCCTATGCTTTCTGTGTGTGTCAGTTATACTGATGGTGACTAATGGAGAAAGTCAGTACAAGGGCAGATCCTACATAATTGGAAAAGATAATTTCCTATACTCTGTGTTTTGAAGGCTATTCTAAGATCTCATCTACCTTCCTCTTTATATAACCAGAAATACCTGCCATTATTCCACTCAATGGATAATAACATTTGAAGAAACATTTCTAAAAAGTCACTATT
Source organism: Mus musculus (assembly GCF_000001635.26). Taxonomy (NCBI): domain Eukaryota; kingdom Metazoa; phylum Chordata; class Mammalia; order Rodentia; family Muridae; genus Mus; species Mus musculus. Next base: position 129,858,515 of record NC_000086.7, read on the forward strand.
ATACCTATACAATGCTTTGCTTAGAATTTTACAGTGAAGCTCATATTCTCTCTCATTTGATTTAAACATTAGAAGGTATGTGCTCAACAAGATCTGGGTTCAGGTTGAAGATGATGAGAACATTTCTATTTGAGTTGTTTTCGTGAGCGTTGAAACATGGTGGCAAGGCACTGTTCTGATTGCCTGTGGCAGCAATTTGAAGCTCTGATAGCCAAACAAATGTCCAAGCACAGCGCTTTTTCACAGTGGATTGTTTATTGCAGTTGTCCCTCCTATCACTAAAGGATAAAAATGTTAAGGTGTAGGTTTTAGTTTTAGTATTCATCTTTTGAATAGCTAGGACACACAGTGCTCCTGGGAATAAAGAATAAGTATAAATAGACTAAATAAATACCATATAGGATATCCCATTGTCTTACTCCCTGCATTATTCCTTTTTGCTTTGCTCAAATGTGTCCTACTGAAATTATAATTTTAAAAATTACCATCTTCCCTCATACAACTTCTATCCCACTTAATTTTTGTCCATAGTACTCTTACCTGTGATTTTTGTGTATAAATATATTCACATAATCATATATGAATATATTTATGTGCACACATTGGTGGGTATGTGTGACTATGTCTTTTTTTTATCTGTTCTCACTTAAATGCATATAGAAGCTGCTATAATGAGAGTTATAGTATGATTAGGTGCTCTCAAGTATACTTGTTATTTTTTCCTAGCATTATTTTCCCTAGTTTCTAAGATTATTACCAGAAAACTCACCCCATTCTTATCTCTCTTCATTGTAGTGTATCACAAAATATTATGTAGGTAACTACCATAGTTCACATATATAGATTTCTATCTTGTCAAATGAACTTTGGTGTAGTAGAGATAAAAGAAACCATCTTGAGGAAAGTGATGGCTTTCCAGTGCTTGCTACAGAAGCAATAAGATATAAGTTCAGAGCCCCAGCACTCATGAAAAACAAGGCATGCTTGCGCATGTTTGCATCTTCAGGGCTGAAATACAGAGACTAGCAGATCCTCGTGCCTCACTGGCCAACCACTTTAGTTAGGCCACACAGCAGCCCCAGGTTCTGCCAGAGAATCAGAGACCTTATCCATAAAAACTGGTGGAGTGTAATTGAGGAAATAGACACCAAAGTTGACTTTGTGTCTGCACATGGTGCATGGGTACAATGTGTGAATCTGCTCTACTTCATGTGCCTGTGCATGTACTTATTCACATACATCTCTCTCACACATATGTATGATCACACACACAAAGTCTTTATAGATCTCAAAAAATGCATGAACAGCATTTAATTTTGATTTTTCATATAAACTAAAATCACTAATTATCCACTAGAGAACAATTGATTACTTGTCCCATTGTTAATTTTAAAGAACACTTTTCTTCCTGACATTCACTATTATATACCATTCTGGCTTGTATGGACTTTAGTAAATGTGCTACTGACTCATTTATTTTCCTGTAATGGTGGCTATTTAATAAGTTTTGAGCAAATGGACAGACATTCACATCTATTATTAATTACACTTAAGAGGGTTGTGAATTAGGAATAAAGAATTTGCTGATCAAATTAACAAAATGCGTCTGTACTTCGTGGCAGTACTTATATCCTTCAAAACACATAATCATTATTCTAAACTTGCAGTGAAAAAAGATTTTCTATTAGAAGTAAAATTTTTGTTCATAGTTCCTCATTTTTTAAATATATCTGATCGGATGATTTGACCCTTTCTCCAACATTTACTTAAAAATGTATTGCAGTTCACATAAATATGGTACTGCTTAATTGTCCATTAAAGATGATATTTAATGTTCTCAGTGTGAATATTTTCCTATCCTAGACATTTTTATTAAGTCATTTATTCAACAAAAGAAATCCTGAACAAAAAAGCAATATTGTAATTGTTTTTTAACTACTACTGCCAGGAATTTAGAAATATACTCGAAATAATATGGTTTAAAATGGAACTTCAATAGAAATCCACCTACTAGAACCATCATTGTCATTGGATTATATTTTTGCATGGTATGTACAATGTTTAAAAGATTCTACCTGAAACTTAGCTCAGCATTTCTATAGTTTTCCCTTATAATATATTCTATCTATTACTATTTTAAATTACACTGTGCTATGTATCTTCTTCTTACTTCTTTCTCTGCTTAAAATTAATTTTGTACTCCTGTACATGGTTCAGTGTTCTAAGGTGTTCTTGTAATAGATATTAATATGGTTTTAGGTGGGCTGTATACATGGTTAAGTGGTTAAGAGCATTTGAGGACATGGTTGGTTTTCCAGCACCCACATGGTGGTTTGACATCCTTTTCTGAATTCCGCAGGCACTGTATTCACACTGTACACTAACATATATGCAGACAAAATATGTAAGATAAGTATATCTTTAAAAACTGCTTGTGTATTATTTCATTAGTTGAAATATAATAAAGAAAATGAGTACAATTTTGGACGTTCAACCACAAAATTGCCCCTATCTTCTGCAAGAAATTTGTATATTGCTCCACTAAGTATTTAATAGAGTGTCTCATTAGTCTGAGTTTTCTGGATACTATTTTTCTTCCTAGTAGTAACTACAAGAGAATCCTTCTTCTTCCAAAATAAATAGCTTGCCTATTTGAAAGTAGGAATCAATCCAGTATTCCCACTTACTTTGGCAAGCCTGTAAATATCATGCCCAAAGACATATCATGAGATCTACACTTTTACTACAGTTGAAAGTCTACAAAATAATATTGATTGCTATATAGGCATTGCATATGGCATACTTACAGAAGCTTTTCACATAATATGATTGAGTAAAATCACTGAAAATGAACTGCTTTCTGCTGGTACCCTGGATTCTGCTTTCTACTTTGATCAATTTGACTAGGTAAAACCTGTTAATGTACCTACAGTGTTTGTCAGCTAGTTTCAGTTACCATAATATTCTCCCATTTATCCCTGCTTCAGCATATAAGAGGATTATCTTTTTCATGGCTGAATAATGTTCTATTATTTGTATCTATTTAAGGAAGAGACGATCCCTTCTCTACCATATCATCCCACTTTTGTAAAAAAAAAAAAATTAGTTTACTGTATATGAGTAAGTTTATTCCTCGGTTCTATTCTGTTGGTTTATCCCATTTTTCTATTTTAATGGCAGTAATATTGTCAGAATATATTTGATTTACATACTGATTGGGAAAATCAAGTACTGAATGGAAAATTTTGGCATTCTGAGAAGCCTGTTAACAGTATTGTAATCTGTTAGCTGAATGAGCTGAACAGATTAGCTGTGTGAACAGAAAATTTCTTTCACGCCAAGAGGAACTTTAAAATTAATTACAAAAAGGCCTTGGCACTAGAAAAAAAAAACGTTAACATGGTGACAAAACAGGGATAAAGCCAGTTTGATTTATGAAAGTAGCTTGAGGGCCATGTGATAAGAATATGGATCACATAATCAGAAGCCAGGTGTTGTTGGGCTTTTTACAAATATAAATTGAACTCAAAGTGTTGTCTTTCAGATAGAATTGCTTCCAAGTAGGCATCTCTTAGCATTGTCATTCTGATAATGAACTAGAATGAAATGCTGAGAGTACAGGCTCCCCTTAGTAGGGAGGCTAGTTAACTTCAAGATCCAGCATTTCACCTTAAGATATTTGTTTTGTCTTCTCCTTTGTTTGTCTGTCTTTTTGTCAATCAGTAGAACTGTTGACCTTCTGCATAAGTCTCCATCCCAGAGTTTCATGTCTTCACATGTGTGCATGCACAGTGTTTTGTGGCAGACCTTACAACAGGAATTCTGTGCAGACAAGAGGCTAGATGCTATACTGTGAATGATGATCCCGTGTGTGTCCCTGGTATCTGAGCCAATCATTTCATATCTTTGAAATTTCACTGTCTATTTCCACTGAGGATGCAGTCCACGACCTCCCCAGTGAATTTTTGACACCATGGACAGCAGAATATTTAGCTATATTCTGTGCTTCCAATGCATACATACATGCCTATGCCAAACTTTGCTTTATAAATTGGGTTCAGTAAGAGATTAACAAGAATTTATAATGAAATAGAACAGCTGTACCAATCTAATATAATACAGGTGGTCTAAAATACACAAATTGCTTATTGGTATGGTTTTTCCATTTAGCATTCACAGAGTGCTGTTGAACATCCATTACCAAAACAGAAAAGTTCAAGCCTATAATGGGGAACTATTATGCTAAAGATTAAAATTTTAGTACAAACGCTACAAGGAATTATGAACACCGCTTAATTTTTAATGATGAATTTTTTCAAATTTCCTTATGGCTGAAATGTAACTTTTCAATAATATATAATCTAATATCAATGATCTTTCTGTCATTGTAAGCCTATGTGTCTCTATGCATGGCTTTTGCAGGCTTTGAAAGAGAGAAACTGGATGTAACTGACAATTTTCTGTCTCTAATACTGGGTCTGACTTTTTGCTCTTAAAATGGTGTTTGCACTTTAAAAATCACTTTAAGGATACATTGAACTCTTTTTCTGAAGCTTTATAAGCCATTTATGTACACAAGCAACTCTCCCACACACAAGACTCATATCAAGCAAAATCTCCTTGTCTGTTTTATATTTTTTCTGTCAAATACATTGTTTTGAGTGCTTCTAAATATCAAAAGCATACAAACATCAGGTTGTGATTTCTTAGTCTTGATTCTGAAAATTTCTATACTATTTTTTGATAACATGTAGATCATAGAAGACAGTTTTCTGAAAATAAGCCAGTCATAGTAGCACGTACATTTAATCTTAGTACCTGAGAGGCAGGCAGAAGAAAATGGACTCCTGTGAATTGAATCCCTCCTTGGTTTATATAGAGACCAGTCTACTTAGCACTATATAACGAGACCCTGTGTCTATTAACAAGATAAATTTATAGAAGACGGAACTTTGGAGACTTTATGGCTATAGAAATCTATCCAATTCATATGAAATGATAGTCTGTATTATAAATTTATTTCATCTAGATAAAATAATAGTAATGTAATGACAAAATCAAAACTGTAGAATATTGGATCTGATTTTCTGAACAGTGTATTCTTCTCTACTGTAATTTCCAAGTACCGTCTTCTTTAATGTTGACTATGCATGTGATACCTAGAGGAAGTTGAACTAGAAATTGTTCCCTGGAATTGTTTGATAAATGAGAGTGTGTTAACTCAAGGGTAGTTTTGATGCTTTTGAGCATACATGGTAAAATTTATTGTCAGAGAGATAAGTAGCTAATCATGTTGACATTCATGACTGCTGTGTTTGTACCTAGGGGAATGACTTGTGTTAGAGGAAGGGATCCTGAGAGACTGTTCTTTCTGCTTACATTAGAAATCATTAGAGATAATTTAAATGAACAAAGCATTGCTGGAAAATTAAGAAAATCTTTGGAAAATTAGAAACGGATTCACTGTATCCTCCCATTCTCTTGTCAGAACCACTAAGAGGCTGGGAGTGAAGGTAAAATTACACACAAAATGTAATATAGTGTGGAATCATTTTTTTTTAATTGTGTAGGAGCAAAAAGAAAAGGGTATGTGACAAAATAACAACAAAAGTTCTCTCCAGATGAGAACCTATGGGGACTTTTATTTTTGTCTTTTTGTGTTTGCTGTTTTTTTTTTTTAATTTTTCTAAATCTCCCTTACTGAACATGAATTTGACTTAAAATGAGGAAAGAGGAAAAAATGATAAAGGAGTTAGATTGTATGATCTTTATTTCCTCATCATGTTTATTATATAACAACTATGAACATAATAAATACTCCATTTTGTCTTATTTTACAAAAGAAACTATTAACTTAGATCCATTTCATCCACAAAACAAGAAATATATTTTCTATTTTGATGTAGTAGAGAGGGTGAAGGAACTATTAATAGTTCTTTTAGATATAAGTAATCTAATTATGTCACATGCTCTATATCATATTGACCTGAAGGCAAAATGTGAATCTATTATTCCTTTATAATCTCATTTACAGTCTTATTATTATCATCTTGTCTAGTCTTCAGTTTAAGATGGGATATCATATTAGTAATTTATTTAAATTTTATATATGGGATCATACTTAAATCTAGTGAATCTCTATTGTCAATGCAATGGAAATTACTACTTAGAAATAGTTTTGTGGCATTTTGTTTTCCATTTATTTTAGACTGGGAAACTAAAAGTAATGCCTTGTAATGGGAAACATTTCAAACAGATGAAACTTAACTGAGCACCAGCCATTGAAAATAGAAGAGCACACATGAGGGAGATTGCATGTTCTTAAGTGATCAACTGTTTGGAAATGAAATGCTGAGGTATAGATAGATGTGAAGCGTAAAACAGAAACAAGTCTCGTAGCTGGGGGCATCTTCCAATCTGCTCTTTGTGCTACGAATAGAAGTCCCATTGTCCAACTTTATGGCCATAGTGCTTCAAAATCAAACACATAGATGCTTTGTGTTGTTAGCTTTGGCTGATGTAGTCAGGAAGAGATGATAACAGCCTGTGGATTTGTAAGAGAGTATTTGCCTACAGATGTTTTTCAGGACACTTTTCCCTCCGGCCTTCCCCACCCAACTTTTTTTTTTTTTTTTTTTTTCTCAAAAGACATGTCTCAGGAGTGATTCAGGAAAAATGTCAGTTGCTTTGAACTTGGGAGGAATTGATTCTTTTAACCATATGATTTTATCCTCTGATTATTTATGGAAAGGTTTAAAATGAACGTGTACCATTGGACAATTGGATGTTGCATGCCAGCTGACATAATTGATTTGCTCAGGTGCCTCTTTTAATGAAAGGTATCTTCTAGTTTGCCAAGTCTTTTTTGTATGTAATGTAAATATTCCCTTCTTCCACTAGTAGTAAATATTCTATATTTTTCTAAACCAATTATCTCAAAAACTTATGGGTTATTAGACATCTAGGTTTTCCTCATTTTTTTAAAATTTTTTTCCCTTAAGAATACAGTTACAAGTGATATATTTGTATAGAAATTCTTAGATTGTTTTCTAGGCAAAATATTTATACTAAAACCATAAAACTGGAAACCAGAGCTTTATCTTGTTATGTCTGTCAATGATATACATATTTATTATCTTAAATTTATTTTTCCATTTTCTTTGGCCATTACATAAGGATGTTTTGTACTTTTTATCTTTTAATTTTAATTTCCACCTAATTTTAATTTCCACATTCCATTACACGAATGAACCTCTGGCACTTACTACTTATTATCTTTTGTAGTGTGACCTCCATATATTTTCTTTATTCTTCTTTTCTGTGTCTCCTGGTCTCCTTAAAACTATTGGTCCTTCTTACTGTTACCAGCATCACCATTTACTTAGTTAAAAGAACTCTGAGCTACCACTGGCTATCATTTCATCCTTTTCCTTTCCTCTCTTTCCAGATAGCTGTTCTCCATTTCCATCAGCTGCTCACTGCCTCCTCCATGCTTACCTTTACTCTCATAAACTCACCTTGAAGTGCATCTTCCAAAGTGCCTTCAGAATGACTTTCTTTTCTCAGTTCGAGGAGTAGGACCTAGGGCCTTACTCATGAGAATGTCTTTTATAAAGGTTAGTGTTATTTATACCACTTAATATGTATGTAAACATCCATACATATATGTATATAAGGTTTACCTTTATAACTTTTAAAATCCTGTTCTTTTTTCTTTTGTCTGTTTTTGAGTCAGGGTCTTTCTACATAATCCTGACTTTTCTGAAACTTACTATGTAGACTAGTCTGGCCTTGAACTCATAAAGAGCCAGCTGAGTCTGCCTCCTAGGTGCTGATATGAATACACACAGCCAATGAAATCCTTTTCTAGTATTGCTATGTTATTTATATTTTAATAATGTTTTACATTAGAATACACAGTCATGAGTTTTATCATGTCATCTTCATAACTTAGATTTTATATGTATTTTCATATCTCATAATTAACTGAAGCAAAATAAATGTAAAATAGGGTTGTTTAAATGGTTAATGCTAGTGATGTGGCGTCAATATGAAATGTTCCCTTTAGACTCATGTATTTGGGTGTTGTTGCCAGCTAATGAGCTTTTTGGAACTCATCGGTTCCTTATGGGGTTGATCTTTGTGGATTTAGTATATCATTGGTATGATTTGATAGGAAGGAAGAGGTGGAGCCCGGATGAAAATAGGTCATTTAGCAATCAACCTTCAGGATCTGCCTCTCTCTTCCAGTTCCCTGGAAAAGTTGTTGAGCAACTTCTTTACATCGTATTACAATATTGTGGTATTCTCTGCTCTTGCCATATTCCTAAAAGCAATAGAGTCAACTGACTAAAGACTGATTCATATGGTACCTGAGCCAAAATAACAGTTCCTTCCTTAAAATGTGCTCTTTTCTTCCTTCCCCTCCCTTTACTTTCCTTCCCCCTCTCCCTTCCCCTTCCTCTCTTCCTCCTTTCCTTCCCTCTTTTTTATCTCAGGTATTTGTTACAGCATCAAAATACTGATTAACACAACTACAACATGGGAAACCATTTAATGGTAAAAATTGCATTATTAGTAGAGGATAGAAAGGTATATATTGATATCAGTTAGCTAATGTCGACTAACTGCCCTTTGAGTCATAACCAGTCTATGTTCTTCCATATGAACTGAACATTTTGTTTCTCTCATTCGCTCACTTTGTCTCAGTCAGTTGAGGAGATTGGCTTAGACTAAGTGAGACAGTCAGGCATATGCCTGCTCTGACAACATATTAAATTGTACTGCATGGTTTGTTCCAACCACTTTTTCTTAATGAAGGAACAGAAAGTACCTTGTGCACATATAGAGCTGTATAGCTGAAACTAGAGTAGTGTAAGGTATGGGATGAATTACATTGGGAAATGACTAAATATTTGAAAAAGAATAGCTATTAATGATGTATGAAACATAGCTATTTTCATTAAGCCCATATATTAAAAAGCACATTTGTAGACTAATTTTCTTGGTTCAATATTTGTATAAAATAGTGATGTATTAAAACAGAACATTTTCAGGGAAAAAATCCCTAGGTAATAGCTAATCTATATTAATCAAAGGATGTAGTCTTATAGCTTTAATAAATACCTCTACTGTAGTGGCTATATAGTAAGGTTAACGAGTATCCATGTTGTTTTGTGTTTTTTTTTTTTTTGTCAATTGATTTGTGTTTGTATGCACATGTTTGTACATGAGAGTGCATTTGTATGGGGTCCAGAAGTCACTTTGGCCTATTGCTCTTTTAAAGAACTGTTTGTTTTTGTTTTCTTATTGACCTGTAGCTCACTGATTAGATTGGTCTGACTGTCCCAGTCTATTCTTTCCCAACACCAGATTACAAATAGACACCACCAGCTTTTTTCTGTGTGTCCTGGGGAGCAAACCCAGGTCCTTATGTTTGCACAGCAAGCACTTTATGGACTGAGCTGCCTCTTCTGATTTTTTTTTTTTTGAGCTATCTATTATCTTTGAAAACATCTGACTCTGTCATTGTAGAGCAAAGGAGAAATAACTAAGCATTTTGAAAGAGAAAATGAAGAGCTTATATGAGATATTGTAGATAGTAAATTGACAGAGTTAAGGATGCTATTTGAAAGGAAGATTATTGTGTCTGATATAGTTTATTAAGCCATAATCCAAGTTCATTGAACATGTAAAGTTAAAAACAAAAAGAACACCTCAAAAGATCTGGAGGAGTAATATTTAACAGAAAGGGAAAGAGTTGTTTGCGAGGAACAAAACCGTGGTAGACTAAGTAAAATGAAAGACAAAGCAAACATTGGCGTCAAGTGTGCTTTATACTTTCAGAATTCCTGCAGACTGTGAAGCCCATTCTTTATATGATTTATATCTCTTGCTAGTTTGCAATTTGATTTAAAAATGAGGAAACGTTAGAACAGAAGACTACAAAGAGGGGCATGCTCCATTTGAAATTAGAATGGTTACAGCATTCCAGGTCAGGTAGCCTCTGAAAAACTAATATTTTTTTCATCTCTGCTTTTCTCAGTACTTTGGCCTCATTTTCTCTTGCCAGCAAGATATTTCTTTGTTTGGTAGAAAACTTTGCTATCACCAGCAAATGAATACAGGAGTTATGTTTGGATAGATACAAGTATTCATTTGATATTTTTCATATATGGATAGAAGTAGTGGTTGGTTGGTAATGGTGTGAAGTTTTCCATGCTATAGTTTTCTTTCTCTCTTTGAAAATCAAAGTACATATTTGCCATGATAAGTTACTTGAAATAAGATATGGTAGAAAGTTTAATTATCTGGAGTTAACCTACAATATCATATCTTAGCTCATATCATTACATTCATTTATAATTATCTCATGAGTTTCAGAAATTTTTGTTTTAGTTCTTATAATTTTGATTTCACTGTTAAATCACAGAGTTTTCTAATATTCCACTCTACTTCCCTTTTGATAATCAGAGTGGTTGTTTTGATATTAGTGAATAAATGAGTGAACTAGAGCTATTTTATCAAACACATATGATCCGTTTTCCTACCTTTTCTTGTAATATTTCTTCCCTTGGCTCATTACATGCAGGGCTCTTTCTTGATTCTCAGGTCTCAGCTTAAGTGTTACTTCCTCAAAGATGCTTTTCCCACTGTAAAATGGCTCCCACTTCTCATAGTTCTCTGTTGAATTGTCATTCTCATAGATATTTATGTTTATCCTTTCCTTGCCTGCTTGTGTGCTCTTTTCCAGAAAACTTGAAGCCATGTATACTTGGTAATTAAAAGAATTGGCTGTGAAGTCATAGCTGGGCACATGTTCTGGCCTCACCATTACTATTTGTGTGCACTTGGGAACAATTTCAGCTTAATCCCCATATGGTTCCATTTCCTTATCTGTAAAACTGTGTAAGAATAGAGTGTATCTTATAGACTTGTGAGAATTAAATGTACTTTAACTTCTGTGTTAGTTACTTTTTCCTTGCTGTGGCAAAATATCATAAAGAATCATGTTAAGGGAAGAAGAATTTATTTTGGGTCACAGAGGAAAAAGTTCATTATGGCAAGGAAGTCATGGCAGCTGGGGCTTCATCTGGGGATCTAGGAGTCTGCAGCAGCTGTTTGTTTCCTGGTACTAAACCAAGAAGCAGAGAAATTGGGTGGTGGTAGAGGGTTGAATTATATCCCTTAAACACCTACTCCCCTCCCCCTGCAACAATATTTTTCCTCACCCAGTGGCTAACTCTTTCTAGGTTAAGCTCAACCTCCCCAAAATTCTGTAACTTCTAAACCTGCCTCCAGCTGGGGAACAACACCCAAACACATGTCACATTCAAGCCTTTACAACATCTAAACTGGCCAAGCAGTATTTATGGTATGTTAGATAACAAAACTTCAAAAGCAACAAATGAGCAAACAAACAAAAACCATCCAGCAAATTAAAATAAACACTCACCAAAGGACTACTTTGGAAAAGTCTCAATGAAGGAGGTAGATCTGCATGTGCGGATGTAAAATCATGTAGATTGTGCTATCAATGAAAATTGCTAAGTCTACACTTCAATGTTAATCTCAAAATTTCATGTATCTCAGAGGTTCTCTGGCTCATGTTATGCTTGGGCATGATCTTAGACTCCACTACATAGTGAAAGAAAGAGGACACTGAGTGATAGCTTATTGTGTATTTAGGAAGTACCATCCTTCACTACCATACTCATGTTGCATTGGCCAAAATACACCAGAGAACTATATTTGATTTCAAGGACCAGGAAAGCACAATCCTGTCTTCTTAAGGAAGAACAGTAGAAATTTAGGAGAGTATCAATTCTTAATAATAATAATATCCTAATTGTGAATAAAGGTATAAAATATTAGAAAAAGTCTCATTGAGATCAATACCAAAGTATTGTTTAGTTTTTAAAATATTTTAGGGCTGGAGAGATGGCTCAACGGTCAAGAGCACCCGACTGCTCTTCCAGAGGTCCTGAGTTCAATTCCCAGCAACCACATGGTGGCTCACAACCATCTGTAATGGGATCTGATGCCCTCTTCTGGTGTGTCTGAGGACAGCTACAGTGGACTCATGTGCATTAAATAAATAAATAAATAAAATAAAATAAAATATTTTAGCTGGTCTTATTGGTCTTATAATAAGGATATCCTATTGCATACTTAGAGAAACCCAGACTTATACTTCCAGTTATACCTATTTTTAATTTATTTTATTTCTATACTTTTTTGTTAAAAACTAAAATACAAGCAGCATTATACTGGGCCTAGTCAAGGTCAATTTAATATAACCACCTACCACTGTGACATATTGTTCCAGTAGAAGGCTGTCAAGGTCTTTAACATGTATAACATTCATTGTCTTCACTGTTAACAGTGCCTTCTTCTAGAATTCTTCATGAAAATCCCACATTACTTTGTTTTACAGTTAAATTTTGTTTAATAAATAGTTTCAGTATAATAACAATAAAACTATAGTACAGCAGTTTTATAAACTAGCAACAGTCATTTATAGCTAGTTATTTTGTATCCTTGTGCTTGCTATTTTTTCATGCAAATAGGATATAGGAGGTTTTTTTAATATCAAGATTGCCACAATCATTAATAATAAGTTTTATTCTGATGTACATAGGTGATAAATTTTCTAGTCCATTATAGTCTTCCTGGGACCACCAGTGCTTATATAGTGTGTCCTTACTAGATCTGTTAGACAATATCGGACCATGCATGAAAATTTTAATATTTTTTCTTGGATGTGGGTTAATTACATGGTGTGTGTGTGTAGCTTATGTTCCTCTGTGTGTACATTATATCTGTGTATATGTGTGCATGCATGTACATGTATGTTTGTGTATATGAGAGACTCAGTCTTGCTATATAGACCAGTTTTCCCTATCTTTTTGGGAACCAGATTGGGTAATGTGTGTGTGTGTGTGTGTGTGTGTGTGTGTGTGTGTGTGTGTGTGTGAATTTTATAACAACATACAATTGTTTTGCCCTGCCTGCCATATGTTAAAATGCCATGGCAAATACTACTACAGTTAATCAAGTTGCGATGACCTTAGTGTATATCAAATACAGATGTAATGTAACTCAGTCATAAGTGATATATAGAATTATTTTTGGATGAGGGACTAGTGAGTGATGCACATAAATATGAATATTAATATTGAAAATTTATATGTGTATGTGTGAGTGACTGAGAGAGAGAGATAGATAGAGGGAGGCAGGTGGTGAGATGGACAGGGGAGTTGGAGAGGTGAGATGGAGAGGAAGAGAAAGAGGGAGAGGGTGTGATGAGTATGAAACCAAGAGCCTCTCACTTGCTAGGCAAATACTCTATCACTGAGATTCATTTTGTCTCCAAATCAATGCTGAAGTTAAAAAATAAATATTTTGTAGAAGAGGATAGTTTGGCAAAATTTTTGGGCTTTCTAGTTACAAAATCTTCCAGGTAGTTAATTGCCAAGCCTGTATGAGGAGACCACTGGAATATTTTTATATCACTTTGCACTTGGATATTAATATGGCATATGTAGCATAATATATTTTTGAATAAATATTAGCGACTCTTCAATGACCTTATAAATATGCTCTTGGCAGTTATTCTGGGGGTTTACTGGGCTTAGAAATTTTTAGTTTTCATTCTCCTTAAAGAGTAAAGTATAAAATGATTTTTAAGTGAAAATGTTAGAAGTGTTATATAACAGTTCTTGTCAAATTACTTTGAGATAAATAAAAACATACAGTTGAATATGATCTGCAAACAATGGGAGAAGTATTGATTGTAGGTGGAAGATCACATCCCTTTAGGTTTATATTGTTTGTACTGTCTCATATATATACATTTACTTTTTCTTGTTATTTTATATTTATTTTTTATTTGCTGCATACAAACTGAGATGTATTAAGAAGAATTATTTTGAAATAGCTGTCATATTTTTTCATTCCTCAAGCTTCTCATTATTCTACATTTCCTCTTTAATAATTAGTCATATAATTAATATATTTAAAAAATTGTCACATATTGCTGTCCCCATATACATCAAAATCAACATAGTGCAAAAGAACATCTAATGCACAAGATGTAATGTAATGCACAAGATATAATGTAATGTAATGTAATGTAATGTAATGCACAAGATATTCTATCTTGAAAAATTGTGTGTCCTTTATTTTGTGTGTACATGCTCTCATGGATGCACATGTGTTGTTGCATACGTGAGAGGTCAATCCATACCTTTGTGGAGTTAGTTATTTTCTTCTACAATGTAAATGAGGAATAAAAAATACACTCAAAGTTCTCTACTTCAAGGAAAATTTTACATTTTACTTTTTGATCTGTTGAGAAACAAATGGGGCATTTTACCTGTACATTAAAAAGTACTCTAGTGAAAGGACAAACAAAAGAATGTTTATGAATATAGCAATGAGGGAACAGATAAATCCATAGTAAATATACTAGAAATTAAGAAAAAAACAGTAATAGTGAATAATTATTACATGCAAGTTTCTAAGTGCTTTCACTCCATAAACCAATTTGATGCTCTCAACAATGTTCCTCTGAAACAAGAAACAGAGTCTCTCTTACATGGCTCCTGAGAGTGACTGCAAAAGGGCATTACAAATCCCACAAGACTATTGTTTTGTGTGGAAATTCCTGTTTTATGATTTTAGAATTTCCCCAATGAGAACCTGAGTTCCTGTAGTAATTGCTCTTTCATCATGTAATCAATTCTAATGTTATATCAGAAAGATCTATAGAATAGGTTCTGTTGTTCATTGAAAGGTGGTGGAGAAACACAATTCCCGATTAGCAACCTAGATTTTGTAATTGTTCCACTATTGTTAATAATGGAATTTTACCTATGGCCATGGTAAAGACCATGAAAGCCAGACATGAATTTATGATCTAAGTTCTTTCTGGTAGGATTATATAATCTAATGAATTTAGAGAATTTTTGTTCACAATAGTTTAAGGTACTCATAAAATGCTGTTAGGATATGCAATGAATTTTTCATGATAAATGACCATTCTCGAAGCTATATTGATTTCCATATAATTACATACCTTGTTATACTTTAGTTTATTACCAAAACAGCCCCAGATTTTGCATAATTTAATGAATATAATTAATGACTAACTGTTCTTTCCTCTGATAGGCTAACTAATCAGGCTGACCTAGACTGATTCTTTATATTCATTACAGAATAGAAAAAAAAAAGCTGCAAAGTATTATTTTGCATGATAGCTCTGGTTTTCTCATATTCCTATCACAGGCACATTATTAAGTTTAGTTGAAGCAATATTAAAGGTGTATTTAACATAAAATGGAGATATTAGAGTTGAAACTGAGGAAAACTAAAGTCTATAGCTACTCTATCCCTTTTCTTGGGATTGTCAGTCAAATGATGTCACGGAGAAGGCGTTAATTAATATTTTAAGTATTTTCTATTTTACCCTTAATTGCTTTATCATTTAATTAAGTAAAATGTGGATATGAAAATACTAACTATCAAGCATGTTAGGTAATGACCAGTTTCCAAATGATCTTTATACATATCTTCATGTTGGAACATGTTTACATTTCATTATTTACTGATTTGTGTGTATAGCTAAAAGAGCAGCTATTAAAAAACTTCAAGGTCAAATGAAGAATCCTCATGGTTGAAAAGAAAAAAACATCAACAAAACAAAATAAAACAAAAACCAGTAACTACTTAAGAATTTTAATACATTATGGATTGGATCTGAGTTCAAATCTCCCCAATTCGCCTAAATGACCAGGTCTTCCTATGCATAAATAAGAGGTAAACAATCAACACTTTATAGATAGAAGCAAGATTTTCTGTATTTCTTTTTCAGTAGCTAGAATAGTGCCTAGAGTAGTAGCTAGCTTAAATTTTGATTCGATGTCTTTAGATATAAAGTTGAATTGGATTTTGGTTATAAAAATGTCAATGTTGCTTTTAGAAATTAGTGAAACTCATTCATACACAATTTTATTTTATTTTTGAGCATTTCATAAATGCATACAACCTATTTATTTCCCCTAAGATCTTTCCTGATCATCAGTCTGAGCCCAACTTCAGGTCTTCCATTTTTAACTTTGATAATTTATTTTTTAAAGAAATTCATACATGGATATTGCATCTATATCCCTTCAACCCCTATTCCAACTCTTCCTATGTCCCTTCTCCCAAATTCATGAATTCTTTTACTGTTACTTACACACACACACACACACACACACACACACACACACACACACACACACACACACGCGCGCGCGCACACACACACACACACATGCACACACACCCTATTGTATTCATTAATTTTTTTCTTATATATACATGATTATAGGGCTGAGGACTTGGGAATAGACAACATATGTGGGAGCTAATCCCTGAGGGATTCTGATTTTTCCCTACCCATGTAGACAAGGGGTACCAGTAACTAGTCATCTAGTGGTGGATCATGTGGAATTCCCCTTGTACTTGTTGGCATGTCAACTATTCTCATTACATTGACTGGATTCAAGTACTCATATTGTTGAGAGGGAAGTTGCACCTGTGAAGTCTCATGTCTTCCTGTGTTCTTTTTCCTTTTTTCCTATAACCTATTATGTCCAATTAGTGCCACCCATATACACATGGGTGTGCAGCATCCACTTCAGCATAGTTAGCTTACAAGGAACCATGTCCATAAATAGAACTGACTCCTTTCAAGGCCATCTGCCAATAGCTCACGTAGAGGTGTGGTCTTCAGGCCATGCTGTACTGTTGGTTTTGTGCAAGCAAGGACAGCTACTGTGTAAATTCATCAGTCCAGTGCCTCTGCCATATCCAGAAGAATGGTTTGCCAGGTCTTCATTGAAATCTAATTTCTCTTTTAGTGATATTCCCTGAGTATTTTAGGTAGAAAGACATACATACAGGATAATTGTGTTATTTGGAAAAATTATTGTCAGTATATCAAAATTGTGTCCTTTCTTAGGTTTTTGCACATATGATTTTTACATTTTGTTTTCTACAGTATAAACACGATATATTTATCTACTGATCCCTTAATTCTCATCAGGTACCATGCTACTATTTCACATGCTTCTATTTACCAGATTCCCTCAGTATGTGCTTGCCAGTTGACCTTATAATCTTTTAAGTTTCAATGTGGGAGATTCTGACTGAGAATTTAAGTTAGCTGCCTGGCTAGTTCCTCTGTGCTGAGCTCTGTGCTTATATTTGAACTCCAGTGATGTTTGTCTTGAACACTCTTGGTGGTATTAAATCTTGATATTTTTTGAATGTAGAAATAGTCTTTGGAAATAGCATTTTTTTTGCCTTAAATTTGATAAATGAGTGACTGGATTGATCAAATCCTGGCCTTAAAATATAAAGCAATGAGATGTGTCGTAGGATAAACTATCCCCAGAGATCATTTCGTCATCCAAAAAATGCTCTTCGAAAAATGTTTCAGTGGTGGCAAGTTTAGATGATTAAGGTCTCTTTGTTCAAAAGCAAACTAGACTGGTTATTTTATACTCAGATTTTGTGATGGCAGTGTAAATAACTTTCATGTTGTTATCTAATTGTATACATTATTTTAAGAGATAGAAATATTGTAGTAGAGTGCAAAATGACACCATTTCTGTTACTGTGGAATGTCTGATCATTTCTCAGGGAAAATTACAAAATTATTTAGCTCACCTCAGTTTCTATAGCATAGCCTCTAAAGTCTCATTTCTTTAACAGGGCCTTGTGGGTGTTCTAAAGGAATGATTGAAATGAAAAGAAATGAGAGAGTCAAACAGTGTACCGTAATAGATGAAATGGAAAGTAATTATGTTAATGTTGACTCATTATGAAGCCCTAACCGTTTGTACCTGCTCATTTCTGTGTGGAAACCTGTGCAGCTGAGATGCTGAATAAGAAATTCTTGTATAAATGAGCCTAGAGGCATGTTTCTAATATTGGAGCTAAGCCTATACAGAATTGTAATGAATTTCCCTAAGTCAGTATTTAAATGTGCTATCAGAGAAGGTGCTTCTCTTGACAGAAATTTTGGATTCTAGTGTTTATCATCAAAATTTTACCTATGTGCCTGAATCCTGATAGCTGCGTATAACTCTCATTTGTTAATTAGAAGGAAAGAAACCCCTCAAGTTGCAAAGTGTATTGATATTATATACAGTGTTGGATTTTCTAAAATATGCTCATGTAGAAATACTTCAGATAAATTACACAGAGGAGATATATGAGACAAAGTTAGCAGGGTAAAGGGATGTAGATAAGTATAGCTTTGCAAATATGTACTCTGGTGTACTTTATAAGGAAGCAGCTGTAAATTACTCACTTGGCAATTTGAATATACATATACATTTTATATATATATATATATATATATATATATATATATATATATATATGTGTGTGTGTGTGTGTGTGTGTGTGTGTGTGTGTGTGTGTGTGTCTATTGCTGAAGAACATGGGGTTTAGAGTTGAGCCAACGAGATTTAAACTGCCTGTTTGAGTCTACTATGGAATTACTGTCTCCTTTCCCTAAATGCTTCCTTCCCTCTTTCATTGTACCCGAATGCTTCTCTGTTCCTATAACCTGTTGCTCAAGCATTCACCTTTCAGCTATAACTTAGGATAAAATGCTTCTACATTTTATAACTCAACTGTCCTGCCTGTATTCTGGAAATAATATAAAACACTTTAGGATCTCTCTGACCATGTTACCCTGCCAGTTCTGGTTTAGTTGAGAAAAATGACACA
Source organism: Mus musculus (assembly GCF_000001635.26). Classification (NCBI taxonomy): domain Eukaryota; kingdom Metazoa; phylum Chordata; class Mammalia; order Rodentia; family Muridae; genus Mus; species Mus musculus. Next base: position 129,877,304 of record NC_000086.7, read on the forward strand.
TTGCTGTTTGTAATTTTATGAGACTTATTTTTCCCTATGCCAGGGATTGTCTTCTAAAACAATTAAATTATTAAAACAACGAGACACCTAATTTTTGTCAAGTTATGTTCACCCTTTTCTTGAAAATGTAATTGCAGTGAAGAATATTTTACCTTGGGCATGAACTTTTCTTTTATCCTGTCAATCCAAATGCTTTTAAGTAATGCACTTAAATTTCATTTTCCCAACTTGAGTGTTGATGCTTATAACATTCTTTTGTATTTTGAGGTAATTAATATCAGCTTAGTATTTAGTGTCAATCTTCTTTGTTTGGATTTCAATTTTTAGATTTTTGCATTACTCCCACAAGCATGCAAGACCTTGTTATACTTGAACAGTGAATTCTTATCATAGAATATCATGCCAGAAGGAGGGTAAAAGTTTTATCTGCAGCAGCATGAACTGTCTACAAGAAATATAATGTAAACCACATATGTAATTTAAAAATTTCTAGAAACCACAGCTAAGAAATAAAAATAAATATTCAAAGTTCATGTTGATAATACAGTTTATTTAATCTTATACCTCCAGTACATTACTATTTCAGTATCTAGTCAATGTAAAATTACTGAAAAGATGTATCACATCATTTTTGTACTAACTCTTCAAAATCTGATGTGTATTTTATATTTATAGCGTATTTCAATTCCATCTAGCTGCATTTCAAGTAGTAGGTTTCTGTATGTGACCAGGGGCTACTAGGTTCGCCAGTGTAGACCTCAAGCCTTGATTTATTTTCTATCCCTGGCTTCCTGATGAAATTGTACACTAAGAATAGTTCTAGCACCTCGTCATGGAGGAGCGCGTGCTTCTCTAGTAAGGCATTATCAGAAAATCATAATCTTACCTGACTTCTTGACTTTGTCCATGAGGACTAGATCAATTAAAAACATTTTGTTTTACAATAAGTTTATTTTTGTGGATTCCTTTCTAGTCAAACTTTTTCTTCCTATCATTGCTTGTTCATTTTAGGGATGCCAGTTTCTGTTGTTTCATATGGCGTGTAAGAGAATGGAGGTACCATTTATCAGTAATGATAGTTCTGTTGATGTTTCTTCCTCAACAATTTTTATTGGCTACTGTGGATAGCATTTTTGTGGTGGCACAGAGGCTAGAGGGCAGATTTTCAGAGCTGCTTCTTCGCTTCCATTGTGCACTCTGAGGATTGATGTCAGGTTATCAGTCTTGTGCATCACGCGCTTTTACTTGCTGAGATATCCTGCGAGTCCGTCCTGTGTCATTTCTTTTAGAAAATGTCTGCTGCTCCTGCCTTAGTTTGCATAGAGTTTTTAGAGTATCTGCCAGTGTTTTATGTGTACTTGGAATGGTCTTTAGCATGGTTACTTTGGGAAGTGGTTCTGACATATAAGGGATCCTAGGAGGAGGACTTTAAGACATTTGAAAGCCCCTGCTTTACACAGGATTAAGGAAGTTGTGGAGGAACTCAGAATGGGTTCACCTCAATAGATTGTTATTACAAGAAGGAGATTGTTTTCCCCTTAGATCTCTGATTTGTTTTGTCAGTATGATGATTTCTTCTCACATGGCCTCCCCTGAGCTGTCACACTGGATGCTGACCCAAGGCAACTACTTGGTCTGTAGCTTTCAGTTTTCTTTGTAAACTTAGGCATTTTTACATAGGAGTGAACCTACACAAATAGAATATATTTGTTTGAATCATTTAAGCTACATTCTCTTGAAAGTTTAGCTAATCAAAACCAATTGCTTCAGATTTTGAACAGTAATCACTCATTTTTGTCTCTAGACTGAAAATCATCCCCCTATTGATTGGTAATGTGATATAGGTCCTTTGCTACATGTATTTTAGCCACACTCCCACTCTCTCCTTCTAATTTCATGCTATGTTTTATTCTCTATTGTTAACCTTTTCATGTAACTGTTCATTAACACAAACTGGGGAAGGATTTGGGAAATGAATGGAACTGGTTCATTCCATTGTAGATCTTATCCAACTTAAGGTCATCACATTTTTTTATCATCTACTTGTAGTGTGGAACAATAAGACATAGTCCTTAGTAGCTTGGTTGCAAAATTCACCTTTTCACTATCACTGCTTGCCCTAGTTTTCTTCCCTGCTAGCAACTTCCCACCACCCAGGCACGCAGCACTCAAGTCCAGTATTCCTTTACCAGTGTTCATCATTTCCTCCTTCACAAACTGCCTTCTTGCCTTAAATCCTCTTAAAGGTACAGTCTCATCCTTGCTTCCCATATAGTCTCTTCTTTCCATTATAACCATTTCTTGTATTCTCAGAACACTTCTGTTATAGATTTCTTGTTACCTGTGGTAATTCTGTATCTCTTACTTTTTTTAATAGCAAAGTTAGTAGGCTGGATACAAACAACTCTATTGAACAGATCTGGGCCATTTAAAATAAATGAGAATTCCTTCAGGATGCCTAATTTAGCAGTCCCATATGAGGAAAATGACACATATTAAATGTCAACTAGGTGTTTGCAAAAAGGATTTTGTGGAGTATTTGCAATAATGATCTATAGGTTGTGAAGTGCTCCCATTTTAGAGATAAAATTAATATTGGTAAAGTGATTGCATTATTCAGATCACCCATTTAGTAAATGCCATAAATCAAATTTGAATCCAGGTGTGAATGATGAATGCCTCCTTGTGTTTAAAAATACACATGTAAAGGAAAAAAATTACCTTTGTGGAAGTGGAAGGCAACATTGTCTTTGCTAGCTGGAGGAGATGATAAACTCATGACCCATATTAAAGTAGAGGCACTTCTACTTGACAACCCTTTCTTCCTTCCCTCAAGTTTGTACTGGTATTTTCATTTTTCCATTTTAGTAAACATTAAACTTTTTAGAGGTTATGATTGTTACTGTACTCATAAGAGAAATTGTTTTAGTAAAAGTTGACTATAGAGGTAAACTTGTAAATTAGTAAAAAATAAACCAAATAATGGTATTACATTTCTCTCTTTCTCTCTGAAGGCAGCATGGTAGGAGAGAGTGGGCTAACAGCATAGTTTCATAGAGAACATTGGATGGATTGCAATGGATTTGTGAAAGCTTTCACTACTTACCATGTCAATAATATGTCGATAGGAAAGGCTTTTACAAATATCTGAGAACATTTGAAAAGGAAAAGAAAACTAGCATTGAAATCTCAATGCAGGGAGTCCTCATATCACTTTGTGAGTTTGGTTGCCAGAGATTTGTGATGTAGGCTGGAAGAGGCTAAATCACTTTGTAAAACGACAATATAAGCAAGAAACTAGCATTTAAATACATTTTTTCTTTAACTCCCTGAGAATATACAACTCTTCAGATATGCCAAATATGGAATTTTGGTGTTTTTGCAATAAGTGCTATTTCATTAATTATATTATCAAGCACATTTCAAAACTAGTAAAGGATGAAATTCAGATCTGCTCTATCAGTAAGCAGATAAGATGTCCATTTATAATTCTTGGTTACATATGCAAAATGAAAATGCATTGAAGCTATTTAAATCAGCATCAGTGTATTTTTTCCATTATATATGTTTTACATAGTTAAAGTGGCTTATTTTTCATGAAGGAAACTACCTTAAATGTAGAATTTAAAGGTGTGATAGTCATGAACGTTTTAAATTATTTTAATACTCGTCATTCATTTATTTTCCTTTTTGAAAACAAGCAAACCATATTTTTGATTGGCCTTTCGTTAAAAGGAAAGTACATAAAATATAAATCTCATTTACAAATGTGGATAGTACAATCTTGGCTGTTGTGAGGGAAAAGACCTGAAGTTCTAGACGTTTATTTTGTCAGTCCAGTTCCTAACCACGGCACTGTTGGGTGCTTGCTTGATTTCACCTGAGTTTTTGAGAATATGAAGCGAATTAATAATAGAAGGTTTTTTTTTTTGACACACAGTTTCTCTCCTCCCCCAGGGAAATTTCCTGGTTACTGCAGTGAGAATGTTATTTCCCATCAATGTACTAGCTCTCTGTAACACCCCCATTCACTGTAAACAATGAACACAACATTTATTACATGAGCCAGAGCTCTTAAAAAGCCAGCAGATTTTAACATTCTGCTTAGAATTCTGAAGTTATAAAGTGTGAAAACTAATATTTTAAGATTTATCTTAAAACTCTTTGGTAAGGAAAACACATTTCTTCTCAGTTTGTCATTAATCTGATTTTACATGTGGGTTGGTCCCACTTATCCTGGAGGCAGTTAATCATTAAACATTTTTAGTGGCAAAAAACTCTCCTTCTAAAAAGATTTTTGTCTTCCTGTCATAGTTTTATATGTTTTTTTTGAGATTTTTAAACTAGAAAATACTGTAAATATTATTGGACAGAATTATGAGTTTCCTCCAAAGTGAAATGAAAGATGCTTTGCTGCCATTTGTCCTTTATAAGCAGGACATTATTAATTGATGACCGTGTCTTCAGAGATACTTAGTTACACAGCAATATTCTAATATATATTGGTTCCATTTCACATAGTCAAAACATTGACAACATAGTTGAAATAACTTTAGTCCTTTTAGCTAAACCCAAGGATACCCATTGGCGGGGGCAGGGAACTAAAATGAAGCTATTAATAAATTTCGGATATCAGCCAGCTTGGTTGGGTTTTCTTTTGAGTAATTTGAAATTAAATATAGGTTCAAACACTGTGTTTGAGCCTTGGGCACATACATGAAACCCACCGGATTTAAGCAAAATCAGTGGAGCCTATTGTGTTTAGCAGAGGGTACACAGCTAAAGACAGAGATTTCCTCCTTTCCCAGGATCTATCTATAGCCAATAGTGAGGAGTTAAAGTATAGGGACCCTTGAGTTCTCCTCCTCTTCATTCATTGTTAATAGGCCTGATTTTGTGAGAGTCCAGTGCAGATAATTGCAGCTGATGTGAATTAATGAGTGCAATAGTTGTCTGAAGTCTAGGGAATGGCATTTCTTAGTCCATCTCCAGAACTTCCAGCTTTTACACACTTCTCACCTCTTTCTCAAGGTTTTTTGGTGTCTCTACCTGGTGGCTACTGGTGATTCACTTTAGTCTCTTCATTTCTAAAATTGGTGACAATGCTTTTTGGCCCTGGCGTTCCTCTGTACTGGGGCATATAAAGTTTGCATGACCAATGGGCCTCTCTTTCCAGTGATGGCCGACTAGGCCATCTTTTGATACATATGCAGCTAGAGTCAAGAGCTCCGGGGTACTGGTTAGTTCATAATGTTGTTCCACCTATAGGGTTGCAGATCCCTTTAGCTCCTTGAGTACTTTCTCTAGCTCCTCCATTGGGGGCCCTGTGATCCATCCAATAGCTGACTGTGAGCATCCACTTCTGTGTTTGCTAGGCCCTGGCATAGTCTCACAAGAGAGAGCTATATCTGGGTCCTTTCAGCAAAATCTTGTTAGTGTATGCAATGGTGTCAGCATTTGGAGGCTGATTATGAGATGGGTCCCCAGGTATGGCAATCACTAGATGGTCCATCCTTTCGTCACAGCTCCAAATTTTGTCTCTGTAACTCCTTCCATGGGTGTTTTGTTCCCATTTCTAAGAAAGGGTAAAGTGTCCACACTTTGGTCTTCGTTGTGTGTAAAATTCTTTAGCAAAGCGCCTTACACATGTAGTTACTCACTGAATAGTAGGGTGTATACATTTATTTTTATGTATTTATGGTCAATCAAAGGCCACATTTTAGAAATAATATAGAATGTCTTTCCCTTAGGTAAATTGTGCTGTTCCACTCCCATTTACCTCTTGAATATGCTCTTGTATTATTTTAGAAATACACGGTTTAAATATGTTGTAATGCTGCCTTTTATCTCACCATTCATCAGGTTGACTGATTAGAGGACAGTTTGAGATATGTAAGAAACACCATACCTTTCTTAGTGATACCCTGTTTTTGAAAACAAAACAGTAATAAAGACATGTAGATGGCTTACTGAGCATTAACATCTTCTCTTATCATGGTATAGTATGAGGTTAGTAACCTATGGAAAGAAAACAGGACTGGGCTCTTCTTGCAACTTCTCCAATAGTAATTTTAAGTAAAAATGGTAGTTGTGATATGAAGATTTATCATTTGATTTTAATTGTTATATCAACTCATATTTTGTCTTCTCCCACATTAATCTGGGTTATATGACTTAGGGGTGTGATGCATATAGATTTGATAGGGTCTTCCAAACCTGTATTTTGGCGATATCTAACAATGTGCACATTTTATAGCAGAAATTGTAAAGGATTTTTGCTGAATCAATGGATACAGGGATTGAACTCTGACAATTTGAGGCATTTTGATCCTTTTGAAAGTGAATTGACCATTTACGTAAAGCCAGTCAACATTAAGCTTTTAAAGTAATTTTCATGTCTGTCTTGCTGATAATTCTTTTTACTTTTCGGGTGGGGTGAAGGAATATAGGGAATAGAGAAAGATTATGATAAATGCTTTTACCTTAGGCTGCTTTGTTGAAGAGAGTCTTAAAGGGCAGAGCCTCTTGGTTGAGAGATTCTTAAATGATAAATGACAGTGACAAGATATTTTTTCTTTCTCACCAGAGTTTTGGGGATCAGGGAAAATCAGAGAGACTGATATCTTAAATCTTAACTTTTTAAGTGCTAGCAAAACTATCATTTGTTGTTGCTTGACTATCAGAAATATTTTCTGGAACATTATTCACTCGTGTCTTTAACTTTTGGATAATGGCTTTCTGATTTTTCTTTTTACTATATATTTTAAAGGCATGTAAAAGAGCTTCAATTGTTTAAAATATTATCATTATTTTTCTAGTTTGCTCACTTATAGTCATTTCCTCTGAGATGCATATTACATGTATAGAGCCAAGACTTACTTGTACTATTTTCTTTTTTCTTCAACAGTTTTTGAAGTGATGGTAATAATAATATTATTATTATTGTAATTATTTTGCTATCACTCTAATTTGTCCATTGTCTCCATTTTCTCATCTGTTATTTGTTAGGAGTTTCAGTCAACTATTAAAATCTTTGCTAATGAATGATAGAATTTGGAATAACTTTGAGTTGAAAGCAAAATATTTCAAATATTGTCAGAACCTAGTTACTCGTACTAGTTACTTAGAACATACAACCATCCAAAAGAAATATAGGAATATAAGACCATTTGTATTGCTTGATACTTAAGTAGCCTTTCAGTTCTTGTACAAATGCAGAATATTAAAAGAGGAATAGAGTTAGGGCTGCAGGGATAACTTAGTTAATAGTTGCTGCTCTTGCAAGGGTCCCACATTTGTGTTTCATCACCTACATCAGATAATTTGTAGCCGCTTGTAATTCTAGCTCCAAGAGATCTACCACCCTCTACTGGTTTTCACCGGAACTGCACATATGTACTCATAGCCAAAGAGGCACATGATTAAAATAAGTAGGTCAAATAACCAGAAATTTCTTCGACTATTTTGGTTATGAGGACTATGTGTTTACACTGAATTATCCTGAAGATATTAATTTTGCATAAATTATTTATTTATTTTTAGAATTTTGAGGGCTAAGAAGGTAGAAATGAGAAAGAAAAGTACTCTAGGTTGTTCTGTTAATGACTCATGTGTGTCTATTTTTCTCATGAGTTGAACAGTTTTATAAGCAATTGTTACAAGAAAATTTAAAAATGTTATTATAGACTCAAATTAACTGCAGTATATGCTTAAAGTTTATTAGAGCATTTGTTTTATATGTGGAAGCATTAATCAAGTTATAATCTTTAATTTTTTTCCACCATCAAGCTTGATTTTTAGGTATCATTTTATATTTTTGTCTTTTTCAGTGTTCTATTACTGAGAAGAGGCATCATGACCACAATAACTCTTATAAAGGAAAACATTTAATTGGGGCATGCTTGGTTTACTCCATCATTGTCAAGGTGGGAAGCAAGGAAGCATAGTAGCATGCAGGCAGACATGGTGCTGGAGAAAGATCTGAGATTTCTATATCTACTGTCTCCAACAAGGCCACATCTCCTAATCCATTCTTATGGAAACCACCACAGTACTTATATTTAGCAGAGCCACAGAGGTTTTTTTTTTTTTTCTGTTTTAAACTCCTAATCATCATAGTGTAATTTTTGTTAGAGAATTTGCCATTTCCCTTTCATTTATTCACATATATTCATTTTAAAGATACTTCTAAGTACAACCATTAACATCCATGTGTTACCATGTTCTATTTTAGGATTTTACTTTCCAGAAATAGCTGCAAACCCTTCTTCAGTATTATGAGTGTACTACTGCTCAACCCATCACGAAACATTTATTATTTGCTATTTATCTAAGTAGGTATGACACCTAGGCTAGCTTAATTGCAGCTAAGAATATAGTAAGCATATTCTTGATTCTGTGTTTTGAAAGCTCTTCTGCTTTGTGATGTCTAGTGAAGGATAAGGCACCAAGCATTTATGATACTTCATATATTCTAGATTTAAATGTTTAGTGCTTACTTTTGACAACCAAGTAAAGATCTCGGTACTAGCTCTAGATTTATTTTTGAAGTTGAAAAATTGTGCTTTTAAAATGATTATGAGTAGCTTCAGCTTGTATAGTTGTGCACAAGAATGAATACATTACTTGTGTCACCTTATGTGATATATGAAAATAATAGGTGCAGTAGTATTGATAAAATTCTATTTATGCCTATGTTCTTATTCATTTCAATCCATAGCTAAGGCTTTTCCCTGATGCTAGATATTTCCTCTGCATCACAAATCAGAGGTTCTAATGACACACAAAAAATAGGTATAGAAACCAACAAAAGTACGAATGGCTTCATTCATCTTTTAACCAGTTAGAGGAAGTGAAGGAAAATACATAGAATAGTGACATGCATTGGGGAAAAAACAAAAAAACAAAAAAACAAAAAACAACAATCCTCAAACCTTATTTGCCTCGTCTAGCCTATCTTATTGTGTTATGGATTTTATATGGCAAACTTGAAATGAAATGCTATTAGTTAAAAAGACAAAGGTCTGAAACAAGCAGCCAGCAGGCTTAGAATACAATCTTTTGTTTTTCCTTCTGCCTCAGGTGAGTGAAAGGGACCAAATGAATGCATCGTAGCAGTTTTCTTTTCTTTAAATATGGGCTTCTTAACTCTAAAATTATGACCCTCATTTCTATTTTACTCTGCATTTTAAATTTTGACCATGTATTTTGATTAGTCTTTCTCTCCACTGTTTAAGATAGCTTTCTCAGATAATTAAAATTTTTATTTTTTCCTCAGCTTTTCTCTGAAATGCTGGTAGAGCATGACTTATATTCTTACTTAATCAGTTAGTGAAACTACAATGTAATTAAACTCATGATGGAACATGTTTTATCCAAATTTGAACTGATAGCTGAGGCTCTAACTTTGGCTTAAATTGTCAAAATATTGCCATTGTAACGTTCTTCAGATTAAGCCTGGGCTGTATTCTGTAACAAGACAACAAGGGCCATGTGGCTTTCTATTCTATAAGTAAATATGTTGCATAATGAAAACAGAATAATTTTTGTATATTTCTTTACTGAGTATGTATTTTGATTGAATGAACAGACTGTTCTAAATAAGAATGGTTAGTCTTTGTTCTCAGGATGATAAGGAGTCAGATATAAAACCAATATTCATTTGAATTATCCTAATGCTTAAAGGAGACATGCAGCAGATTAGAGAGGCCTCATTTGGGAGGACAGAGAAGGTTTCCCTGAGGAAGTGATATTTAAGCTGACTCTTTAATGATGAGCAAAGATTAGATAAGCAAAGAAAGTACAAAAATATTTTTCAGTGTGGGAGAATTAGAGCTTAATTTTTTAAAACTATATTCAATGAATCCGAGAAGTGAGATAATCAGATCTAAGGATTGAAATTGTTTAAACATTACAAGCTTTAGAACATCACGGAAATAGTTGAAATATGGCAATTTTAGAACTTGTCTGAGAATCAACCTAAGTGAATCTAGATTTATTTAAATGATGCTTTGAAATAATACATAGATGTAAACTGGCTGTAACTCGATTAGAAGGAAATACAGTAAGTAGCCAATAAGTAGCATCTACTGTAAGAACAAAATGTTACAAAACAAATACAGACCAAAACCAAATCCATTAACATATTTGCGTATACAGTGTAGGGTATAATTGCTCATAATGTGAAAGATATTTGGGATCGTTTTTGATGCACCATGTCTCTTCATAGGATACCTACTACCACTGGTCCTTTAATAAACTACTATTGGGAACGCAGTGTCTGATATGTTGATACAAATCATTCAAAATTATTTGTCCCATATATTCACCTAATAGGCACCAAATTTACATGTAAGCCTAGGACTTAAAAACTTTCCAGAATATTCAAAAGTAGAGGTAAAGATATTTTCATTTCTCCAGTGCTTATTTAACTGTTATGACATGGCTTTAAGGTTTGTGGTAGTATTCTAAGTAGTGTAGTCTTAATTAGTTGGATTTATACACTTTAGAAGAATTAATTATTTATTCTTTCTAATGTTAAATGAGAGAGAAGAAAATGTTGAGATGCAGAGGAATGTATAATAAGCTTTCAGCTAGTACAAAGCTGCCTGTACCTGCTCATTTTCTCCTTTGCTAGTATTCATTGCATCTCTCTGGCGTGTGGCAATGGGGTGATGCCATAAGAAACAAAGCAAGAGCCTTTGTATTTGAATTTTCAATATTTCCAGTGAAATGAAAGGTATGCACATTATCACTAGACAATGAACTGGAAGCAGCACGTATCCTTTTGAATTTAGGATGGTTTTGTTTTGTTTTTGTTTTTAAATTAAGGCAAGATTGAAAAGCCTTGCTATTTCATTTCGGATGCATCCTACATGAGTATAATGTGAATGCATTCTGAGAGCATATGCCATAGAACTTGTTGAAACTTCTGCAAGTTCTTTTACATCATTTACGGCTGTAAATTATTTCATGTTTACAGCAAGGAGTGAACACTCCAGAATAATAATCAGCTACCTATTTACAAGAATGTTCAGAAGTTCTAAATATTGCTTGAACAAATGATAGACTAGGTTTATCGTAATAGTGAAAGTTCCAGAGCAATTTCCAGACATAATATCTATTTGAGACAGTTAAAAGACATTTAAACGTTCATCTCCCTAATAGTTGCCATATATATATACATATATATGTATATATATATATATATGTATGTGTATATATATCAATATGAATATATATTGATATATATATCTGCAAACTTTAATGTATTAAATGGACAAATGGACAGCAGAAATACTAACCACACACACACGCACACAAAAATAAACATATATAATCAATTGAGTCTATGTATCTTAGTTCATATGTATATGTGCTCAGGAATGACCACTATAGACTGTACAACCTGTATAGCAACTAGTTCCTGGAAGAGACTGATTTTTCTTTTCTAATCAGCCACCGACTACCATTAATGAATTTTAACCAAATGAAACATGTAACTGAAGTATCAGTGGTACCTCAATTTCTATTGCCCTTTATGATTAATTGAAACCACCAAGATAATAATCTTAAGAAATATAGTTGAAGATAATGAAGCTAGAATAGAAATTCAAAATCCTGAAGCCATTTGTGCTTTTTACTTATTTTTCAGCAGAAAGTGGTAATTGTGAGAGTTATGAGGATAAAGTCAACAGATAACTGAATACCTACATGCTCATTGCTAAAGTAAGAAGACACTAATGGCATTTCTTTGTAGCAATAATATGTTGAAGAACAGTGAAAAAGACCACATTCATAATATTAGCAAGATATAAATTGATCAGAATAAATATATAATGAGATTTATAAAATCTACATATAAATTTAGAGCATTCTGAAAACTACAGGCATAGACTACAATTCTAGATGAAAGATACAAAAAAACTACAATTCTAGATGAAATAAATATGGGGAATAAGTATATAAATTTTCCTTAAATTTATCCAATTACAATTATAGCAGAATAGACATTTTAATTGAATTTTTTAATTTAACAAGTTTTATACATATGAAAAATAACAACATGCAAAAATATGTAATGTTGTTTAGAGAACCATGCAACATTGTAATTGAGAACTCATCTGATAATAAGATAAATCATGAGAAACTTTTAAAAGTATATATATATATATATATATATATATATATATTCATAAAAGTAAATGAAAGTAAAAACTAGATTACTTTTAAATATAGAAAACTATATCATAAAATATGCCTTTGTAAATGACATACAATAATGCAAAAACAGATAAGCATTTTAGTACTTTCTCTTTGTCTAATAATTTTACATGGCAAATATTTCTGAAATTTATCTACTTTTCCCCATTCTCAGTGTTTAATAACCTTCAGTTCCATCATCACTTTTCTATTTTAGCAAATGACTTAGTCAGTGTTCTTTTTCTATGAAGAGACACCATGACCGCAGTAACTATTATAAAGGAGCACATTTAATTAGGGGTGGTTCAAAGTTCAGAGGTTTAGTTGATTATCATCATGGAGAGAAGCATGGCAACATGCAAGCAGGCATGGTACTGGGGAAGTAGCCGAGAGTTCTACATCTGGATATACAGACAGCAGGAAGAGAGAGAACCATTGGACTTGGCTTGGGTTTTTGAAAGCTCAAAGCCAGTGACACATTTCCTCCAACAAGGTTACACCTTCTCAAATAGTGCCATTAATACTTCTCAAATAGTGCCATTTCATAATGACCAACCATTTAAATACAGAAGCCATAAGTCCCAATTTTATTCAAACCACCATAGCCCACCATGTAAATTCCAGCAAAAGCCACATATTTTTCCCTTTCTTTGGGCTTTGTTTTCAGTTTGCCTTTTATATTTGTATGAACATGTCACTCAGTGACTTCACTTTGCTAGAAATAGTCGAAAGCCATTAGTTGGACGTTCAAGGGTTTTCATTCTTGACCTGTATTTTTTCATTAGCATCTGCTTTCCTACCAATAAACTCTGCCTCTCAAATACTTATCTTTTATAGTAATACTATATATTTTATAATTCTGTTTTTCTTTCATAATAATCTTTACAAAGATGTATCTGCATTCTTTTCTAATTTTTTTCTAGTCTGTGATGAGTAGTACTTATAAAGAGAAATATTAATATTAAGGCTAATTAATGGACATTTTTATTAATAATTTTCCTGTTTAAAAAATGTCATTTTTAATAGTTGTGGTAGTGTGTCGTGCTTATGATCCCGGGCTTTGAAAAACTAAGGAAGGAGGATTTCTGAGTTGTAGGTCATCATAGTATAGAGAAGAAGACCTGTTCTCAAAAAATAAAAAAATAAAAATAAGAAACCCAAAGCCAATGAACTGAACAAATATACAAATGAAAAACAAATACTGTTCTTAGCTTCTTCAACAAGTGATGACACATGTCATTATTGTCTTTATGTTCCCAGTGCCTTGTACATAGATGATACTTTGTAAATTTTTGCCAGGCAAATTAACTTCACTTGCTGAGACAAAAATATAAAAGCAATATGTAAGGTTTATTTGTTTCCATGAAAACAAGTGTATTATCAAAAGATGGCCTAGTCGGCCATCACTGCAAACAGAGGCCCATTGGACTTGCAAACTTTATATGCCCCAGTACAGGGGAACGCCAGGGCCAAAAAGGGGGAGTGGGTGGGTAGGGGATTGGGGGGGTGGGTATGGGGGACCTTTGGGATAGCATTGAAAATGTAAATGAGGAAAATACCTAATTAAAAAAAAAAAGAAAACAAGTGTATTATAAAAGCTCATGGTTAATTTGAAATCACTAACATTATAGATAGAATATACTATATGTCCAAGGTACTTTTCTTAGGACTCAAAGACTTTATTCTATTTATTATGCAAATTTTTGGTAGGGATAACATATTATATATAAATACTTCAGATTGGTTCTCTTTTTTAGGACCAAGATTTGGACTTTATTTAAACTAAACAAGTAATTCTTTTCTGGAGAAACAATATTATTTCACCTCTTACTATTTGGTTAAATCTCACTTTCTGGCCCTATAATGTGAAATCATATCAGTTTAAAAAAATGTATGAGGTAGTTTATCTAGTGAGTGTTTTTCAATGTTTTAGATTAGCTGAAAAAGTTGTTGGCACATTTAGCAGTAATGATGCATAGCATTTTGTTTGAATTGCTACAAATTAGCTCGAAGATGTTCATCTCTAAGTTCAGTAATTTCTATGATATATCTCTCAAAAATGGTTCTCCTTATTGAAATCTTTGTTGCAGTAAATAAATATTCTTCTCCAGGGAGCAATAGTCTACCCCAGGGAAAGAGGGGGAATTGATTGTCAAATAGCAAATAATCATACAGGAAAGCATATATAAGAAAATGTGTACATACACACACACCTTTACACACACATGCACAGACACACAGACACACACATACATACACATACACACACCTGCGCACATGTGCGCACACAGACACACACACACACACACCATTTAAGAAAAAGATGCCATGAATTTGAATAGAGCTGGAAGGGTACATGGGAGGAGTTGGAGGAAGGAAATAGATAGATATGTAATCATAAGTTTAAAAAATTAAAAATTAAATTTAAGGGAAAAAGTCCCTACTCCATCCTGAAGTTTAACTATATCTTTAGGAACACAATTTTTATCACAAACTGAACAATCGATATTTTCACAAGTAAATTTGCAAATTGCTAAAATCAGTATTTTTGAGGATGCATACTAAATTCATAAAACATATTGTGGCTAGTCCATGATGTAAAGACTTAGAAGAATAATGAAACATTGAGGACATAGTATGTTTAATATAAAAGGATATGCTTGACAGACACATAACATAAAAGAGGAAAAGTAGAAAATTTATGTTTATTAGATGCATGTTCTCATTGAAAAAAACTGGGAAAGGGAATAACATTTGAAATGTAAATAAATAAAATATCCAATTAAAAAAAGATAGAGAGAAATGGGTCTTTTAGAGATACAAGCCCTCAGCCTTGGATATATTTTGATTCAGTGTTTTGTCCAGATATTGACAGTTAGCTTTGTAATTTCGGATAAGTTTCTGGATGTAATGAGCTCAGTTTCTTCATTTGTAAAATGGGAATAATTATTGCTTTGCGTGGCAGTCTTTAAGTGTTAGTATAATAAGTATACATCGAGTGCCACACAATGCACTAAAGACTGAGCTGTGTCTCAAGCAGTGTTGCATGCCTGTGATCTCAGCACACAGTATGCAGAGCCATTAGGAAGGAGAGTTTGAGGAGATCATGGACTACATAGTGTGAACCTATTTCACAAATCAGAGGGTGAGAATGCAGCTCAGTGGGACTAGTTGTCTAGGAAGTCTAAGGCATTGGATATGCTCCCAACATGTTGTTGATAATGATAATAACCAAGCAGTTATTATGATCCATATGTGGAAAAATATATTTGGTATAGTGTAGTATAATTTGTGTTTATACCCTCAAAAACAATTATGTAATATGTAATGAAATTTAGAAAATAGCCACTTGTATAATCAAACAGCCCTATGCAACTGACTGATTTAAATCAGCTTTCCATTATTCTACAGTCAGTTACCATAACTGTTGACCAATATTAAGGGTCAGTTAATATTTTTTTTTTAGTTCTGCTGATGTTATATGTTAATATAATTTGTGAATATATATGCTTCTAGGTTAGTCCTTGCTGTTATATTCACCGCACTTGGTAGGCAGGAACTTTCTTGCAAGTTCACATTTTTTTTTTCTTAACACATAGGACCATATCCTGCTCCTCCTGCAAACTCAACTCATTATATTCCTTGACACTGAGACTCTGATAACAGATCTAATATTAATCCAAAATATGTTCCAACTTTGAAATAATTCAAGGAGGCTACAGGCTTTGTGTTTTTTGTTAGATTCTTGCTTTTTTTTTTCCTTCTCAAAGATGCACATTATATAACATACTCCTTTGAGAGTGCTGTTTTAAAAGTTTTTTTGACCTTAATTATACTGGTTAGAAATGTCAAGATAGTGCATTAACCTACTGCGCTCCAGATGGCTGGCTTTTTTTTTTCCTCTTGTCTTGTTATATCTAAAGAATATGAGATTGGCAGCAGAGCACTTTAATTGATGTCAGATTTGGCAGTGTAATTTTTTTCATTTTATACAGTGTAAACATCCACTTAAAATATGAGATGCATTGATATATTCAATAAGTTTAAACTTTCATTCACTTTGTGCCATAATTTATAAAGAATTTATATTAACAATTGAAGATTTTTAACATCCATATTTTTATATAGTAGAAGAAAGTTTTTTAAGGATGTATATGCATTTTTTGTGTTTTAGATTTTATTGATTTTCTCTTTTAAAAAGACACACTACGGCTATAATTCATAGAATGTGACCTACAAAATACTTTTTCTATTGTTATTATTTTGATGGAGTGGGACCGTGTGTTCGCTTACATTCCAATCCACGACAGAAGTGCTTAGATGTAAGAATTTTGTAGGCAGAAACTCATGGTTGGAAATCTATAAAACTAATGCCATTTTATTTATAATGTTATGCTGCTGTTTATATTGGCATACTTTCAAATGATAATATGTGCACTTTTTATGGGTGAGAAATTGTACTTTTATAAAAATTCCCTAAAGATTTTATGCTTAATACTAGTTCAGTATTCTTACTCGATTGTTTTCTCAAGTTAGGTAGATAGAGGTTTGGAGAAAATACGTTTTTGTGATATTCATTGTATATACTAGTTGATAACTAAAATTGCTTCTTATTTAATAGAGATGAAACATTTATCAGAGAATCTTAAATAACTTCTAAATTCATCACATTTATAGGGAATAAATACAAATGTTTCAATTTGTTAAGTTAATTCAGTTTCTTGAAATGAAGCCTAAAAGACCTATTTCTACATATTCTTCTAATTTGTATTTAGTAACCTAAAAAAAAATCTGGCTTCTTTTAAACACCAGCGAGAATATTATGCTATTAATACATTATTTGGTTTCAAAGATGCCAGTGTATTTAATTAACATGCAAATTTAGGGACTAGTTGGTTGTACTCTGAATTTGTTATCTTTTTCCATTGTAGTAACATTTTTTAATGTGTCAGCTCATGTACATGAAAATTAAAGGGCCTTTCTTTATACATCATCATATTGAATATCTTTAAAGTATAGTTTTCTGTGTTTTTTATGTTTCTAAATATATGTCCAACTCAAAGAATTTTGTTTTCAAATTTATTTATTTAATTTAAACAAAAAGTTTACTTTTATTTTATGTCTCTGTGTGTTTGAATGCCTGTATGTATGTATACCACATGAATGCCTGGTATCTGCAGAAGCCAGAGGCATCAGATCCGTTGGAACTGGAATTAGAGCTGGCATGTAGTTTTAAAGAAGTGAACTATGTCTATAAAAATACAGCAAGTGTTCTTAATCCCAGGAGCCATCTTTTAGCCCCACCCCACTCCCCCTTTTGAGGTAGGCTCTCATGATATAACCCTGGCTGGCCAGGACATTACTATAGAGGTCTTGCTAACTTTGAATTCCTAGAGACCTGTCTGCATTTGCCTCCTGAGTGCTGGCATCAAAGGTGTGGATATCCCTGCTTGTCTTCAAATTTGTTTTTTAACATTACTATATAAAATTATGTATATCCATGTTATACAGTGTGATATGCTGCAGAATATATGATTAAATGTAGCTAATTAACAAATATATTATCTCACAGTTATTCTAGTAAGAACACACATCTCAGTATTTTTCAAAGTTATATTCAACTGTATATTTTCAAAGGTATATTTACCATAGTCTATCATGTCCTGAACTTACTCCTCCTGTCTGTGTAGACATGTATTATTTAATTAAATATCTCTCCAATCCCTTATACTCTCAAGGAACCTAGCCTGTGGTAACTCACATAATACCCTCAATTTCTATCATATAACTTTATATTGTATACATAAATTAAATCATGCAGATTTTGTCTTTCTTTGCATGCTTCATTTCAGTAAGTATATTCTATTTGTATTCTTCCATGTTACTGAATATTAGAGTTTTTTGAGTCATTCATTTGTTTCAGAGTCATGGAAAAGGTCCTATAGTCACAGGGAAGTTGCACTTCCCACTCCAGTTCTCCCCTCCCTATTGGAAACTGTGGATACCAGGAGGGTTTTGTGTCGAGGTATAGTCAAGACAAAGAGGGTGTAAAGTGAACCTCATCTTTTAACGGTGGAGAGTGACCTTTTCTATGTCTTGTGGTGCCATGGTATGTGCTGGGCTTTCTCTGCACTTATTCAGAATGGTGCTCTTTCTTATGGGTAGTTGTTAGTTGATTTTGTAAGAAGGAGTGAGGCACAAGAACTCCTGTTCTGTCACCATTAATTTCATTGCTCAGGCTGATGCTCGGTTTGACACCATCTCACTCTGTCAGGTCTTTTTAAAAAGGAGGGCAAGAAGTAAATGCTGACTCAGAGTCTCAGGGTATGCTCTTTTCTTTTGGTCATTTTGAACGTTATTACTGCTACCGAGGAGGAAGTATGTTCAGTGCTAAGCATTCAGGCCTTATAGTTAGACATATCTGAGCTCTAACTTCAGACTATATTGCTTATTTGTGCAGTGGCCTTGCTCCAGTTTTCCAAGCCCTAGTTTCCTTTTGTGTAAGATGCAGATAGATGACACTATACATCAGAAGGCTGCCTCCTCTTGGGGAACATGGTGGTTTTTTTTTTGTTTTTTTTTTTTTCTGTCTTTATTATCCCAGCCTTCCAGCCCACATATGTAGATGAAATAGCTTGGTTTCTTCAATGAATCTCTTTTCTTCTAACTGGTACTTTTAGCACATTTGTCCTTGATAACTAAACAGTCATTCTTTAAATAAATAAAAAAAAGCCAATAAAATTGAAATGAAACCATTTTTAAGTGATAAGTGATTTTGTGACTCCAAATTGCCATTCATGATGTAAACAGACCGAAGGGCAGACACTTTTGGACTCTCTGTGCCTGTAGTGCAATATAGGATGACCCAGCGGTGCCACCTGTGTTTCATGTCTGATCTGCAGTTAAATTTTAATGAGTATAGGCAATATGTGGTAATGTCATTTGCTGTTTATTTTGGTACACATACTTTTTCATACTAAGATTATTTCATTAGGATTCAGTAATGAATGTTTCATTTCTCAGCAAAAATAAAATCTTAGAAAAATAAAAGTAGAGCCTAATTAGGTTTTAGGACTTGGTTCGAAGGTGATAGTCCAAGTAATTTAGTTTATGCTCAGTGTTATCATGTTTAAAAATGAAACAGCAAAGTGCTAAGTTTTTCTAACATACCTCAGAAACCATTAGACAATGTCCAAGAATTCTTAACAAAGCTAGCCTGTGCTCTAGTTTCATTGATGTACTAGCAAATCTCCAAACATGCTGTGTTTGAGTTTTTATATTTAAGTGTTTAATATTTGACCAAAATAACCTAGTTTGCCTTACATGGTTAGCACTTATTTGTCTGTGAAATTCTTCCATCTATTCTTCCGTCTATTCTTAGTTCTCTCATGCTCTGCCACCTATTATGACAATCTTTTTTCTGCTCATTACCTACCCGAGTGTGAGCTGTGCTATGAGAACATTGGGTATTAACTTCTCAATGTTCCACCATATCTGCAAATGTACTAAACATTAAGTGGAAATATTAGAATATAAGAAGGACCCTGTATATACACCATAACAGATACTTTGTGTTCCTGTTGTTAGTTCATAAAGACAGTGAAGGCCTGCATTATTAATGCGGTTATATATAAGTATTGTGGTCAACTCAACTTATTTTTTAAAAGAGCATATTTTTGTTCTATCACTCATGTAGTAGCCTGCTATGAATCACATTCAAAATAGCTGGGCCTTTGAAATTTCACAGCTCAATGGGCTTAAAACTTTATTTTATTTAACTCTAGAATTGCTTTTCTGGAATGACTCTTCTGCAGAATATGAATATATAAATGTGCAAATGCCCTCATTATTAGTGGCACAGAAGACAGACTTTACCAGTTAGCCCACATTTTGTACATTTCCTCCTTAACTAGTCAAGGTTTCCTACAGACTCTCGAAAAACTTTTAGTCTTTTACCTATGATATGCATTCATTGTGTTTGGATATAGCCATTGTGCTTTAAAATATAATTTTTTATTGCAGTTAATGTTAAAATGTAAACTGTTGTCTTTTAACTTAGAATTTGCTATCACAAACTATTTTTACATTCTATTCAGTTTAATGACTATATACATGTACAAACACACATGTATACACTGTGATGCAATTGTATAATGGTAATTTTTTCCAGTTTTTAAAAATTAAAAACCTTAATTGATATTACGTGGTATCTTATAATCTTTATTTTCTATATAACTAAAAGACTTTAGTGTGTAAGAAACATTTAATGTATCAAAGTTGTAGAGCTCAAGACTATCAAAAAACAAATATATATAACATTATCAGAAATACCATAATTTAGTATTTGGCTCACATATATATTTGCGTGATGAATTAATTAGTTAAATTTCTTTTAAGAGACATTTTTGTGTTTGTACGGAGGTGGGAATGGTATGTGAGAACTTAGGGGAGGTAGAATTATAATCATAATATAGTAGATGAAAAAAATTTCTTTAATATCAATAGGAGCTATCTAAATGTTCAATTATATATGATTTTTTAGTATTACCACATACTTCATTATTGGAACCAATACCTAGATTTGTATGTGTAGGACACTTTGATTTTCTTACTTAAATCATGAAACTGGTATGGGAAATGGCTTCTCAGTTAGGTTGTTAATGTTGTAGGATCCACCTATGGAACAACACAAGAAGTCTTTGTAGATATAACGCCTAATATCCTAACTTAAACTACTGTATTTTTAAAAGCTAGAGTAATAGATAAGAAACTCACTTAGCTAAAGTAGCCAAAGAAACTTGACATTTTTTATAAATTTTTTATTGGTTATATTGTTTATTTACATTTCAAATGTTATCCCCCTTCCTGGTTTATTTTCAGAAAACCTCCCATCCCTTCCCTCTGCCCCTGCCTCCACGAAGGTGCTCCTCCACCTACCCGACCACTCCTACCTCACCCTACTATCCCCCTATGCTGGGGCATTGAGTCTTCACAGGACCAAGGGCCTCTCCTCCCTTTGATGCCCTACAAGACAATCCTCTGGTACATATGCAGTTGGAGTCATGGGTCCCTCCATGTGTACTCTTTGGTTGGTGGTTTAGTCCCTAGGAGCTGTGGGAAGTCTGGTTGGTTGATATTGTTGTTCCTCCTATGGTTTTGAAAACCCCTTCAGCTCCTTCAGTCCTTTCCCTAACTCCTCCATTGTTGTCCCTATTCTCAGTCCTAAGGTTGGCTGCAAGCATCCCTATTTGTATTGGTAGGGCTCTGGCTGATACTCTCAGGAGACATCCATATCTGGCTCCTGTCAGCAAGCACTTCTTGGCCTCAGCAATAGTGAGTGTCTGGGTTTGGTGACTGCTTATGGAATGGATCCCTAGGTCATACGGTCTCTGGATGGCCTTTCCTCCAGTCTCTGCTCCACTCTCTGCCCCTGTATTTCTTTTAGACAGGAGCAATTCTGGGTTAAAATTTTGGGAAGTGTGGGTGGCCCCATACTACAACCAGGGGCCATGCCTAACTTCTGCATATGGTCTCTACAGGTTCTCTCTCCCCTTTGTTAGGTATTTCCTTTGCCTCAGAGAAGCTTTTCAATCTTATGAGGTCATATTTGTTGATTCTTGATCTTAGAGCATAAGCCATTGATATTCTGTTAAGGAAATTTTCTGCTGTGTGCATTTGTTCGAAGCTCTTCCCCACTTTCTATTCAAGTAGTTTCTGTCTATCTGGCTTTGTGTGTAGGTCCTTGATCCACTTCCACGTGAGCTTTTTACAAGGAGATAAGAACATGTCTCTAGGTGCATATGTAGCAGAAGATGGCCTAGTCGGCCATCATTGGGAAGAGAGGCCCCTTGGTATTGCAAACTTTATATGCCTCAGGGAGCTCCACGGCCAAAAAGTGGGAGTGGGTGGGTAGGGGAGCAGGGCAGGGGGGAGGTTATAGGGGACTTTCGGGATAGCATTTGAAATGTAAATGAAGAAAATATCTAATAAAAAATTGAAACAAAACAACAAAAAGAATGGGTCAATTTGCATTCTTCTACATGCAGACCACCAGTTGAATCAGTAGTATTTCTTGAAATGCTGGATGTTTTTAGCTTTTTTGTCAAAGGCTAAATAACTGTACATGTGTGTTTATTTCTGGGTCTTCAATTTTAATCCACTGATCTATCTGCCTGTCTCATACCAATACCACGGATGTTTTGTTTGTATGTTTTTTAATCACAATCGTTCTGCAGTACAGCTTGAGGCCAGGGATGATGTTTTCTCCAGAAGTTCTCTTATAGTTAAGAATATTTTTTGCTATCCTAGGTTTTTTGTTATTCCAAATGAATTTGAGAATTGCTCTTTCTAATTCTATGAAGCATTGAGTTGGAAATTTGATGGGGATTGCATTGAATCTATAGATTGCTTTTGTCAGGTTGGCCATTTTTCTATATTAGTCCTGCCAATCTGATCCATGAGCATGGGAGATCTTTCCATCTTCTGAGGTTGTCTTCAAGTTCTTTCTTCAGAGACTTGAAGTTTTTGTCATACAGATCTTTCACTTGCTTGGTTAGAGTCACACAAAGGTATTTTCTGTTACTTGTGACTATTGTGAAAGGTGTCATTTCCCTAATTTCTTTCTTGACTTGTTTATTCTTTGAGTAGAGTAAGGCAACTGACTTGAGGTAATTTGACTTGCTTAGGTATGAAATGTAGTCAATAGCACTCTCTTAGTTTGCTTGTCTTTTGCTACCATAAAACACTGAACAAAAACACCTTGGGGAGGGAAGAGTTTACTTAGATTTCATTTTCTTATCAGAATCTATTATGAGGGTAAGTCAGGGCAGGAACATCCAAGAAGGAATTGAAGCCGAAAGCATAGAGCAATTCTGCTGTATTTGTTTACTCCAGAAAGTTTGCTCAACTTGCTTTCCCATACCATCTGTCCAGTGCAGGTACCGCTGCCCAGACAGCTAGGTCCTTTTACATCAATCAAGAAACCATAGACATGCTTACAGGGCATGTTGGGAGACATGTCCCTTACATGAGCTTCTCTCTCTCCATTGACTCCAGTTAGTGTCATATTGACAAAAATCTAACTGTACTCTATTGCAATTGATAGTAATTGCTATCTGTGTACATACTGTAGTTGAAAGACCTATGTGCAATCCAGTGACCAGAGCATAATACGTTTACAACTAAGATCTCTGAAGCCTTTTCTGAAATTAAAAGTAAATCTGTGTTACATTGAAAAATGAAAGAAAAAGGTGTTTCAAGTCACTAAACTCAGAAGTGGTTATATCTGTTGCATACTTTGGATATTCCCATTGAACATTGCTTTTCTAGTTTTGATATTGAATTTTTATTTCTGGGCAATGGAGGATGTGGCTCAATGTACCTTTTAGTTCTCTGTGTACTGTCTTAGAATAATACACTCATAGCCATACAGACAAGTTTCTACATTCTAGTGATTTTCAAATTAAGGAATAGCTTCAAATTAGGAAGGCTTTCTAGTCACCTAGCTTTGGAATAGCATGGTGTTCTCTAACTGCTGACTTTGTCTGCATTGTTTTTAAAAGATCAAATGGGCACAGTGGTAATTTTCATTAATCTCATACAGAGCAGCTAATTAAAATTTCAATTATTATCCATCCATTATCTAGTTGTTGCCTTTGTTCAGTATTAGATCAGGATGTTAATAATAAGACATTCGTGTATTACAGCCCTTTTAAGTACAGTGAGATTTAGTTTAATCTATTGCACTGTTTTGTTTCAGGGTTATTTCTTTAATATTATGTTGTACTATATTGATTATGCTGACAATACTCACACACTTTAACATTTTTTTTAAAATAGAGATTTCAGATTTAAATACCTGTTGCTTCAGTTCTTTATTCAATACTGGGAAAGGTTGCATGGGAAGAATACATTAATTGTCTGATGTTCTCAATATATATACATTAGTTCTGAAACCTCACTAATTATTATGCCCAGTTAACTATTCCCTGGATTCTTGCTTTTTAAATATGTAGTCCTTGCTGTCCTAGACCTTATTGTGTAAAACAGTCTAGCCTTGAACTCAGAGATCCAACTGCCTCTGATTCCTCAGGGCTGGATGAGAGGTGCACCACAATGCTCTGCTGGGTTCTTTATTTCTGTAAGGAAAAAATTAAAAGAATTTGTCTTTAAGAATCATTTTAACCTTAACATGCTATCGTGATTTTATAATGTCAAACAGTAACTTATGTTTAAGCCCACCAAATTGGGAAAAAATATTATTCTATAACCTTTATCAGTTCTTTCCATTCCTTTTAACATCTGGGTATCTAGATAATTTAACTTAAACTTTCTAATGTTAATCATTGTGGCTTTCTGCCTACAATCATAACCATTTGGAGGTCTGCCATAGAAGGATTGTCAGAAGTTCAAGGCCAGCCTGGGCTACAGAGTGAGTTCAGAGAAAGCCTATGTTAGAAAGTGAGCCCTGCCCTCAAGAAAAAAACACAAAGTAAAAGAAAAGACAAAAACAAAAATAATGTATTTAAAGAATAGTAGTTATATAGAAGGTTGATTTCTATCCCAGCGTCCCTGGTCTAAGTGTCAATAAACAGCACCTCAGCCGTGACCTTATGTGTCTATTAAAATAATTCTATTAAAGTTCAGTTAGCAAATGGAGTTAACGTTTGTTTTTTTTTTTTTTTATCTATGATAGGAAACATATAAATTCATCTTTTGAATATCTTTATATTCACTTATGTACTTTCTTAATAGGAGATATTTATTACCCGTATGCCATGCATGAGTGAAATGGTTTATAAAGAATGGATTATACAGTTTTGACTGCAAACCTCGAGATGTCCTGGTTCTTAATAGCTGGGTAGTATTCCATTATTTAAATGAACCACTTTTCTGTATCCATTCTTCTGTCATGGGACATCTGGGTTGTTTCCAGCTTCTAGCTATCACAAATAAGGCCCCTATGAACATAGTGGAACACGTGCATCTGTGGCATGGTGGAGCATCTTTTGTGTAGATTCCCAAGAGTGGTATAGCTGGGTCTTCAGGTAGATCTATGCCCAATTTTCTGAGGAACCTCCAGATTGATTTCCAGAGTGGTTGTACCAGTTTGCAATCCCACCAGCAATGAAAGAGTGTTCCTCTTTCTTCACATCCTCCCCAACATGTGTTGTCCTCTGAGGCTTTGATCTTAGCCATTCAGATTGGTGTAAGGTGGAATCTCAGGGTCATTTAGATCTCAACATTGCTTAGATGAGGAGACTCCATTAAAACACACTGTGTTTGAAAATGCCATAATGTTATTTATATATATATGTCTACATTTTATTTTACTTTCAAGATTCAAAGGAAAAAAATGTTGTCTGTCTAAAGTGGTATCTTCTATTTATTTTGTAGGGTGGCCTGAAAAACAGCAAACATGAGTTCACCCTTTCTTCACAAGAATATGTTCATGAATTACGATCTGGCATCTCAGATGAGAAACTTCTCAACTGCCTGGAATCTTTGAGAGTGTCTTTAACCAGCCATCCTGTCAGGTATGGTTTTTATCATTTTGATAGGATTCATACATTTTGCATTTTGTATGAATATTTGGTGGTATAATCAGATATGTTACTTCAACATCAAGATTTTTCCATCTAGAAGTATAGGATTATCTAACAGAAGAGCATTGTCTGATTTTCAGGTTCTAAATTTTTAAAAATATGTTTATGTGTAGCTAATCTGATCTTTAATAATGTATGATTTAAAAATGCAGATATTTTGGAATATTTATTTTCATTTTGATTATGTGAAATAAATACAGAAGTAAAATATTGACATTTACATGTTAGTCTATTTATGTACCCAGATAATTTTCATTATTTAATTTGTAAATTCTATCCTGTTTATAATTGTGATTATATATAACTGTGTATATAATTTTATATCTTTAAGTTTTATATAGACTACCCACATATTTTTTAATTCAAAATAGTAAAAACTATTTTACCAATAAAATAATGAAATAGAAATGATTAATAAACTAATTAGTATTTTATACATCATTAAGAGGCATTTTCTTGGTAGCAATGAATTGGCAAATAATTCTTCCTTTATTGACAGTAATGGGCCTTAAAATTAGTAATATCCAAAATAATATTTTATGAAGAAAAATAGATTTCAGTATAATATTATAATATTCTTGGATCTACATACTAAATTGTTATTGTCTTAAGCTCAGAATTTCCTTAAAAAATAGGTATATAATGAAGCTTTGTAATTTTATTCATGTTCCCTTTATATTTATGCTTAGATCCAGTTCCTAAATCATTGAAAATAAGTTACATATCAGTCATTTAACTGAGCTTAGGTATAGATTCTAATATATTGTTTATTTATATTCATACTATACTTGGAAAAGTTTGAAAGTTATAATTTCGTAGTACAGAGTTAAGTTGTGGGTTTTTTTTTTTTTTTTTTTTTTTTTTTTTTTTTTTTTTTTTTTTTCTTTTTTTTTTTTTCCATTTTTTATTAGGTATTTAGCTCATTTACATTTCCAATGCTATACCAAAAGTCCCCCTTACCCACCCACCCCCACTCCCCTACCCACCCACTCCCCCCCTTTGGCCCTGGCGTTCCCCTGTACCGGGGCACACAAAGTCTGCGTGTCCAATGGGCCTCTCTTTCCAGTGATGGCCGACTAGGCCATCTTTTGATACATATGCAGCTAGAGTCAAGAGCTCAGGGGTACTGGTTAGTTCATAATGTTGTTCCACCTATAGGGTTGAAGATCCCTTTAGCTCCTTGGGTACTTTCTCTAGCTCCTCCATTGGGAGCCCTGTGATCCATCCATTAGCTGACTGTGAGCATCCACTTCTGTGTTTGCTAGGCCCCGGCATAGTCTCACAAGAGACAGCTACGTCTGGGTCCTTTCAGTAAAATCTTGCTAGTGTATGCAATGGTGTCAGCATTTGGAAGCTGATTATGGGGTGGATCCCTGGATATGGCAGTCTCTACATGGTCCATCCTTTCATCTCAGCTCCATACTTTGTTTCTGTAACTCCTTCCATGGGTGTTTTGTTCCCACTTCTAAGGAGGGGCCTAGTGTCCACACTTCAGTCTTCATTTTTCTTGAGTTTCATGTGTTTAGGAAATTGTATCTTATATCGTGGGTATCCTAGGTTTTGGGCTAGTATCCACTTATCAGTGAGTACATATTGTGTGAGTTCCTTTGTGATTGTGTTACCTCACTCAGGATGATGCTCTCCAGGTCCATCCATTTGGCTAGGAATTTCATAAATTCATTCTTTTTAATAGCTGAGTAGTACTCCATTGTGTAGATGTACCACATTTTCTGTATCCATTCCTCTGTTGAGGGGCATCTGGGTTCTTTCCAGTTTCTGGCTATTATAAATAAGGCTGCTATGAACATAGTGGAGCATGTGTCCTTCTTACCAGTTGGGGCTTCTTCTGGATATATGCCCAGGAGAGGTATTGCTGGATCCTCCGGTAGTACTATGTCCAATTTTCTGAGGAACCGCCAGACTGATTTCCAGAGTGGTTGTACAAGCCTGCAATCCCACCAACAATGGAGGAGTGTTCCTCTTTCTCCACATCCTCGCCAGCATCTGCTGTCACCTGAATTTTTGATCTTAGCCATTCTCACTGGTGTGAGGTGGAATCTCAGGGTTGTTTTGATTTGCATTTCCCTGATGATTAAGGATGTTGAACATTTTTTCAGGTGCTTCTCTGCCATTCGGTATTCCTCAGGTGAGAATTCTTTGTTCAGTTCTGAGCCCCATTTTTTAAGGGGGTTATTTGATTTTCTGAGGTCCACCTTCTTGAGTTCTTTATATATGTTGGATATTAGTCCCCTATCTGATTTAGGATAGGTAAAGATCCTTTCCCAGTCTGTTGGTGGTCTTTTTGTCTTATAGACAGTGTCTTTTGCCTTGCAGAAACTTTGGAGTTTCATTAGGTCCCATTTGTCAATTCTCGATCTTACAGCACAAGCCATTGCTGTTCTGTTCAGGAATTTTTCCCCTGTGCCCATATCTTCAAGGCTTTTCCCCACTTTCTCCTCTATAAGTTTCAGTGTCTCTGGTTTTATGTGAAGTTCCTTGATCCACTTAGATTTGACCTTAGTACAAGGAGATAAGTATGGATCGATTCGCATTCTTCTACATGATAACAACCAGTTGTGCCAGCAACAATTGTTGAAAATGCTGTCTTTCTTCCACTGGATGGTTTTGGCTCCCTTGTCGAAGATCAAGTGACCATAGGTGTGTGGGTTCATTTCTGGGTCTTCAATTCTATTCCATTGGTCCACTTGTCTGTCTCTATACCAGTACCATGCAGTTTTTATCACAATTGCTCTGTAGTAAAGCTTTAGGTCAGGCATGGTGATTCCACCAGAGGTTCTTTTATCCTTGAGAAGAGTTTTTGCTATCCTCGGTTTTTTGTTATTCCAGATGAATTTGCAAATTGCTCCTTCTAATTCGTTGAAGAATTGAGTTGGAATTTTAATGGGGATTGCATTGAATCTGTAGATTGCTTTTGGCAAGATAGCCATTTTTACAATGTTGGTCCTGCCAATCCATGAGCATGGGAGATCTTTCCATCTTCTGAGATCTTCTTTAATTTCTTTCTTCAGGGACTTGAAGTTTTTATCATACAGATCTTTCACTTCCTTCGTTAGAGTCACGCCGAGATATTTTATATTATTTGTGGCTATTGAGAAGGGTGTTGTTTCCCTAATTTCTTTCTCAGCCTGTTTATTCTTTGTGTAGAGAAAGGCCATTGACTTGTTTGAGTTAATTTTATATCCAGCTACTTCACCGAAGCTGTTTATCAGGTTTAGGAGTTCTCTGTTGGAATTTTTAGGGTCACTTATATATACTATCATATCATCTGCAAAAAGTGATATTTTGACTTCCTCTTTTCCAATTTGTATCCCCTTGATCTCCTTTTGTTGTCGAATTGCTCTGGCTAATACTTCAAGTACTATGTTGAAAAGGTAGGGAGAAAGTGGGCAGCCTTGTCTAGTCCCTGATTTTAGTGGGATTGCTTCCAGCTTCTCTCCATTTACTTTGATGTTGGCTACTGGTTTGCTGTAGATTGCTTTTATCATGTTTAGGTATTGGCCTTGAATTCCTGATCTTTCCAGAACTTTTATCATGAATGGGTGTTGGATCTTGTCAAATGCTTTTTCTGCATCTAACGAGATGATCATGTGGTTTTTGTCTTTGAGTTTGTTTATATAATGGATTACATTGATGGATTTTCGTATATTAAACCATCCCTGCATCCCTGGAATAAAACCTACTTGGTCAGGATGGATGATTGCTTTAATGTGTTCTTGGATTCGGTTAGCGAGAATTTTATTAAGAATTTTTGCATCGATGTTCATAAGAGAAATTGGTCTGAAGTTCTCTATCTTTGTTGGATCTTTCTGTGGTTTAGGTATCAGAGTAATAGTGGCTTCATAAAATGAGTTGGGTAGAATACCTTCTACTTCTATCTTGTGAAAAAGTTTGTGCAGAACTGGAGTTAGATCTTCTTTGAAGGTCTGATAGAACTCTGCACTAAACCCGTCTGGTCCTGGGCTTTTTTTGGCTGGGAGACTATTAATAACTGCTTCTATTTCTTTAGGGGATATGGGACTGTTTAGAAGGTCAACTTGATCCTGATTCAACTTTGGTACCTGGTATCTGTCCAGAAATTTGTCCATTTCGTCCAGGTTTTCCAGTTTTGTTGAGTATAGCCTTTTGTAGAAGGATCTGATGGTGTTTTGGATTTCTTCAGGATCTGTTGTTATGTCTCCCTTTTCATTTCTGATTTTGTTAATTAGGATTTTGTCCCTGTGCCCTTTAGTGAGTCTAGCTAAGGGTTTATCTATCTTGTTGATTTTCTCAAAGAACCAACTCCTCGTTTGGTTAATTCTTTGAATAGTTCTTCTTGTTTCCACTTGGTTGATTTCACCCCTGAGTTTGATTATTTCCTGCCGTCTACTCCTCTTGGGTGAATTTGCTTCCTTTTTTTCTAGAGCTTTTAGATGTGTTGTCAAGCTGCTAGTATGTGCTCTCTCCCGTTTTTTCTTGAAGGCACTCATAGCTATGAGTTTCCCTCTTAGAAATGCTTTCATTGTGTCCCAAAGGTTTGGGTACGTTGTGGCTTCATTTTCATTAAACTCTAAAAAGTCTTTAATTTCTTTCTTTATTCCTTCCTTGACCAAGGTATCATTGAGAAGAGTGTTGTTCAGTTTCCATGTGAATGTTGGCTTTCTGTTATTTATTTTGTTATTGAAGATCAGCCTTAGTGCATGGTGATCTGATAGGATACATGGGACAATTTCAATATTTTTGAATCTGTTGAGGCCTGATTTGTGACCTATTATGTGGTCAATTTTGGAGAAGGTACCATGAGGTGCTGAGAAGAAGGTATATCCTTTTGTTTTAGGATAAAATGTTCTGTAGATATCTGTCAGATCCATTTGTTTCATCACTTCTGTTAGTTTCAGTGTGTCCCTGTTTAGTTTCTGTTTCCATGATCTGTCCATTGGTGAAAGTGGTGTGTTGAAGTCTCCCACTATTATTGTGTGAGGTGCAATGTGTGCTTTGAGCTTTACTAAAGTTTCTTTAGTGAATGTGGCTGCTCTTGTATTTGGAGCATAGATATTCAGAATTGAGAGTTCCTCTTGGAGGATTTTACCTTTGATGAGAATGAAGTGTCCCTCCTTGTCTTTTTTGATGACTTTGGGTTGGAAGTCAATCTTATCAGATATTAGGATGGCTACTCCTGCTTGTTTCTTCATACCATTTGCTTGGAAAATTGTTTTCCAGCCTTTCATTCTGAGGTAGTGTCTATCTTTTTCTCTGAGATGAGTTTCCTGTAAGCAGCAAAATGTTGGGTCTTGTTTGTGTAGCCAGTTTGTTAGTCTATGTCTTTTTATTGGCGAGTTGAGACCATTGATGTTAAGAGATATTAAGGAAAAGTAATTGTTGCTTCCTGTTATTTTAGTTGTTAAAGGTGGCATTCTGTTCTTGTGGCTGTCTTCTTTTAGGTTATTGAGGGATTACCTTCTTTTTTTTTCTAGGGCGTTGTTCCCGTTCTTGTATTGGTTTTTTTCTGTTATTATCCTTTGAAGGGCTGGATTCGTGGAGAGATAATGCGTGAATTTGGTTTTGTCGTGGAATACTTTGGTTTCTCCCTCTATGATAATTGAGAGTTTGGCTGGGTATAGTAGCCTGGGCTGCAGTTTGTGTTCTCTTAGTGTCTGTATAACATCTGTCCAGGCTCTTCTGGCTTTCATAGTCTCTGGTGAAAAATCTGGTGTAATTCTGATAGGCTTGCCTTTATATGTTACTTGACCTTTTTCCCTTACTGCTTTTAGTATTCTATCTTTATTTAGTGCATTTGATGTTCTGATTATTATGTGTCGGGAGGAATTTCTTTTCTGGTCCAGTCTATTTGGAGTTCTGTAGGCTTCTTGTATGTTCATATGCATCTCATTCTTTAGATTTGGGAAGTTTTCTTCAATAATTTTGTTGAAGATGTTTGCTGGACCTTTGAGTTGAAAATCTTCATTCTCATCCACTCCTATTATCCGTACGTTTGGTCTTCTTATTGTGTCCTGGATTTCCTGGATATTTTGAGTTAGGATCTTTTTGCATTTTCCATTTTCTTTGATTGTTGTGCCGATGTTCTCTATGGAATCTTCTGCACCTGAGATTCTCTCTTCCATCTCTTGTATTCTGTTGCTGATGCTCAAATCTATGGTTCCAGATTTCTTTCCTAGGGTTTCTATCTCTAGTGTTGCCTCGCTTTGAGTTTTCTTTATTGTGTCTACTTCCCTTTTTAGGTCTAGTATGGTTTTGTTCATTTCCATCACCTGTTTGTATGTTTTTTCCTCTTTTTCTGTAAGGACTTCTACCTGTTTGATTGTGTTTTCCTGTTTTTCTTTAAGGACTTGTAACTCTTTAGCAGTGTTCTCCTGTATTTCTTTAAGTGATTTATTAAAGTCCTTCTTGATGTCCTCTACCATCATCATGAGATATGCTTTTAAATCTAGGTCTAGGTTCTCAGGTGTGTTGGGGTTCCCTGGACTGGGCGAAGTGGGTGTGCTGGGTTCTGGTGATGGTGAGTGGTCTTGGTTCCTGTTAGTAAGATTCCTCCGTTTACCTTTCGCCATCTGGTAATCTCTGGAGTTAGTAGTTATAGTTGACTCTGTTTAGAGATTGTTCTTCTGGTGATTCTGTTACCGTCTATCAGCAGACCTGGGAGACAGATTCTCTCCTCTGAGTTTCAGTGCTCAGAGCACTCTCTGCTGGCAAGCTCTCTTACAGGGAAGGTGCGCAGATATCTTGTATTTGGACCTCCTCCTGGCCGAAGAAGAAGGCCCAAAACAGGACCTTTCTCAGACACTGTGTTGCTTTGGCAGTTCCCAGGTGGTACAGACTCTCACCTAAGCAGACTAAATTCCTAAGTTCCTTGGAGTCCCGGGACCAAGATGGCGACCGCTGCTGCTGTGGCTTAGGCCGCCTCCCCAGCCGGGTGGGCACCTGTCCTCCGGTCCGGAAGGTGGCCGGCTGTCCCCGGCCCACACAGGGTGCTGCCTCAGCGCCTCTGTGCTTCTGCCTGTTCCAGAAGCTGTCAGGTTCTCTGGCGCACCCTCTCACCTGTTCAGACTAATTTCCTAAGTTCGGCGGGTCCCGGACCAAGATGGCGACCGCTGCTGCTGTGGCTTAGGCCGCCTCCCCAGCGCTGGGTGGGCACCTGTCCTCCGGTCCGGACGGTGGCCGGCTGTCCCCGGCCCACAAAGGGTGCTGCCTCAGCGCCTCTGTGCTTCCGCCTGTTCCAGAAGCTGTCAGGTTCTCTGGCGCACCCTCTCACCTGTTCAGACTAATTTCCTAAGTTCGGCGGGTCCCGGACCAAGATGGCGACCGCTCAAGTTGTGGGTTTTGGTTGTAAGAATCTGTCAATGGCTGCTTTCTTGACATTTGTAAAATGGTGTGCTTTAACGGTTTTTATAATCTCATTCAAATATTTGAGATCTTTATTCGTTTTTATTTCTCACAGTCTCACTTTGTAGTTCTGACTAGCCTGGAACTCACAATATCCCTGAGGCTGTCCTTGAATGTCTGGTAATCCTCTGCCCTGTCCTGATCAGTGCTAAGCCACCACACCCAGCATGAATATGACTTATGTGAGAATATGACTTATGTGAGAAGTCGATTCTCACCCACTGGCACCTATATCAATATCAGCTGCAGTGCCCTTCCATATTAAAATACTCAGTTACAAACATACTGTTGAGCAGTTGAAATGAATATAAACTGGGTATACTGAATTTTCAGCTGTGGGAGGGTGGGCCTGTGAGATTTCCTGATGGTCAAAGTTGGCCAGGGCAATGGTGTGTAAAACTCATTAAACCAAGCCATTAATACCAAACCAAAAGTAAAGTCCCATGAAGGCTACTACTTGGGATTATGGATCAGTGGTTAAGAGAGCTTGCTGTTTTTCCAGAAGACACCTGCTTTCTTCCTAGCACCAATGTGGAACAGCTCTCAACCACCAGTAACAACATCTTCAAGGGATCAGACTCCCAATTTTGACCTCTGGGATCTCTCTCTCTCTCTCTCCCCCCTCTCTCACACACACACATGCACACACAAATGCACAAACAAATAAAATAACCACATCCCATTCAATAATGGAGAGATTAGTATATGTTTTTCCTAGTCCAAATGCATCTTTATAAGATATAAGATAGTGCTTGATATTATATATGGAAGGTGTTTTTATTTTTCTAGACTATTTATTCTTTTTATTTAATTTTGTTGAAGCACGGTCTCTCTGTGTAGCCAAGGTCTCTCTGTGTAGCATAGCCCAGACTGTCATGGAACTGTGTAAACCTAGTAGGCTTCAAACTCAGATATCTTCCAGCCTCAGCTCTCATGAGTGTATGAGTTAAAGTTGCTGGACATTTGGTACAGTTCCCTGTTTTGCAATTCTGCCTAGCAACAAAACGTTTGTGAAAGAGGTATTTGTGATCCCACGAGAGTTTGGGAGCTTAAGGTTAGCAACCGCCCTTCCTGGTAGCTGATTGGCTGCACAGGAAGTGTGAAGTTCCTTGTGAGGCTGGGCACCAGCATTCTGCAGTATCCATCAGTGGTGTCTACATCTGTGTTGTCTTGGGAGTTAGTCATCGAGCTCCTATGAAGAAGTCACACCAAAAGACAACACTCTTAGCCACATATTGTGTGGAGATCTAACCCTGTCAAGTCATCAAACCTCCCCAAGTCCTTGAGAAATAATGAGTAAGGGCAGGTTTGGGAGTGAAGACAGTGTCTTTGGTGGTGACGGGGCTAGTGGAGCTAGTAGAAGCCATATGAGCAATCCAGAGCTCGGATGTTGGGGTTTCCTGACTGGAATATGGAGGCCCAACACACACAGCATTGTGTTATGTTAAGCCAGTGCTAAGTGCCACTGAAATTGACAGTGTGTTCAAGATTAGGTCATTTAGAGTTCCCTGGGTCTCCAACATGAGGATGATCATGGAGGCTGAAAAAGCTTCATAGTAAATTGTGTACAAAATTAATGACATGACCTCAACGGCTATTGAGGGCAGGCAGGCTTTGGCTAAAAGGAGATCCAAGTAGGATCTGATTCCTATTTGGAATGTATGTCAAAGTGCTTGGCATCCTGCAGTCCTCCGAGGGAACCAGATGAGTCAAGATCTTGAGCATCTGCATCCTGGAAAATGTGAACAAGCTGTCCACACACCCTGGAGATTGTAGATGGCCATTCATTGCTGTATCAAAGCCGTGCAGGCACAGCCACAGAACGCCCGTCCACGGCCCAGGCCTGAGTCTGCCAGGGTTTCCAGGGTGTCTGCTCTTAACTTCATCCCTGTGGAGGTTCTGCATCTGATTGGAGAGTATCCTCACCAGGTGGGAAAGGCTATCACCTAGATTCGAACAGAGCTCCTTGGAGTTACAGATGATGCCATCACACAAGTCATCCGGCATCTGAGTAGGAAGGGACACGTATATCCCAGCCTGGATCGCCAGCACCTACAAGTTTCTGGCTGAGAAAAAAGAACTGACTGTAGTTTCGGAGGATGCTTCTGTTCTGCTGTTTTGATAATTAGGATGTATCGACTATTTCAAACAAAAAAGAAAAAAAAAAAACCTTAAAGAACAAAAACCAAACCAAAACTGAACATAATTTTCAGATGACATCTGTTAGCAACATGCTATTTCTACCTCCATTGAACTTGTGTGTTTTCTGAAGATATTTGAAGAAACAGTGATGGAACCAATGACTGGGCTTTGTTTCCAAAACAATAGGAATGCCCTAGGGTGGATTTGTAAGAGAAAACAAATTTGTGCTCAAATTAGAATTTTATTTTCCTGTTTCAGTTTATCTTAGTCATGTTAAGTTTTCCTAATTATAGTACATGATAAGTGTAGCTTTACTGAAAATGAGTTCTGATTTTAAATATTCACTTCAAGTTATTTTGAGTAATTTAGTTTTATTAACATTGATTTGTTTCTTTAAAATAAGATGCTACTGTAGATTGAGGCAATTCAGTCTCTTTGAGACATCTTCATATACTTTTTTTAAACGTGTAAGTTCAGTGGTTTTGCTCCTTCAGCTAAATTACAGTTCACTTTCCTTGCATGGTGTATGGACACAAGACTGCATGTTTGTTGTACTGCTGTGTTACCTACACTATTGGATGGTCTACCAGATGTAAAATAGGGTGTTTTGCTTCAAACTAGGCATATTGTTCCACTAACAAGACGTGAACAGAGATGAACTGTAATGTTTTTATTAAACCTTTGCAAAATTTCAAGTTTCCTTTGATTTTTATCCCTCAAATTTATTAGAAAAAGCTACTAGTTTAATGTTCTTAATGGTTATCAGATTTTATTATGAGGTGTAAATTTTTTTATTTTTAACACCAAGCATTATATTTTACTAGTAGTAACTCATTTTAATTTGGTTATATTAAATGTGAGAGGCTTTTAAGCCATTGATCATTAATTCCTCCATTACACATATAGTAAAAATGGTGTATTTCAAATTATTTGCTTAGCTAAATTAGAAGAAAGAATATAGTTATTCTAGGAATAGATATGTGTGCCTATTTGTATTCAGACAGGTAGAAAAGAATCTTTATCCTTTTCAATCATTAAAAGGGGACACAAACCCTATAAAATCCTTTTGCTGATTAGCCATCAGTAATGGTTTTAGAATAACAATCAGAAAATGTTGGCATCTCATTAAAATAATTACTAAAAAATCTTGCATAAGACCTTGTGAGTCAATGCTTCTTCCCCTTTAAAGCAAATTATAAATGCTTTAAATTTTTTTAGTTTATTTTATTACCTTTTAAACAATTCTTTATTTTATACATCTAAGCACCTTGTATATGCTTGATGGTCTTGGGGATCATTAGAGAGCATCTTATTCCCTGGCTGCAGTGACAGAGGGTTGTGAACCACTATTGGGTGCTAGGCTCTCTAAGGTATCTCATCCCTTTGACCCTTTGCTGTTTTCTTATTGACAAAAGTAAGCGGAGTTCAGAAGAATTATTTGTACGGGCTTTTCATTAGCTCTTGCTCCAGTGTGTGGAAATGAGAAAGAAGCCTTCCCAGGAACTGATTGGAACAGTAGAGGGACTCCTGTTGTGTGGTGAGCAGAACTGTCAGCATACCATTGAACACTGACCTCCTCCATGGGCTCTTAAGCAACTCCATATTCCAACTGACTTGATTGACATTATTATTCCTGGGGGGAGAAGGCCGTTACATTAATGAATGACACAGGAAGTATCATATTCATTGTGATCAAGAATCATGAACAGATAACGAAATAGTTTTCTTATGTTGTAAGCATAATTTATTATTATTTTAGCGAATTAGAAGGAAATTAGGTCATTCTATGTACTAATTTTATCCATGGTGCTTAGTGCCTACCTGAGTAAGTTATACCTGAGGTTGGTTTGCATTCTGTGTGGTAGTGGGCTTGTCCTTGGGGAATTCCCATGGTGATCACTACAATGATTCCCTGTGCTCCTTTTTTTTTTTTTTGGCCCAGAAATCCCTTTAGTAGATCTTTCATCTCTGACATCTTGGAGCAATCTAGCAGCTTCATATTGCTGGTTCTCCCTATCAGATATTTTTGAAAAAAATATAGTTTTTAATATAGAAGAAATTCTGCATTACTTCTTTCTAAAACCATTACCTTTCCTAGTGAAAATCACACTGGAGGAAAGGCAATTAAGGACCTGCTTTCCATAGGTTCGTGGTGCTGAAAGAAATGATGTTGAAGATAAATCATTACATTGTTATAACACCTAATATAAATGCAGAAACCTGGAGCTATGGATTTGCTATTTATGACTGTAGCTGTAAGTCACTCTTGTAATTGTTGGATCTGATTCAGTTGGCTAGTGACAGGCTCTAATTTTTTTCTTCCTAGTCTGGTACTATTATCTACAGAAATATGGCTCCCCCCACCAACACTCAACCTTCACCCTAAAGTTCTTTTCATTTTGGATGCTAACCTGATATTTTGTCTGGGAACTAATGTTATAATATGTACCCTTCAATAAGGCAGCTAGCTAACCTTTCTCTTAAATGTTGAGGGCTCTGCCTTCCCATATGTATTCCTTAAGATTCTTTTAGTTTTTTGTTTCATGTAACATTTTCAAAGGTAATTTTCAACTGCCCAGCTACAAAGTGCATATTATTTCAATTTTGTTTATAGTGGTAATGGTTTTTCCAATGTTCCTTTTCCTTAGTGGTCCTGTTTATGAACCAAAACTGTAGGGATAAGCTATATATTTTGAGATGATATCTTCAACTGTTAGCCATTGTAATAAAGAAGTCTAGGAACAGGAGGGAGGCTGAGATGATAGGCCATTAGCCATGTTAAGATAGTACCAGAACCTTGGTAGTTTGTCATAAGCCTCAGTTAACTCAGGTGCAGCAATTTATGGGAAAATCAGTCTTTGGTTCAAATATTGGCATTGACTCTCCAGTAATAGATTATTTGTGTTTACTACATGTTTTTTTTGTTGTCCAGTTCAGATTTTATTAGAGAATCTCTTGTTTCTATTTGTTATTATTTTGGCAAAGCCTTTCATACCTGGCTACCATATCTAGCTTCTCAGCAAAAGTACTTGTCATGCTAGGGGCATCCATCGCTAATCAAATTAGAAATTTATTGTCTAGAAAGGAAGCAGCAGAAAGTATGGGCCACAGTTAATTGTTCTAGCTCTACCTCCTGAGAGTGTGGCTTTGGGTTCTGCTTCTGCAAATGTGGTGAGCTTTTTAGGTACCAATCAGCACACTGACTTGAAAGTTAGTGCATGGAAAATGCCATCAGGTATAAGATACCATTGATTTATCATACACATTTAGTATATATGTTTCTTGTAGCATGCAATTCATACAAGTCTTGTTATTACAAGTTGTGACCATGTAAACAAGGGAGCACAGTACTAACATGGAGTGTATGCCAGATACTATACAAATGCATATTTTGTAATAAGAGAAGAAAGAGGAAACACCATACCCTCATATTAGGATAAGGTACATCTATGAAACTGTCTTTCCTTAGCAATAAGCTATTGTTTAAATTTCATTAAAAGACTATTTTTGAGGTTAGAGAGATAGTTTAAAGGTTAAGTACATTGGCTGCTCTTCTAGAGTACCCACGTTTAATTATAGCTCTCACATGGTAGCTCCCAACCATCTGTGTATCTCCAGTCCTGGAAGATCCAATTCCCTCTTCTGCCTTTCTCCGATACCACATGCACATGGTATGTAGACATACACACAGAACGAACATACATCCACACCAAAAATAAATTAAAAACCAAACATTGTTCCTGTTTAAATAAATGCTCTCAGCTTACTTTTAAAAATAAAACAAAATTCATGGTGAATAAAGCACAGTAACCACAATAACCACAAATGAAAGAAATGCAGGTTATTGTTACTTTTATCTGAGATTCATAATTTCTGTTCCAAGAAAAAAACTGATATAGAAGGTAGTAGAAGGAAACAAGTCTATTCCAGGTGAAGCCTGAGCAAATGCAGATAGAACCTCTCCTTTTTAGATCTCCCATCTTGGAGAAATAAGACAGTATAAAGGAATTTTATGGCCATAGTATATGATAGTGAGACATTAGTTGGACAATTCAGAGTGTGGGCAGAGTCCTTATGTTCAGATAGCCTGTCTGGTTTCTTTTGTTTGTTTGTTTGTTTGTTTGTTTGCTTTTGTTTTTTTGTTGTTGTTTTTTGTTTGCTTTTATTTAATGTTTTTTTTTTAAGTTGTTCACTTTACATCCCACTCACTGCCTTCCTTCTGGTCACCCCCTCCCACAATCCTTCCCCATCCCCCTTCCCCTTCTCCTCTGGTCTGGTGGGACCCCTTCAGTATCCTCCTCAATCCAACTTGGCACTTTACGTCTCTGATAGGCTAGGAGCTTCCTCTCCCACTGAGATCAGACAAAGCAGCCCAGCTAGAAAAACATATCCCAGGTATAGGCAACAGCTTTTGGGAATAGTCCCTGTTCCAGTTGTTGGAAACCCACATGAAGACCAAGCTGCACATCTGCTACATATGAGCAGGGGAGTCTAGGTCCAGCCAGTGTATTGGTTGGTGATTCAGTCTCGGAAAGTCTCAAGGGTTTAGGTTATTTGACTCTGTGGGTCTTCGTATGGAGTTACTATCCCCTTTGGGGCTGCAATCCTTTCTCCTTGTCTTCCATGAGATTCCCTGAGCTCCAACTACTGTTTGGCTGTGGGTGTCTGTATCTGTCTGAGTCTGATGTTGGGTGGAGCCTCTCAAAGAACAACATACTCCTGTCCCTTTCTTGATCTTGATCAGATTTATATCTTAAATCCTAAAGCAGCATCTACATTTTCTCTTAAGAAAACCATCTTTCATAATAACTGGACAGGGTGAAACCTTATGGACAATGCCATTTGAAATGGACAAATTCAAAAGATTCAGGAAAGGATAGCCATCAAAAGTAAATACAACACGATGGCAAAGACTGGAAGATAGTCTTAAATAAAAGTCTCCTATTTATCAATACATATCAATTTTTCTTCTTAATATTATGAATACATTTATTGTTATGAATTACTTTTATATTTACAGGCTAAATATGGTTTCTGCCTACCCTTTAACTTTAGTAATATGATAAATCTATGTAGTACTAAAGATATCAGGTAATGTTGTCCCCCATTTAGAACCAACAGTAAAGATTTTACTGTTTTTAAGTTGAGTGTATAGACATGCTATAGGAAATAGTTCTTTCACATTCTGAACAGTTTCTACATTAAAGAAGTCTAATTGTATTCCTTTGAGGTGTCAGTATTCACTCTATAGTATACCATAGAATACACTTTTTACTTCAACCAGGGCAAAACCATCTTAAACAAGGCAACTTTGCTCTCTAGTTCCTTCTACTTTAAAAGGCTTAGTCTTCCTTTCTGAATCTAACAAATAAGCAAACAAGCCAGCACAACAAACAACAAATTAATCTCCCTAGTGGATAGAAACAAATATGTAAATGAAATCAGTGAAGCAACAACAAAAAGGAAACCAGTGTAAAAGTAAACCAAGGACCATAATAAAGTATGTGAATTAAGTTATATACATAGAATAAATAGTACATACAAAGATAAATCAATTTGAGTACAGTTTATTATGTAGCCATTAAACATCCCCTGAAATTAGGGATCACTGGGTGTCATTCTTTTAATCTCTTATGGCTTTTATAGCATCACTACAAACTGAGTTGTTTAAAAGAGTAAAAATTTCATCTCGCACAGTCAAAGAAGACAGTGGTTTCATTGAGCTTCCTCCAAGACCCCAGAGAAGGCTCTTTCTTGTCTGGTCCAGCTCCTAGATTTCCTTGGTTTGTGGCAGCCTAAGTCCAGCCTTTGCTTCTGAATCCACATGGTTTCTTTATATTAGACTACTTGTCTATCTTTTATGAGGACATTTTAATTGGAGTTAGGGGCTGATCTGATCCTGTAGAAATGTTACTGTAATGCCTATTTTATAACTAGAAACATACTGTTTTCAATTAAAGTTCTATTCTGAATTTGTTAGTAGATAATGTTCAGTCTACCATTATTATGCAAAGGGACATTAACCTTAAATTTTTGAAACATCAAAATAAAAGCTCAGTTAATTCTAGGAAATAGCATTAAATATGTCATTAAAACTGGAAGGAAAATATAAAATTTTGTTGTTTTAGCCTCCTTTATGAAAGTGCACTTTGCTGGATTTGTTTTTTCTTATTTAAAAAACAAAACCAAAAAAACCCTTCATTTTATAGTTACAAATTCTGCGAGCTAGAATTTTATATGGTTGAGTTAGACTGGAATGCTAGCCATGAAATTGGATTTCTGTTCCTTATGTTCTCACTAAGTCAGTGTCCTTGCCATACACCTCAGTTACTCCATATGCAAATGAATTGAACACTTCCAATATAAATCTCCCTATTTGATATTTTCCTTTGCTTATTTTCACGAGTCTCAGAATTAACTTACTATCTAGGAATTATTTTATAAAGGTAGGTAATTCTTTCTCTACATAGTTAGAGGCATTTTTAGCCATTGAGTATTTATTTTGTTTGCTTTACCCAAGTAAAGAATGTTTGCTTGAATGTCTGTATGTGCATAGTGGGTGTGCCTCATGCAAGTAGAGACCAAAGAGGGTGTCAGATTCTTGGAACTAGACTTATATATGATTGTGATCTGTAATGCGGATAATGAGAAGCAAAAACCGGATACTCTGCAAAATAAGCAAGCAAGTGCTACCTGCTGAGCCATCCCCCCAAACTCCAGATTTTTTAATGTTTTTAGACAATGTTTTTTAATGTTTTTAGACAATGTGATGGCGTGGCTGGCTTGGAACTCATTATGTAGACAGGGTTAGCCCCAAACTCACAGAGAAATTCAACCATGTGCCACCATGCCTGGCGTCCATTCTTCAGACAATTTTTTAAATGTTGAAGAAAGAAGATTCTATTACTTTCGTGAAATTATGAATTGAATCCAATGTTTAAAAGAACCCAGGATTTTTCCTCTTATGTCTGACTCCCATTATTAACAGAAATTATAGCAGTTTACTTTGTGTTCAGGATCTAGTTTCTTTTTTTAAAAAAATCATGCACACACACACACACACACACACACACACACACACACACACACAGATTTTACTATAAGCATTTAATTAATAGATATTTTAAATATTTAATGGAATCAAACATTTCAAAGTTATATATTATTTAGTTACTCAGATGATAAAATACCAAGAAAGTAATTCAATGATATTATTTTCTGCTAAAGGCAATTGTTGAAAATGTTCTTTTGTTAGCTATAGTTAGCTTGCCATATCACAAATCTTTTACTGTGCATTCCATCATCATGTATAATCTATAATAGTTTCATGTTCATATGTCTGCTTTTCTAATTTTAATTTTACTCTCTTCTGCAGAAGGGACCCACTTGTATTCTTATTTGTTTCATAATAGTTGATACTGTGTAAATTATATACAAAAATATGTGATTTGTTATGGATATTGACCCACCATCAGTAACAATTTTGCTTCTCAAGTAGGGAGAAATAGTTTTCATTACTCTGACAATATTTTATCCCCATGCATTTGTAGCTGGAATTAGAGTAAGAGAATAAAAGGAACATCTTCTACAGAGGAGTAGAATGTGTTAGCGTGATTGAACTGTATTCCTAAGTTTTAGACAGCATTGCCTCTTAACACGATAGACTTTTTTGTGCTTATGAATGTGTGTGTGTGTGTGTGTGTGTGTGTGTGTGTGTGTGTGTGTGTGTGTGTGTGTGTATGTGTGTGTGTGTGTGTGTGTGTGTGTGGTTGTTTTTCAAGGCAGGGTTTCTGTATGTAGCCTGGGGTTGACCTGGAATTTACTTCGTAAACCAGTCTGGCCTTAAACTCAGAAAACCACTTTCCACTGCCTCCTGAGTGCTGGGATAAAAGGTCACCACCTGGCCCAATAGACTTTTGATAGTTTCATTGTCTCTTAATGGAATGCAAGGTTTATAATTCTATTTAATACTCTAAAAAAAAATCCATGCACTTCAGCAATAGAAAAGCCCAGTGTGTCATCACATGTTACATTAGACTGTGATTTAGATTCAATAGTAAGTTGCTTATAGACTTGTGTTTATATGCTCTTCCTAAAGTTTTTAAAAGGAAGCAATGCCTGCTGGGAAATGACCAATGAGTTTGGAAAATTTCTCCCCAGTCAAACCATTGTAGGATACATAGATACTTGGCAATATATTTCATGAAGAGTCAAAGAAATGTGAAGAAATAAAGCCTGTCAGAGTTGTTTCTCAAAACATGACTAGAAGAACAAATCTTATATTGAAGAATAGTATAAAGATGTAAGAGCTGGAGGATCGGGGGAGGGTTGTGTGAAATATTGATCATGACTTGGTTGATGTGTTCATGATCACATGTTACCTGATGTTACCTGCACAAGAACAGTAGTAGAACAAGCCATTCAAAATTGTAGCAGGATGGGTAGGTGGCTCAAAAGGCCTAACTCCTTGCTAAGAAGCTATTCA
This sequence comes from Mus musculus, assembly GCF_000001635.26. Lineage (NCBI taxonomy): Eukaryota > Metazoa > Chordata > Mammalia > Rodentia > Muridae > Mus > Mus musculus. Next base: position 129,921,134 of record NC_000086.7, read on the forward strand.
CAGTTTATAGCTACAAGGGGATGGAAAGCCACTTTTCTTCATTGATGTGACCTGCACTAGGTTATCCATGTTTCAGTGGATTGTCTCACAGTCATATGCACATAGCCAGCACAAATTGCAATCAGTGGGATATACCATTTAAAACAGAAAACATGAAGATTTGACAGAAAGTGTTCTGGGGGATGTCAGAGAAGGGAAGTGAGGGATGTGATCAAAACACATTGTATACATGTATGACATTCTAGAAGAATAATTAAACATATTTTAAAAGCAGAGCATGATATAATTATGATTGCATAGAAATGTTTTTCATAGTTTTTATTGAAATAGCCTTGTAGCTTGAGGGATATGTTAGCCCATTTGGAAAGTTTTCTTCTGATTTGCTTAGTATTTAGTTTTCTGCCAAACACAAGGCAAAATGTCTGTGCTCACTTCCAGCTTCTTTAGTAAATGTTATCACATCTGTGAGAAGAGGAAAAAGAAATTCTTTCAAGTTTACAAATATAAAGTTGTCTCGGGCATATTTTTTCTTGATAATTTCTTTCACATAGATTTAAACATGTTCTCTAGCATATTAATTAATATACGTTTAACATAATCATTGTAATGAAAGTAGCTGACTCTCGACAGCACTACAAATTAGCAACGCTATTATTTTCTCAATTATGAGTGTTAATAATTATTTAAATGGCTTGTGTTAAACTTTTTAAAAGCTTGGCAACAACAGCCAACACTACTTAGAGAATTAATATAAAAGTAGGTACAGATCAATACTCTTAGAACACTTTACAGGGAGTTACCTATAAAAATGAAATAATTAAAGCAAGTTTTATGATGTAGACATGGAAACAGGACTTAAAAAACGTAAGTAAGGTTCTGAAGGTAGCATTACTAGAATAGAATTACTAAAGCAGGTTTTAATATTGATGTCTTGAGTTTGTTTGCTTTAAATTTCTAGTACATGACTTATTTTAGAATACCAGTATTGCAGAAAATAAAATGCTGCAGTCATTGCGACTATGCTAACTTATATGACTTCTCTTCAAATCTTGGCTAACTTTATCATTTAGTATCAAACATGTGCAGATTAATTTGACAAAACTACCTTAAATATTAATAGACTTTAAATTTTTAATCATGAACTATTAGGTTAAAATGCAATTTTTGCTTAGGCACACTCAGCATATGTTATAATCGAAGGAAAACAGATCTTTGTGTCCTATATTAGTTTTAAAAAGAATTAGGCACACTCAATGCTGATGAAGTTTTTGAAGTATTGTTTTAATGGGCGAACTACAGTATACATTAAGATGAATAAGATGAATAGTGGCTCTTGTGTTTGCATTTGTTTCATTTTCACATAACATGTGGATCATGTAAAAATCCATAGTCAGGTTTTTCATTTAAGTGATATTTGAATCTATATATAATAACCATCTAAAATTGTTAGAGAATGTGGTTCATTCCCAAAAGTCTGGTCCTTGTGGCATAACGATCTGAGTATAAGTACTTTATACAGAAGAGTTATAGGTAGCAACGTATTGCAAGACAGAATTTTGTACCTGGCAAAAGATTATGCATTTGTTATTTAAAGGGAGAAGGCCAGCTTCCTTGTTATGAATGTGGATAATTTTATTTTATGATTCTTTTAAAATGGCAGGTACTGCATATCACAATTGAATAAATTTTCATAAAAAACAGAATCTCCATGAATGATTTTTTTTTTCTTACATAGAGCCAAGGTCATTATGTTTCTACACAGACCTACAGCAATAGTACTAGTTTGCAGCTTTCCTATATCCTACCCTGCTATGAAGGTGTATTGTACTTTGGCAATGCCTGGGAGGCTCTCCCCCAGGCATATCTATCATCTCAGCTACACGTTTGATAGGAGCTGGATAGCTGACAATTCACAATTAAGATGCCAGCTAACACCTAGGAGCGCCAAGTATTCTGTGTGCTTGTTGAGAGAAGATTCATGTGCACTAGACAACAGCAGTTGCTCAGTGCTTCTAGCTGTTTTACTAATGGTAGATAACACTTAATTCAGGAGAGATTGTCCACCCATCACTAAGTCTTTATGCTCATAGCCTTTCACATCAGACAATTTCAACCTGAAAAAATTGTATTGAGATTTAATTGATGATAGGCAAAATTGAGAAGAGAACAGGATGTTAGAATGTTCTTTTACATGCAAACAAGCTTCGGATGAGGTAGTTTAGTAACCTATAACATGAATATGAGTTTAAAGCCTTCTTTCATTTCAAAACAGCCTACATCTAAAGGCTAGATTTGTTCTGTAAAATCCAATGTTGCTGATAATATTCATATTGCTTTCAGCCCCTGCACTCTTCTCTTCTCCCCCCCCCCTTTTTGTGGCCTATATCTCTTGGTTATGAGTAGAAGTTGAGGGCAGATTGTTTAATATTGTACTGAACCTTCTTTGATGTCAAGCTACCTAATGAATTTCTTTGAGACCCATTTTTAAATCAGTTGTTTTCAATATTCATTTATGAAAAGGTACTGACGTATTATAAACATATTTTCAAAAATTGATGTTATCATAAATTTCCCCATGTGATTTAGTATTTGTCACAGAATAAAAGAATACCTTGAAATAAATTCAGATCTAAATCTGTATTAGACATTAATGGATTTTTCTTTCATATAGAAAATGTTTAAGAAGTTTGTAGTGTTTTGAAGCCCAGGATTAGGAACATTGATTAAAAATGAAATAAATAATGCTTTTAAAATGAGTAGACCTCAACCATGGGAGAGACTTTAACCTCCAGACACACTAAGTTTGAAAGTATTCTGTTAGACTACTTATTCATCTTTTCTTTCTCCTGGGAACAGTGTTACGGTCAGTCGTTGTTTCACTTGTATTAATTTACTTATCTACTATATTTTTAACTTCTAATTGACAGGTACTATTTTTATATACTTACAGGGTAGGCCTTGACATTTTAATACATGTATGTAATGTATAATGATCAGATCAGAGTAATTGAAACATAAATCACTCTGTACACTTATCAAATTTTTTTGTGCTATAAACATTAAAAATTATCTCCATTATCCATTATGAAATATATAATTAATTGGTACTCATTATTCTTTTTTATTATTTATTTATTTGTCACGAAATAGAATTTATTTATTTATTTATTTTTAATTAGGTATTTTCTTCATTTACATTTCAAATGCTATCCTGAAAGTCCCCTATACCCTCCTGACCCTGCTCCCCTACCCACCCACTCCCACTTCTTGGCCCTGGCATTCCCCTGTATTGAGGCATATAAAGTTTGCAAGACCAAGGGGGCATCTCTTACCAATGATGGCCGACTAGGCCATCTTCTGTTACATATGCAGCTAGAGACACGAGCTCTGAGGGTACTGGTTAGTTCATATTGTTGTTCCACCTATAGGGTTGCAGACCCCTTTAGCTCCTTGGGTACTTTCTCTAGCTCCTCCATTGGGGGACCTGTTTTCCATCCAATAGCTGACTGTGAGCCTCCACTTCTGTGTTTGCCAGGCACTGGCATAGCCTCACAAGATACAGCTATATCAGGGTCCTTTCAGCCAAATCTTGCTGGCGAATGCAATGGTGTCTGCATTTGGAGGCTGATTATGGGATGGATCCCCAGGTGTGGCAGTCTCTAGGTGGTCCATCCTTTCATCTCAGCTCCAAACTTTGTCTCTGTAACTCCTTCCATGGGTGTTTTGTTCCCAATTCTAAGAGGGGGCAAAGTGACCACACTTTGGTCTTCCTTCTTCTTGAGTTTCATGTGTTTTGCAACTCGTATCTTGGGTATCCTAATTTTCTGGGCTAATATCCACTTATCAGTGAGTACATATCATGTGAGTTCTTTTGTGATTGGGTTACCTCACTCAGGATGATACCCTCCAGGTCCATCCATTTACCTAGGTATTTCATGAATTCATTCTTTTTTTTTCTTTCTGGGATTAAACATTTTAACTATTATTTTTTTTAATTAGGTATTTTCCTCGTTTACATTTTCAATGCTATCCCAAAAGTCCCCCATACCCACCCACCCCCAATCCCCTACCCACCCACTCCCCCTTTTTGGCCCTGGCGTTCCCCTGTACTGGGGCATATAAAGTTTGCAAGTCCAATGAGCCTCACTTTGCAGTGATGGCCGACTTGGCCATCTTTTGATACATAGAATTCATTCTTTTCAATAGCTGAGTAGTACTCCATTGTGTAAATGTACTACATTTTCTGTATCCATTCCTCTGTTGAAGGACATCTGGGTTCTTTCCAGCTTCTGGCTATTATAAATAAGGCTTCTATGAACATAGTGGAGCATGTGTTCTTATTACCAGTTGGAACATCTTCTGGATATATGCACAGGAGAGGTATTGCGGGATCCTCCAGTAGTACTATGTCCAATTTTCTGAGGAACCGCCAGACTGATTTCCAGAGTGGTTGTACAAGCTTGCAATCCTACCAACAATGGAGAAGTGTTCTCTTTCTCCACATCCTCGCCAGTATCTGCTGTCACCTGAAATTTTGATCTTTGCCATTCTAACTGGTGTGAGGTGGAATCTCAGGGTTGTTTTGATTTGCATTTCCCTGATGATTAAGGATGCTGAACATTTTTTCATGTGCTTCTCAGCCATTCGGTATTCCTCAGGTGAGAATTCTTTGTTTAGCTCTGAGTCCAGCTTTCTCTGTGATCCTTTGCTTGTGGGCTCCTGTGAACCTGAGATTCTAGGTGTGTCAGAGTTCTTGGCAGTAAAGTTCCTCTGAGACCCTGAAATGTTGGTGTGACCAGCTCCTTTTATCCTATGATCCTGTTGTCAAAGATCCTGGGCGTGGTTCAGTGCCTGGAAGTGATGTCTCCTTTGAATAGGGTGGAGCTGTCTGGTCAGTGGTCCTAAGATTGCATGGAGGTGGAGAGTCCTCTAGGAACCTTGGGGGTTGTCTGCCGACTCTGGGCCCAAGGTGACCTGATGCTGGTGCCAACTGGAAGGGACTTGTCACCCTGGTCAGGCCAGGTTTTCTCACTATTCTTTTTTGTTGAACATTGGAAATCATTTATCATATTGTCTGCTAGTTGAATGTATTGTTTTGGAATTATTAGCAAGTAATAGTAATTCACATGTTGATTCCACTATTCACTCTCACGACATTTTTTTTTCCTTCCAAATGAACCTAGTTGTCAAAAATATACAGTTGTAGAATATTTGATTTTGAACAGCAAGAACCAGTTCTATAAAGATTAAAATTTCAGTCCCGTGACTATACATTTTTGAGGAAGCACTATGAAGGCTACTAGATAAATATGAATTAACAAACAGTTCTCTTAGGATTCAAGGGACATGTTAGTTGCATACTGTGAGTGTTCATATTATATGCATGATGCTGGACTTTTCAGTTTGTGAGATTACAACAGACTTGAAATTACATGAAATTATTTAACTGTTATATTTAATTCTAATCCTTGAACTATCTTTCAATTTGGAAAGTTCATTTTTCCCATCATAGTTTTAAATCTGAGCCCTGTGTGTATGATCTGGAATCATCTTTGACAGTATACTTCATCTTTTTTTTTATTAATCATTTTATTTGTTTCCCGATCAATGTTATCCCCCTACCTCGTCTACCCTCCGTGTGCCTCCCACTGCATGCCCCTCCCCTTTGTTTCTAAGAGAGTACTTCATCTTATTCGCCCTTCTTTTCATTTTTGATCAGTCACAGAGCTTTTTCATTTCATTGTTGAACTTTGGTACAGACCTTGGTCCTTTTTGAAAGAGACATTGACAAAGGAAGAGGCTGGTCATACAAAAACAAGAGGTCAGTGCATTTGTGGAAATTTCAGTTTAATCACTGTAAGTAAAGCAAACCATAAAGAGAAAATGAAGTAAGGAAGTTTAGCTGAAAGTGATGGGATATGGTAGCCTGCAACTTTCTTGATGGTAAAGCCATCTGATAGGCCAAACAAGGACTGTTAGTTCCATCCTAAAAGCCAGTACTACACATTCTCCAGACACTTAATGCATTCTCTATCAGAACACATATCAATGAGTACTATAGTTTTCAAAGTTATTTTAAAATATTTATATTTAAGTTTCTGTGTTTTGATAATCCCATGCGGTAAGAAATAAAAGTAGGTTTTATTTTAGGTGTTTTATTTTGTTATGTGGATGGTGGATGGGATAAACAGGATCCCTTTATGATCCTCCTGCTGTATATATAAATTACAGTGTATAGAATACTATGCAACAAAAAGTCTATATTTAGGTATCTCTACTGTTTTTTTTATTGTATGATAGAACAAAAAAATAAATATAAAGAAGAAGCCTTACAGATTTTGATTTATGCATCTAAGGTATAATTTACATTTTGAAATGAAAACAACTTGAAAAATTAATATCCCCTAATTGTTTTGGGGATAATACTAGGAATTAAACATTATATATTGATTTATATTGGCTGTCTGACCTCCCATTCTCCTTCTCTTTCTCCCTCCCTTACTTTTGAGACAGAATCAAACCTAATTGTCTATATTGTGTTTGACTTGATTCCATGTTCTAACCCAGGCTGACCTTGAACTTGTGATCTTTTGGATTCAACCTGAGTGGCATGGATTTTAGGTTTCTTGCAGGAGGCCTGGCTTAATTGATGATTTTTTACATTAGTTGTTGATAATGAGCTTGAATAGGAGGAAGCTAGCAATTGAAATATGCTAGATTCTGATTGTTTTTGCTATTTGATAAGGATATGAGAAATGTATATTTGACAAGGATACGAGAAATGTATGTCTATGATAGACAGGTATATGAATAAGTCATGTGGGTACTATAAATATGTACAGTTTTCAACACTTAAAATACAATGAATAAAAAATTATTTAACCATATGCATTCAGACAAAAATATAGAATCTCCAGTTTACCCCCCAGTTTTAAGTAGATATATTTAAAATAAAACATAAAGATTAACACAGAAAAAACCAGAACTTCCTACCTTTAAAAATCATGTTCTCAGTAAACAACATTTACATATGAAAATTCAGTCCACAGAGAACACCCAAAGAAATGGTTCTTTTAAGACCATTATCTATGTGTAGATATCCTGTGCTAAAAATATCTGTGAACATTAAATTTGTTTGATCTTTGTCTACATAGCAATCATCATCTATAATGAGTTGTTAATTGCATGGTTTTCACATTGTACCTGATAGGTGAGAAAAAAGGTTGCAGTTCTGTTCTGTATTCATCAAAGAGCAATTGTCCTTCAACTTTCCTTACCCTTCTTAAATTGCGAGAAACTTCTTTTACCACTTGTTTATTGCCCAGAAAAATCAGATAGCAAAATACACAAATTGGGTTAGGAAAAGGAGTTTGAGCCTGAGTTTTATGCTAATGATATTGTTTTTCACGAATTGCATTCAAGGACTTCTTTTCTTTATGACAGATAAACTCTATCAGCTCTGTTTTCATTTTCAGGATTTTCAGATTAGGAATCTGATTTCTTGGAATAAATTTATTTTAATATAATTCAATGGAATCAACAGAAATTGGATGTCCTGTGGAGTACATGATAGAATTTTAGCTATATTACTTAGCTTAAGAGAATAAACCAATACATTTTTTTTTCCTGTGGAAGTTAACATTTTATTGTAAATTTGAATGGTTATGTCACTAAGTTATCAGATTTAGCAGCTGTCCTAAAATAATTATAGTTATAATTTCAGACATATTAAGATGTAAAGTATGACTGATTTTGGCTTGAATATGTGGAATGCATTTCATTCTTGCTTCTCTCCTATTTACTGTAGAGTGATGAGTTTTTTTTTTTCCTTTTTGTTCACACTGTACATCATTTATCCCATTATAGAATATGACTTTGTATTATGCTTTTATAACAACTTTAAAGGCAGGAGTGGAGGAGAATATTCCTCACTGCTTAGCCTGTTGATATTTAAAATAGATACAGTTAAAGCTATTTCCTTGACTATCTCAAGAGTAATTTAGGCAGTATAAGAAATTGATTTTAATAAATAGGAACGTGTTTTCTGAGAAAAAAATTATAGTTAAACTTGTTTTGTAAGGAGCTATTTTTGTGTAACTTGAGGTAGTACAGCAGTGCAGCATCTTCTTATAACAGTGTGGAAAAGAAATTTGTTTTTATATAATATTATCATCCTTAAACGAGGCATATTTTCTCCTCTTGAAAGTGTATCAATCACATCAGACATAGCAGGATCTTGCTAGTGAACTTGATGGAGAGAATGAATGCAGACACAGAGAAAGATGGCATGTCTTCTTTGGGAATTTCTATGGAAATTGTAATCTATTACAGCACTGAAGTCAAAACCTCTGAGACTCAAATCTGGAAATTGACACATTCAACCTTTTTGTGAATCAGTCCAAATAAAGTTTTCAGCAAGTGTCAGCTTCAAAGCTTATGCACAAATGTCTGGAAATGCCAGCACTGTATCAAATAGTCATATTATAATTGCTCAGGTACAGTTCATGCATTAAACTATGAAAATGAATCTTCTCACGGAATTCAAATATCTAGTACTATTTTGTTGTTTTATATAGACAAAATGGGTATATATCATTCTTTATATTTTATTTAAACTCTGTCAGATCATACATATATTTCCATTGTATTCTTTTTTTTTTTTTGGTTTTTTGAGATAGGGTTTCTCTATATAGCCCGGGCTGTCCTGGAACTCACCTTGTAGACTAGGCTGGCCTCGAACAAAGAAATCCGCCTGTCTCTGCCTCCCAATTGCTGCTGGGATTAATGGCGTGCGCCACCATGCCTGGCTCTTTTTTTTTTTTTTTAACTTTAACATTTTTTTGATGGATGTATATTTTGATAGGAGGGCAATCATGAAGCTAATTTACCTGAATAGAACATTCTTTAAAAATGGTGAAACAATGAAACAATAGTATTAAAATTAGATGGTTTTGTCTAAAACTTACAAAAAGTTCACACTTACAATGTTGTTCTAACTCTCTTGAACAGCTTGAATTATTTGTTTCATGTGCTGTAATGGTTGCCCACTTTCTGAATTCCCCAGAAAAGTTAGAAGTATCAGTGTAGAACTTTCTAATTTTACCTTGATTTCTTTTGAAAGGTTGCTAGAAATCTAGAGAATTTAATCAAATTGAACATTTGATCACTGTTTCCTTTTATATTTGTGTATTTATCTAATAGACTCCTCTTTTCAGCAAATATTAAGGCTATATTTCCCTTAAATGCAATGGGCTAATTCAAAACATAAATATATATATTTTTGGATAAAATATTAAGGTTTCATGAAACTGAAAGATTTTTTTTTTCTCGGAGATCTTGATGCTTTAGCCTTGGAGAACATAATGTAGAAGAATCTTGCTTTCTTTTTTCTTTTTCTTTTTTTCTTTTTTTTTTTTTTTTTTTTTTTTTTTGGTTTTTCGAGACAAGGTTTCTCTGTATAGCCCTGGCTGTCCTGGAACTCACTCTGTAGACCAGGCTGACCTCGAACTCAGCAATCTGCCTGCCTTTGCCTCCCAAGTGCTGGGATTAAAGGCGTGAGCCACCACTCCCCAGCTAGAATCTTGCTTTCTTTTGGATTTAGTGTCAAATGAAATTTTTTCCTACTACGTAATATTTCCTTTCCTTTGATCATGTCAATCAGTATCAAGCAAGACCTTCTAAAATAATGACATCTGAAATTCAGAAAACTTGGAGCTAATTTTTACTTTAAGTTTCAATATATGTCATTTAAAAAATAAATATTTTATTACTTTTTGATAATTTTATACATTATATATTTTTTATTCACCCTATCTCCTTCCAGATCTACTTTTAATTTCTATACACACCCAACTATGTCTTCATTGTTTTATTTAAATCACTGAGTCTAATTTGTGTGTGTATATACTCTTGGGTGTGTAGCCATCCATTGGAACACAGTCAATATGCCAGTGGCTGTATCATTAAATAAAACAAAGAAAGAAAGAAAAAGAACTACTCTTTTCCAGGCAGGTATCAATTATCAATAGCCCTCCAGCTCCAGGAGGTGAACTTCATGCCTGCATCCCCCACTCTATGCAGTGATTTTTTTTGTCTATCTTGAGATAGAATAAGTCCCAGCTGTTGTAGTTCATATGTGTAGCTGCTATACTGTGTCTTGAAAACACCATTTCATTGTAGTAATCTGCTGCCTCTGACACTTAAATTTTTCCAACTCCTTTTCTGAGATGATTATCTTTGAGCTTTGAGAGGAAAGGTTGTGATATAGATGTTATAGTTAGGAATAAGCATGCTATAGTCTTATATTCCTTGCCACTTAACAAGTTATAGTTCATATAGTTATGTGTTAATCATGTACTGCAAAATGAAACTTCACTGAAGAACCTTGAGAGATGCATTTATTTGAGTATAAGAATTTCATTGCGCGTTGGTTTAATAGTAAGTCCATTTAGCAGGCTAATACAAGTAGGTTCTCCTCTAGGTCCTAAATGACCCATCTAGTTACAGGTTCTTGATCCTGATAATGGTGCCATTTGCGCCATGCATATTGAAGATTCAGCCTCAAATCCACTCATGACATTCATACGATTTTGTACTACTATTTTGCCAGAGTGGTGGTTATAATAGCTTCAGTGTTCACAGACTTTTGTAGTATGTATAGCAACGTCCAGGACTTTGAAAGCTAGCTAGTAGTAGTGAAGTTTCTAGATGAATAACAGTTTGACTTCTCTGTGCTCAATGGCTCAAAAATATGGTGTCTTGTCCTTGATTTTAGTGAGATTGATTTTAGTTTCTCTGTATTTAATTTGGTGTTGACTGTTGGTTGGCTATATATTGCTTTTATTATGTTTAGCTATGTGCCAGGTATTCCTAATCTCTCCAAGACTTTTAACGTGGATGGGTATGGTAGTTTTTCCAAGGCTTTTTCAGCATCTAATGAAATGATCATGCATGTTTTTCCCTTGAGTTCGTTTATATAGTTTATTACGTTTATGGATTTTCATACATTAAACCATTCCTGTATTCCTGGGATGAAGCCTACTTGATCATGGTGAATGATGATTTTGATGTGTTCTTGGATTTGGTTTGAGAGACTTTTATTGAATATTTTGCATTGTATTCATAAGTGAAATTGGCCTGAAGCTCTCTTTCTTTGTTGGATCTTTTTGTGGCTTAAATATCGGAGTAACTGTGGCTTCACAGAATGAATTAGAAAGTTTTCCTTCTGTTTGTATTTTGTGGAAAATTAGAGGAGTTTGGCATTAGCTCTTCTTTGAAGGTCTGTTAGAATTCTGCACTAAAACAATCTGGCCCTGGGCTTATTTTGGTTGAGAGTCTTTAATGAATATTTCTATTTCCTAAGGGGTTATGAGACTTTATATAGTTTACCTGATCTTGATTTAATTTTGGTATGTGGTATCTGTCTAGAAAATCGAGGTTCTCTAGTTTTGGAGAGTTGAGACTTTTGTGGTTGGTTCTGATGAATTTTTGAATTTACTAAGTTTCTCCTATGTATTCATTTTCATTTCTGATTTTGTTAATTTGGATACTGTCTTTGTGTTCTTTTGATAGGTTTTTTTTTTAAAGGTTTTATCTATCTTGTTGATTTTCTCAAAGAACCAGCTCTCATATTGTTCTCTTTGTTTCTAATTGGTTGATTTCAGCCAAGACTTTGTCTAGGTCTGGACTATAGAAGCCGAAGAACAATCAAAGGTTTGGGTTTTAATATTTTAGAAAAATAAATATTAACTCCGTCTGCCTATCTTATATATTTGTTTTTCCATTTTGTGGTTACAAATTGTATGTAGGTACTGTTCTCAATCCTGCATTAAGAGAACATGAAAAACAAATTTCAGCCTGGTGTTGGTGTTGATAATATGTAACCTAGTTTCTTATGAGTTTCCAGCAGGAGGAATGCAGTTTCATAGAATACAAAAGCAACAATGTGAGATCTACACATGCACACATACTCACACACACACACACACACACACACACACACACACACACACCTAAATCTGTGTTTATTCTCCTGTAAAATTCAGGCATTTTAACCCATCACTGGCATGGCTCACAAAGTATACCCCATTGATGGATTGATGGATGAAATGGTGTTCTCTTAATTGTTGAATAAGCATTGTGAATGCCAATGCCATTAACATATATTTTCTTCTTCTTCATTCTTCCTGAATAGCTTTCTTGCTCAAATTTTTAGTGGTAATTTCAGATAGACTCTGGATCTCTTTCTTTAGCAGTACTTCAGTGATTTCTTATAAGACTCAGGACATTAAAAATCTATAATAACATGGATTGTAATGTAGTCTATATAAATATATGAACTAGACTGTAAATAAAGAAGGCATTTATTCTGTGTTTGTAGGTATAAACTCAGTGTACTTTTGTAGCAATCATGAAATCTTCAGTGAGGTATTGGAAAAACTGTTAGGTAAATGTTATATAAAAATATGTAGTGGTTCTGTTGAGTAGAATCTGTTAAATTACACATCACTTGTGTTAATTGTGACTGAGTAAAAAAGAAAGGAAAAAAATCTGATTATAGATGATTATGGAAGTTACCAAATAGCATTCTTCGTATTTTTTCCTTTTGTATTATTCTCTGCTTTTGTGTCCCTTACATCTTTGTCATCTACAGTGAATTGGAACTTATATTCAGGATGAGATAATATGGGGTCATTTATTTCTTAAAGTGCATTCCCCAAGTTAGATTTTATATACCATTATCAAATGTATTATTATAGTTTTATATGCCTCAATTACTATTCTATAAGTGTTGCAATTGATATACTTTATAAAGCTTGTGTCATCAGCTTGACTTCTATCCTAGTTTTGTATCCTCTGGTAGTAAGGTTGTTTTTGGTTGTGGGGACAGTGTATACCATAGTCTAGAGTTGTTCTCAGCCCATGTCTCACTTCCAAAAGAGTGCCCGTACTTCATAAAGAAAAAAAACCCTTTTCTATGCCAGTGATTTTAAAATTTACCAAGCACTACAGTCACTTTTAATCACATTCAAGCATACTTGGCTGCCATCTCATCTCCCCTGGGGATTGATTCTATAGTTCTGTGTATGGCCCCACAATTTGAATTATTAGCACATTCACAATGATATTGATGGTGCTGGTTTGAGGTACATAATTAGAGCAACACTTAGTTTGGGTGTTATCGTTTTTTAACAAACAAACGCCCAGTCTTGAAACTTGGCCAACATTTGTTTTAATTAAAGCTGTTTCATCCTGCCTTTTTTTTTTTTTTTGTCTTTACATGGTTTTGTTGCATATGCCTACCTACCTAGTGCTACGAATGTCAGAGAGAATACAGCAAGAAGCTGTACATTGCTTGATGTCCGAGAGAGAAATGGAGTTGGCAAGAAAAAGAGGGGAGGGGGGATATTTATTGAATTCCTGAGTATAATCAGGGTTCACTGTGTTTAGTTCAGACCCCTACCACCAATCTTCATGGGGTCCTTTTCTACTGTGAAAACTGCAGTCTCTATGTAGGTTACTCTTCCATTATCCAGATGCATTCTCAGCTCAGACTTCTTACTTCCTAATTTGTAATAAGTAAACTTGTCCTTTTACCCTTAAGTTTCAGATTATGTATGTATGTATGTATGTATGTATGTATGTATGTATTTAACACTCGAGATTTTTTATCTCATCCATTCCACCCTCTGACTGTTCCACATCCCAAACCTCATCCCAGTCCCCTGTCTCCATGAGGATGTCCCCACCCCCTCCCTTCACCCCACCAGACCTCTAAACTCCTTGGGGCCTCCAGTCTCTTGAGGGTTAGTTGCAGCATCTCTGACTAAACCCAGACCAGGCAGTCCTTTGCTGTTGGGGGCTTCATATCAGCTGGTGTATGCTGCCTGGTTAGTGGTCCAGTGCATGAGAGATCTTGGGAGTCCAGGTTAGTTGAGACTGCTGGTCCTCCTACAGGGTAGCCCTTCTCCTCTCTTTCTTCCAGCTTTTCCATAATTCAACCACAGGGGTCAGTAGCTTCTGTTAGTTGGGTGTAAATATCTGCATCTGACACTTTCAGTTGCTTGTTGGGCCTTTCGGAGGGTAGTAATGATAGGTCTTTTTTTTTTTTTTTTTTTTTTTTTTTGAGCGCTTCATAGCCTAAGTAATAGTGTCAGGCCTTGGGGCCTCCCCTTGAGCTGGATTCCACTTTGGGCCTGTCATTGGACCTTCTTTTCCTCGGGTTCTTCTCCATGTCCATCCCTGTAATTCTTTCAGACAGGAACAATTATGGGTCAGAGTTTTGACTGTGGGATGGCAACCCCATCCCTCGCTTGATGCCCTGACTTTCTTCTGGAGGTGGGTTCTGTAAGTTCTCTCTCACCACTATAGGGAATTTCATCTAAGGTCTCTCTCCCTTTGATTCCTGAGAGTCTCTCACCTCCCAAGTCTCTGGTACATTCTGGAAGGTCGTCCTACCTCCTACCTCTTGAGGTTGCCTCTTTCCATTCTTTCTGCTCGCCCTTAGGGCTTCAGGCCTTTTCCCCCACCCAATACCATATCAGGTTCCCCTCTTCTCCTGCTTGTCTACTTTCCCTCCCAGGTGCCTCCCTCTCTTCCCCCTTGTGATTGCTTTCTTCTCCCTTCCAATTGAGATTGAGGCATCCCCATTTGGACCCTTCAGCTTGATGACCTTTTGAGTTCTGTGGACTATATCTTGGGTGTTCTGTACTTTTTTTTTTTTTTTTTTTTTTTTTTGCTAATATCCACTTATTAGTGAGTACATACCATGCATGTCCTCTTGGGTCTGAGTTACCTCACTTAGGATGGTATTTTCTACTTCCATCCATTTGACTGCAAACTCAGGATGTCTTCATTCCTAATAGCTGAGTAGTATTGCGTTGTGTAAATGAACCCCATTTAAAAAATAACAATAATCTTTTAAAATAACAATAATTTTCATTGAATGAATCCAAAATGCTCTTAACCATCTGTTTTTAGGTAGTCTGGCATTTGTGGGTGACTGATTTCAAATGAATAAATAGAAATCATTCTCTTTTGTCATACACTTTCCCAGATGAAGAAATAATCTTGATAATTTAATAGTGCTGGGTATAAAGGAAACATGAGTAATATTTATAATCAAATATAATTTCTAAGCATTAAATTTAAAGAACTCCATGATTTTTTTTCCTTCTCAAATGTCAAAGCAGATACTGAAGGCTGTAAATACAGGTTTGGTTAGACTCCTATGATATGAAGGTTGCTCCATGCTATTTTTCTATGATCATATTTATAGATTTCTCTCTCGGATAGATTCAATACTGCACATTATATTTAGAACTGATATCCCTTTATCATTGTACCACTAAGTCACTGATTATTTTTCACTGAATCATTGTGAAAATAGCTCATTGCTTTGGATGACTACATGCCGAAAACGAATAGTAGCTCACTGCCAGTTATAGTGACAGTACCATACTGAATTCTTCTTTCATTATGGAAATAAAAGCTATATTCATTTAAAATGACTTTCCATACAATTGAGGATGTGACTGGTTCTAATTATCGGCTGTTTTAAAGTATACCTTCTTCAATAATCTGATGACTCTCACTGATAATCTGATTAAAATATTTTTTTTGCTATGTTGATATGAGGTGGACATGTTTTCCATTAATTTTGTATTTCTTTGCTATTATACCATGATGAAGGCAAAAGATAGGAAAGAAATATTTATTGGGGCCCTACAGTTTCAGAGGGATATAATTCATCACTGTGGGAGGCTAGCAACCGTGGTGCTGGAGCAGTAGCTGGGAGGTTACATCCTGATTCAGATCCTGAAGCACAGATAGCTAATTGGGAATTTTGTGAGCATTTGAAATCCCAAAGCCTGCCCCACTGTGACAGTCCTAAGCCAGCAAGCCACATCACCTCATCCTTCCCAAATGGTTCTATTAATGAAGGACCAAATTATTCAAATATATGAGCCTATGGGAGCCAGGCTTATTCACCACCAGAGGAAGTTTAAATACTATGGAATACATAAACACATGGTTTTAATATATGGAGTATCTGTGGCATACATGACCTCAGTGGTATAGTGCTTGCATGGTTTCTGTGAGGGTTTGTATTCTCTGCTTATTGTTGCAACATTTATATATGTATGTAGGTAGTATAAATTCTAATGACTATTTTACAACCTTCTGTGTACTTATTTAACTTTGTGAAACATGATTGCCTATTCTTTTAATCCAAATTGGTTCTAAATTTAAATTAGTAAATATTTATTGTTTACAAATATGTCATATATTATATGTAAGCTAGAAATATCTGAGAAAATATAGTATATTTAGGAGATTTAAAATACAAATGAAATGACAAGGTATATAATAAAAGCCATGACAGACATTAAGTGATAAGATTATAGAGAGAACTGTATCTTGGGTATTCTGGGCCCCCGAGATCTCTCAAACATTGGACCACCAACCAGGCAGCATACACCAGCTGATATGAGGCCCCCAACACATAAAGAGCAGAGGACTGCTGGGTCTCAGCTCAATCAGGGATGACCCATCTAACCGCAAGAGACTGTAGGCCCCAGGGTGTTTAGAGGTCATGTGGAGTGGGGTATGTGGGTGGAGACATCCTCGTGGAGATAGGGCGTTGGGTAGGAGGAATGGGATGTGGAACAGTTTGAGGGTGGACTGGGGGGGGGGGATGAAATCTGGAGTGTAAATTAATAAATAAGTAAAAAACAAAAACAACAACAACAAAAAGATTATAGAGAGATTTCTTAAAGAATTACCCAAAGATTTCCAGGGTATGCAGAGATCACTAATGGTTAAAAATAGTCATTTGATACTTGGAGGCCTCAAGAGATGATATTGTGGTTTTCTTCTTAGAAGAAAGAATAAATAAACAGAGAAAGTTCTGAGAGAAGTCTTGCAATGACCATTTGTCTGATTCCATTGCAAATGTGCTATAAAACCTAAGCCTGGAAAGATAGGTTAGACTCTGAGAATGTCAGGATAAGGGATCATTGAGGCAATTTCAGTGGATATTGGGACTGAAGAATGTTGTGAGTGTTCAGTCAGATATCTTAAACGTAAAATTAATAAAAGAAATCAAAATATAGCTACATAGATCACCCCTGGAATTTTTCAGCCATGTTAAGATAAGCTAATATAGTGTTAAAATAGGTTTTAGCATAAACCGTGAAAGGGACAGAGGGGCATTTAGAGGAAGCATGGTAGAAGTTGAAACATTCGTAACTAGATACCCAGTGGTTTAGTGTTTTCACATAAGTGATGTGTAATCTTCTGCTGTTTTTTCAACCTAACTAATACATTCCTTCCTACAGAGTTGATGGAACATTCCAAACACAGTGTTTAACATCTTAGCAATCAGTTTTCTGATTACTCATTACAGTTCTATCTATCTTCAGTGTTTTTTTCAGGTAGCATCTTATCATCGAATCTATTCCTGGCCACATAGTAGATAACAACATCTTGCCCTTTCAGTTGTTTAACAAAAGTTGTTTGTCTTCATTGCTCCAATGCACTAATGTTTATATAAATTGTTACTTATTCATTATCTATCTCTCTATTTGTAGGTAGTAGGTTACAAGAGGGTAAGGGCTTAGTTATGTTGCCCATTATACCTATGTTGCATACATACTTGGTACCTCATAGATACTCTGCACCTGTTTATGAAGTGACCAGAATAAATGAAAAGGTGAAAGAGAATGGCAGGTCAAACAATTAAGCCAGTATTTCAAGTCTGAGGGAATCAAAGGGTAATGGTGTTATTAAGGGAATATTGAAGAGTGGAGGAGGAGTTGATTTGTGAAAACAGAAATAGTGCGAGATAAATTTAGCTCATAAATTCTGACTTAAGTATGTGAAGCTGGTGCAATATCTTATGCAGTGCAGTATAGGCACGAGGAAACCATGAAGCAAGGTTTGGGATTTAGATGAGGATGTCAGGGTCATGTGCAGAGTCTAGCCTTTTATCACAGAGGAAAAAGATAAGAGCAGGAAGGCAGGATATCATATTTGAAAACCGAAATTTTATTTTTCAATATCTAATATGCTAAGCATGGAAGTGACTTATATATTCTTTTTAATTCTTAGCTGGGTCAACAACTTTGGCTATGAAGGACTTGGAGTCTTACTGGATGTGCTGGAGAAGCTTCTGGACAAAAAACAGTAAGAATAAACATGTAAAACCTTTCACACAGGGAGAAAAGGACATGAAACCTAGTATGACTTATTTTTTATTACCTATTTAGGCAAGAAAATATCGACAAGAAGAATCAGTACAAAGTCATTCAGTGCCTGAAAGCATTTATGAATAATAAGGTAAATGCCATTTACTTCTCCCTCTGCTACAAAAGGGGGCTCTTGCTTGACACTATGTAAGTAAGCAACAAAAAAAATAGTGGGTACTTATTCTACTTTCAGTAATATGTTTATAATGCAGATTACCCGAGATTTTCTTTAATGGGCTTTCAAGGTGTATTTTGCTTCACATAAAATTTCAGGTGTATTTTTTAATTATGTCAACAGTATTAGGTTAGCTCTCATATTAGATGATATATTTTTCCTTTCATGATTATGAAGTTTTCTTTATTTTAAAAGATTTATTTTTGGTTTGATCCTAGCCTTTAACAGCTGAGCCATAATCCATAGACTGAGAGAAATTAGGCAAAGAGAAGGTCTCTAGGTTGGGTTGTGGTATCTCCCTTGGAAGGGTAAATAGTATAACTCATTTTCATAAAAATGCCTAAAGCAGATAAACTACAATAAAGATATTTAGTTAACAGTGTTCAAAAGCAACAAAGTTATAAAGTGTTTTCCAGTATCATGTTTATATTACCATTATGGGATATCTCATATTTCTAACACATTCATTTCTGAATAAACATGCCAAAGTTTGTTACTCTCAGGGAGAGGTTGCAGGCTGGAACAATCCCTTTGTTTTCATTACGTGTTATTTTTATTTGGTTTGCTTATTATAGTCTACAGTTACTCACTTCTCTTTCTATCACACCAGGATGGCTTTGAAACTTAAATAAAAATGCCATGGTGAATAAACTAAAAAAAAAAAGATTTATTTATGTGTATGCGTTGCTAGATAAATTTACATACAGCATGTGCTTGCAGATACCCATTGAGGTTGTAAAAAATCAGATTCCCTAGAACTCAAGTTAAAGGCTTGAGCTGCTTAAGGTGGGTACTAGGAATTGAACCTGTGTTCTTTATAAGAGCAATGTGTACTCTTAACTGCTGTAGGATCTCTTAATCCCAAGTACTACGAAAATTTAAATGTCATAATTTCCATATAGATAACAAAATTGTATTATATACATATGGAAATTTCAAGGGTAGGGATAAGTTTCATCTAGCTTTCTGAGAGTGTTATGAGACTGAGATGTATTTTGGTGTTGAATCACTTTCAGTTGTTTATTATGCATAAAAGAAATCTATGGAGGATAGAATGAATTTTTATGTATGTATAACATTTTTTGTATTATACAATATTGTGGAAACATACAGATAAAACAACTGACTAATCAGTTTGCTTAATTACATAATGTCCTTTAGATGATATTTTAATAATCTCAAAGTACTTAATGCAACACTAATTATAACAATGACCAGAAACTTACTAAATGTAAAGTATAACTATTAGAAATCAATGCAATAATATTGTATATTTAAGCAATATATAAAAACACTCTTTCTTTGTCTTGTGTGATTATATATTACTGTCTGTATCACATGCCTATATTAACCAGCAAATAATATTATTGGTACATGCAGTATGGAATGAGATTGTTAATGAAATCCTTCATCACCTCACTTGTACTGATATTTTTTACATTGAATTATGTATAGGTATGTTGCACAGATACATGTGTGTGAAGGTCAAAGTATAACTTGAGGGAGTCACTTCTCTTTTTGCACCATGTGGGTCCCAGGGATCAAGCTTCAGTTGTCAGGCATTTTATTGAGTACCTTCATCTCCTGAGCCATCTCACTGACCCATCTGGAAATTTCTAATAGTGACTCCCATCAGTTCTAGTACAGAATTTCTGTACATCTGCGCTTTTGTAATTTAGATCACACATGTCATGGCATCTAATTCCAAACAGCAATGAACTTAACTGAACATTGTTTCTTCAAAGCTCACGAAGAATCTCTTTCTGAACCTAACAAAAGTAGTAAGTTTATAGAAAGAAAACACAGCACCCGAAGTCAGAGATGCAGTTCATGTTTTGCCATTCCTCAGTAGACACAGCCTTTGAAAAATAACTTAGCCTCTGGCTAATCAGTCTTTTCCTCTATAAATTGAGCTATGGGAGCTTTTGTTCTGTATTCTTATTGATTCATGTTGTCAACTATCATAGTTTTATAAGATAACAACTCATTATAATTAGAATAGTGACTATAGAAAGTTATGACAGTAGGATTTTCTATAGAGCCCTATTCCCACAGGTAGTACTCAGATATGCTAAGGCTCACTATTTTTTTTTTTCTTATCTGTTTGGCAGTTTTGAAGAACATGATGATTTAATTTAAATTATTCTAAACAGAAATTTTTGTTACTCTGTGTTTATGAGTTGAAAATATATCTTTGCCACGTGAATAAATGAGTCCTTTAAATTATAAGCATGGGAAACAATCCATACAATAGACCTTCTGAATAGAAAACACACAGTGATATATTCATTTTAAGTTGGAATACATTTTCCAAATCGAGGAAAGTAAATCTCATGTGAAATGACTTAAATGTTATTTTTTTGGTCTTTGAAGTTGAGGTTATTTACATCAGAAACCATTTTACAGTCTGAATGTTCCCTTATTTATTCAGACCCACAGTTACAGTCTTATTAAAAAGTTTAGCCAGGCCAACTTTTCCCATAGAAGTTAAATTAAGAAGCATCATGCTGTTCATATGTTATCTTGTAATAGTTTCCAATGAAATGCAATGTTGCCATGGAGCTGTAAAATGAAACAAACTTTTAATGAGATATCAGAAATATACTTTGTGAGACAAAGGTAAAATACATTAAATTAAGTTACTATAACTTAATATTAACTTTTGTCTTGAAAGTTTACTAATAGGCAGTTGTGAGTGCATGTGTACACATTTGGGGTCATTCCTATAAAATAACTGATACTGATACTTCTCTGCCCATCTTCCTGTGATATGTAAGGAATCCCAAGTGCTATGTCCCTGAGTCCCTGATGCTTGTTACTGCCTAAGAGATGAGGTATATGGTCAAGTTAAATAAGGGAAGCTTCACACTGTATTTGTATTACTTTGACTAACATATAGTATACATGAGAGCTTTTTAGCATTTTGGCTCCTCTGTGTACCTTAATTTTCAATGCAAATATATTGGAAAAGTTAACCCCAAATCCCACACTTTGCTATGGATATGTTATGACATAAAAATGTCTTTACAAAGTATAGTCAATATGTGTTCTATACATTCTTGTTTGTTAAACAAGTATTGTTCCCATATTATCTGAATATTAAAAAAAACTTTCCTGAGGAATAAAAGAAATCATTTTTCTTGAAGCCACAAAAATTCTAAGTTGTACTCATTTCAAATAAAATAGAAAGAATAACTGCATTTGAGGGGAATTTCCATAATTAAATATAGCACTACCCTAAAGATATTGCTTTTTGAATTTTCTTTCATTTTGGGTTTATTTTAAATGAAAACTATATTCCATAGACATTTAAATGAGAGTTCTTTTGTTTGTTTTCTTTAGTTTGGACTACAAAGAATTCTAGGAGACGAGAGAAGCCTTTTACTGTTGGCAAGAGCAATTGACCCGAAACAACAGAATATGATGACTGAAATAGTAAAAATCCTTTCTGCTATTTGCATTGTTGGGGAAGAAAACATGTAAGTATTGATATGTTCTATCTTTTACGTTGAAAAAAAATGACACCTGCAAAATTAGTATTTTTATTTCTTTTTGGTAACTTGAAAAAAATAGTAGATCTTAGAATATTTTTGATTGACATACTTACTTTATATTTATATTTATATTATTTTACATTTCACTCTTTGGATATTGTATATTCCAAACTTGTTAAAGAATTAATTTAAGTGTACACATGGAATTTTGTCCCACTAAAGCCATCATTAGTCAATAGGAAATGTGTTAAAAATTCAAAAAGTTACTTTGGGAAACACAGGGTAGACACACAGGACACACATACACATACATGCACAAGTACATGAACACAGTCAACTCACTGGGTGTTGTAAATTTTTCTAGAATTAGAGTCAATGCTATTAAGTTTTAAGCTATCTCTCCACATCCCAATTTGACTTCTTTAATCGAATCAGCTACATGCTTTTATTTTGTACTGTTGTGCTATTATATTTTATCTTGTATGTTAATATGAAATGAAGTTCCCTATGAAAAAAAAGCACAGTATAATTTGTAGATAAATAGCATGTGTGAAAAAGAGCATGTTAAATAATACATATATTACATAGTTCATAGTTACTCTGCAAGAGGGGTCATTCAAAGCATTGTCTTACTTATTACAAGTATTTGAAAGATTTGTCTATTTAAAAATATGTGAAAATTGCAATGCCCTATAAAATATCAAACACTAATATTAAAATACAGAATGAACTATGATTACATGTATATAAGAAGTATTTCTCATTTCTATTTTCTCTTGTTTTGGTTTACAGTCTAGACAAACTTTTAGGGGGCATCACTGCTGCAGCTGAACTAAATAATAGAGAACGATTTTCACCAATTGTGGAAGGCTTAGAAAATAATGAAGCCTTGCATCTCCAGGTGGGTTTTATTTTCTTATGAATTATTTGAAGAGTTGTTCAACTTTTTGGACTACCTGTTATTACACCACCTTTTAGCTGACATTTATAAAATAGACTATAAAGCACAATTACTTGTGTTAATCCAAGTTTTTTATTTTTCATTTTAAGTCACCTTTATTATGCATTATTATCACTGATACCATAATTTCATATTTATTGGGAAATCAAAGCCTTAGCACTAATGTGGACTAAAGCGCTAATACCTCAATCAGTACTATTATCTGACCAACTTAATAGAGCTTGTAGGCTTTTGTGGAAATGTAACAGAATAGTCAGGTATGGCGGCAAAACATTTAAGCATTCAGTTGTATGGGTCAGAATTTGATATCAAAGTGCTTTTTCTGTTAGTGTATCTACCACTTGATGCTCCATGAAGATCATCACTTAAAGAGATTTTCCTACTGTATTTAATTTTTCACGTCATTTTATAATAAGTACATGTAAAATTTTTCTGCTTGATGTGAAACAAACACCATCGATTTTATTTTTTATTGTGTTATAAAATATTGGCATTGAGCCAGGTGTGGTGGCACACGCCTTTAATCCCAGCACTCGGGAGGCAGAGGCAGGCAGATTACTGAGTTCGAGGCCAGCCTCGTCTACAAAGTGAGTTCCAGGACAGCCATGGCTATACAGAGAAACCCTGCCTCAAAAAATCAAAAAAAAAAAAATATTGGCATCATTTTTTTCACAGTTAGAAACTTTGGCAGAGAGAAAGAGAGACAGACAGAGAGAGAGACAGACAGAGAGACACAGAGAGACAGACACAGAGAGCCTGTGGGATTATAATAATGTTTCTTTGGATATTTTAAAAGTATTTTACTTCTATGATGAGTATGTCGATAAACTTTTTATAGTATGCTTCTTATGCATTTGTGTTTTTAAAATTGAGATTTCCCCGTAGTGTTTTCTAATCTATGACTGAGTTATTCATGTTTTTATGTTTTGTCTCAATGGACTTTCATACTTTGTAAGGAAAGCTCTTTTTGATGTCTTCTCTAATGTTTTGTCCATGTTGCAGTGTTGGCTGTTAGATTTTTTTTTTTTTTTACTGCCAGACACACATATAATAATCTTGAACTTTGCCTCCAAAGATTAGGAAGACTCACACATTTTATTTACAATCTAAGTTTTCATTACATTTGGAATAGTTTCCCATATATGGACAAGTACATTTACATTGTTCAAAAAATCTTGAAATGGAATTTCAGCCACAATTCTGAGTTATCTTCAGTTTACTAACAAGGGAACTGAATTGCAAGCAGGCCACGTAATCAATCCTCTTAGAACCACACATCCCTTATGATTTAGAATGACGGCTTGAACTTATGGCTTTGGGATATAAGCATCTCGATATATATTGTATGCTCATTATAGTAGCACATCCATATTAACGTGCCATTGTCATTGTAGAATAGTTTACCCCAGACAATGAAACACTGCTGACATTCTCTGGCCTTCATGGTGCTGCACAGAATAGAATGATTAAGTAGCAAGTGTTTAACAAGTACCATATGGAGAAATTATAGACATCTTGCTAAATATTCAAGAAATTGTTGAATACTGATTACAGATGCAAACATATGCAAACTACAATTTGAAATTTCCTATTTTAATGAGCTACAAAATTTAGTAATTTATTATATACAGAGCCTAGTACTCTCCTAAGAATTGTGAAGTAGGTTTATTAGGCATATTTAATGTGAATGAGGAAATATCTTCTAAAAGTTATAAAATATGTTCAGAATAGTGAAATTAAAAACAAAAGTTAAAATCTGTTGTTTAAAATGTAATTCGTGTTGTATTTTAACGGAATTACTTTTCTATTTTGGTAGTATCCTGAGACTTCTTATTAGAATGTCATGAAGTAATTCTGTTAAAATACTGAACTAATTATATTTTAAAGTAACTTCTTACAGATGTTTTCAAGCTCAACTATGATAGGATTTTCATTATTTTCAGTGGTTGAAGAAACAGGTCGACGATAAATCACATCCACACATGTGCTCTCTTCATTGCCTTTCCTTCTGCTTATTTGCACTGTTCAGCCTCCCACACTTTATTTCCTTCACTTCAACTTATTTACAGTTGCTGGCCTCTCATCTTCCTTTTCATTTCATAGTACTCATCTCTAGAAGAATAATCTATATTTATTTTCTCTGTTTTCTAACTTCCCTCTCACAACTGAGTTTTCTCACAGTTCCAATATTAAAACAACAAACCCCAAAACTTTAATGATGGTCTAATTTCAAAATCCAATGATTTCCTAAGTCGTGGCTACTTGTCATCATTGATCAGCATGTCCTCCTTGAAAATTTTGTTTTCTTTGCTTCTCTGGGCGCCATTCTTTTTGCTTGGCCTCTGAATACTCCAGATTATTCTGTTTTTAGTGAATTTTTTTCTTGCCTTTCCAGGGACATTTTGCCTATTTTCTATCATTCATCTTCGCCAATTATCATTTTACATCCATCTACTTATACATTGATATATTTATATGCATTAGCATTTCTGTGCTCACAAATATACAGGTTTATCTTCTCCATGCATATTTTCACTGTAGCTTAATAATTAACTGATTTCCTGCAAATCACCTGATAAATGTGAAGGGCACATTTCTCTCCCTACTCAAATTCATGTCTTTGATGTGGACCCCTACAAGTTACAAATTTAAAATATCCTTTTTAAATGATATACCACATAATATTCCAAGCAATTTACATATGTTAGCTCATTTAAATTCTCAGCAAATCTGAGAAGTATAGAAGTAGTACCCAATTAAGCGATATTTGAAGTTGGCCTTGAGGGAGAAGAATGTCACTGATACTGTGCTAATAGAGAAACAATATCCAAAGATTCTGGGAGGGAAGCAAAACTTGTAATAGGTGAAAATAGAAGCTCTATCCATAGTCTGTCACTGAATTTTCAAAAGAAGATAGAAGACAATACAGACATCCATTTGTGTGGATGTGTGTACACACATATACATATATTCAAAAATTTGCACAAAAGACTTGTCTTTCCATTGTAACAAGATAAATTCTGAATTGAAGTATCCCTTAATTTTTCAGTCTGTTTCAAAGTTGAGTAACGGTATTTATTTTTGCAGTGGTATAAAAAGCAGCAGCTTTGGCATGAGCGATCAAAACTTTGTAAATGCCTCTTCTCTTCTTACATAATACTATGCTCCTCTTCTTTTTCTTCTGTTTTATCTCCTTTGTTCTTTATTTTTCTGATTGCAAGAGTTTATTTTATTTTACAAATTAGCTTTTAAAAAATAACGATAAATCTGAGGAGAATGGCAACCCTGTAGGAGGACCAGCAGTCTCAATTAACCTGGAGCACCAAAATCTCTCAAACACTGGACCAGCAAACAGCCAGCATCCACCAGCTGATATGAGGCCCCCAACACACATACAGTTGAGGACTGCCGGGTCTGGGTTCAGTCAGAGAAGATGCACCTAACCCTCAAGAGACTGGAGACACAAGGGAGATTAGAGGGGGTGGTGACATTCTCATGGAGACAGGGGCTAGGGAGGAAGTGTGGGATGTGGAACAGTCGGAGGATATACAAGCAGGAGATAAAATCTTGAGAGAGAAAAATATAATTAATTAATTAAAAAATAATGATAAATATTATTAATTTGGTTCACTATAGAATTTCCATACAAATTTTATTTTTGCCCATCCTCCATCTCTGCTTCTCTCCCCTTCCCTCCTGCTTGTATCCTATGGTGATCTCCTTTGTCCTCCTCCATATCTCTCATGCAGCATATTTCTGAGTTTAGGATCCATGTTCCCATGTACATCTATGGAAATGAAAATCCAAGGTTTATGAGAGAAAATTTTTGCTTAGGACCTTTAGCTCTTTATTTTTCTCCTTTTGATTATGTGACCACTGTCTTTCCCATCCTTCTGAGTTCCGCTCTTTGCTTTGCTAATCCTTTCAAGCACAGAATGTTTAAGTTCTGCATTGCCTTTAACTCTATGTCTCAGCCTGTTCTAGTTTCTTTGCTTCCCTAATCTAATTCTATTTCCCCCATGGCCTAATATTTTCTTGTATTCCTTATCATTATGTCTCAATTAACAAACGCCAGAAATGTAATAGTTGGCTTTAAATTCACTTTAACAATATACATACTGCAATCCTAATGTCAGATCATGGTAGATGCTACTTAGCTATTTTTGTACTTATTTCTAGGCATAGTAGCTCTCTGTCATTGCTCTGCTGCCAATTGTCTTGTTTTGTTTTGCTTTGCCTTTTGTTTTTTGTTTTCTGTTTTGTTTGTTTTTATTACTTCCAGGGCATTCATTCTCCTCTTTATTTTAGACTTTGTTCTGATTTTTTAAAAAGAATTTTTAACCTTCATTCTAACCCTTTCAATCCTCTTCCACAAAGTAATTGTGCTGACATATAGGTTTGTTACATCACTGCTTAAAATCCTTCACAGAATTGTTATGACCTAGGGTTAAAATCTAGTCCTTGTGTCCTTTCTTCCCAAATGAATAAATAAAAGCACACTTCATCATTTGCCTACTGCTTTTTCTCTAAGTGCATAGTTCACTATTCATCTGAATATACTTTCTGATGTAGTCATAGTCATACTATGCTGTGCTTTATGAACATGTTAGACAATTTCCTCCTTATACCTCCATACCTTTGTACATAAATACATTCTGTTGCCTGGAAATTCTTCTCCATTTCTTTTGTTAATTAACTTGCACTGTACATTTTTTTCTAGTTCTTGGTAGGTACTTATTTTCATGTACACCATCTTTTTCCCTAACTCCAGCTGTGGCTAGGATAAAGAAAGACCTTGTTAATGTCAACAGAGTAGTTAATAAGGTCAAATGTGTGACAGTGTCAATAAAATTTTAAAAGCACAATTTATCACATCTAATGGCGATATGGATAATCTGTCTGAGAATGCCCTAGAGTTGGCAATTACTGTACTTTATAACTCTATGACTTGTGATCAAACAGGCGGACAAATGTTTGCAGGTTTTGAAGCCTGTTCGTTAAATAAAAACTTCTTTTATTTTCTAGCTCTTTTGCTAAGATACTCATAGAATTCCATTTTTATTAATTTATTTTATATGCATCCACTCAGTTATAAACATATAGTTTATGATATCTGTTAAATGCATATGAATAAAATGTAGATAATATAAAAATTTTCTGGGTCAAAAACAAGTTAATACAAACACACTGCTTATTTTCACTGGTTTAAAATTGGAATTATGGTCCTATTCCTGCACATTTGTATTTAATGGAAAAATTTACTGACTTCCTGTGTTTTTTATTAAATATTTGTTTCTCATTGATGTTTTTATTACAAAACAGAAACAAACATGGGAGACCCATTTAATAGTTAAAGGCATTTTAAAATGCAATTCTTCAAAACAGAATCTGCATATTTGAATTTGTGAAAGTCAAGTACATTTTTATTCTTTCTGGTATGAAGTGAAGGTAAATTTTATTTACCATGGTGCATTAGCACATTATAGTCTGTGTAAACACTCCAGTAGTACAATAACAGTTTCTATTCCCCTGTTTTTGGCTTATTAGCCACGTGACCTCAGAGAGATTGCCTCACTTTTATAGTTTTTTTTAAAAAATTTATCCATGTATGAACCCGTTGGACTAAAGTATTTTAGGTTGTTTACTTCTTATCTCTCGAGATGGATTATTTTGAAAGCAGATTGATTTTTGCTCTAAAGAGGACAATAGAATTTAGTTACATTTTAAAAGTTTTATATCCTTGGAATCTCAGTATCAAAGTTTTGAATCTTTCATTATTTGGGAATGAGGTTTGTAATTATTCAAACCTTATTTTAGAGGATGCTGTAACCCTTGTAGTGGGAAATATTAAAATCAACCTGCTGGCTTATTTCTGCACTAAGCCCAGCACTGGCTAGCCACCTCTGTCCCAATGCTGGCTCAACCAGGCTGCTCTCTCTAGCTTGCTCCCGCAGTGCCTGATCTTGGTTTTCCCAGCTCTGTTTTGTCCCTGGAGCCACTATTTCTTTCTCAGCCATAAACCCCTGTAGTTAGAGGTCCCACATCCCATTAACCAAATAGAACTGCCAACCTCTCGATTAGATATCACAATACCCATTAACCCGGTAAAATCAAAACTCTGAAAGCTCATAGTTTACCAGTCATATTTATATATCAATAAATTCTCTACTCACAAGATGCCCACACAATAATTTCAAGACAATTAATAATCCTCCAAGCTACCCACCTAGTTTAGATGAATTATTCCAATATACTTACCTTTATGATATAACTACCTATGGCTGTTTAAAGCCATGCTGGTTCACACATCTGCCTCCATCTTGGCCTTCCTCCTTCTCCCCCAAGATGCTTTCTGTCTCTGTAACTCTTAGCTCTGTCTCCCTTTCCCCTGTCCAATCACAGGCCTTGAGCTGCCCTAATATTTTAGTGTGATTAGACAGGGAATATCCTGTCATAAGCTTATCTTCATTAATGTCTCCCATGCAATGCTATTCAGTCAAAGCTCCTGTGTTATTCTTTATCCATTTTGCCCAAGGTGGTAGCTATAAATTACATTTGTTTGTTTGTTGTTTGTTTGTTTTGAGCCATTGTACTATAGCTAGTGAATCCAAGTTCTTAATTTAGTTTTGATCAAAGTTAATCTGTGATTAAAAGATCCTGTATTGATGGACCATGTAGAGACTGCCATAGCCAGGGATCCACCCCATAATCAGCATCCAAACGCTGACACCATTGCATACACTAGCAAGATTTTATTGAAAGGACGCAGATGTAGCTGTCTCTTGTGAGACTATGCCGGGGCCCAGCAAACACAGAAGTGGATGCTCACAGTCAGCTAATGGATGGATCATAGGGCTCCCAATGGAGGAGCTAGAGAAAGTAGCCAAGGAGCTAAAGGGATCTGCAACCCTATAGGTGGAACAACATTATGAGCTAACCAGTACCCCGGAGCTCTTGACTCTAGCTGCATATATATCAAAAGATGGCCTAGTCGGCCATCACTGGAAAGAGAGGCCCATTGGACTTGCAAACTTTATATGCCCCAGTACAGGGGAATACCAGGGCCAAAAAGGGGGAGTGGGTGGGCAGGGGAGTGGGGGTGGGTGGATATGGGGGACTTTTGGTATAGCATTGGAAATGTAAATGAGTTAAATACCTAATAAAAAATGGAAAAAAAAATCCTGTATTTAATGGTAGAGTTCTCTATTGTTAATATATGTGAACTTGTGCACATTCACTTGCATGTGTTTGAATGTACATTTGCACCTTGGTAGACAGAAAAGGGAAAGAAAAATTATTAATTTGGATGATGAGATGCTCTCTATATTAGTTCATGGTTAGTTCGTGGGTGTATATGGGATAGAATGTACTCCAAACCAAGCATCATTTTCTCATTTTGTTATATTTATTTTCATTTCATTATGCATTTTGATAACTCTTACTTATTATAGAACAACATATTGTTAATTTATTTCTAGGCTTTTATACTTAATGTGTAGCTATAATGGTAGATCTTCTTAATTTATCAACTATGATGCAACAGATAAATTTCATCATCTTAAACAGCCCTAGAAGCTTTGATTGTGTAAATCTATGTGTGGAGTTTTTACGATAACTGGAATGTTCTTGAATTGTTTTCTATTTGTGTTAAAATATAGCCACTTAGAAATATTGTTTTCTTTTTCACCTTATATAAGTTATGTATTAGCTGAAAGCCTCAAATCCTCCATGTGAGTAAGAAAGATAATAGTAACATCCGTCTCATGTTTTCTATGAGAATTACTTTCTAGGGTATATTATGTAAAGCATCTCTAATACATTGTAATTTATAAAATTAAATAGCACAGCTGATAAGAGTTTAAATTTTTTCATTTTCCTCTTTGGATATTGTATATTTGATCCACAAAAATGGGTATTTACTAGTAATATATTATAGCTCTTTAAATAATTATTTATTGAATTTAGGATAGTTTGATAATTTAAGCTTTGAATTCCTAAGAAATTGCTGTCTGAAAGGCCTATTTCCAAATGATAGTTCATATATTCATTTTTATACTATATATTAGCCACTGTATCATAGAGCTTTCTAATTAATATTAATTCATCTAAATAAATTTTCACATTTTTAGTTAACTTTTAAAAATTTTTATTTCAGTTTCATATATTTTGTGTAAATGTATCTTGATAAAAGTCAAGGAAAGGATGCAAGTTAACAGAGTGTTATCACATTATGTAATATGCTTTAATGGATTTATTTGATATAGATTGGAGTGTTTTAATATGTATGTAGAACTTAGTTATCTTACTATCTGAGGACAGCTAGATCTGAAGGATACATTTTATGACCTTTTCAGAGGACTGAGTGTTTATTCTTTGTGAATTTGGGGTATTTTAAGGTAATTTAAATATCCTTTCATATTTTTTACTAAAGAAAATACACTTAACTGTAATACCATTGTTAAATTATGCTAAACAACATAATCTTGATTGATGATATTGTTTATAGTATAAAGTCATAATCATCGTAATATATACAGAAATATTTGCATTTTTATTTTATCATATAAAAATGCCTTTGGTGAATGTGTTACCTTCATGTATTAACTAAAAATATCTTTATTGAACCTAACTATATAAGTGAAATTTACTTTATCTTTGTAGGTGGCCTGCATGCAGTTCATAAATGCACTTGTCACCTCTCCATATGATCTTGATTTTCGAATTCATTTGAGGAATGAATTCCTTCGTTGTGGATTAAAAGCAATGCTCCCTGTAAGTTGAATATATCTATTTACTATGCTGTTGAACTTTTAATTTTTTTTACTCTTCAAGTAAAAGTACATTTTGAAGCAGAGAACAAGTTTGTCTTTTGCTTTTTCCTCAAATAAAACTTTAGATATATCGTAAGCTTTCTTTTTTATATTATGATAGTAGTACCCTCACTATATAATTACTGATTCTTAATTCAATTAATGATGTGACTCAAACATACCTTTTGATCTATACCAAAGGGGATTATTTTCTCTTAATTTTGAGACTTCACAATGTGAAAGCCAAGTTTTTTTTATTCATTTATTTCAAAAATACATTTTTCATTTAAATATTTAATGCCTACCTTTTTTATACTTTATATTGATTTCATTTATAATAGATTTGTTCATGATATTCAGGATACTTTGCTTAAATATAATATTCTTATC
Source organism: Mus musculus (assembly GCF_000001635.26). Classification (NCBI taxonomy): domain Eukaryota; kingdom Metazoa; phylum Chordata; class Mammalia; order Rodentia; family Muridae; genus Mus; species Mus musculus. The sequence goes on from NC_000086.7 coordinate 129,953,212, forward strand.
AGGTTGCTTTAGAATTTTTTTCAAAGAGAAAGTTTCATCTCTTAAATTGAATGTGAATGTTTGTTCTAATTATGGTTATGATAAACTGTATTTAGTATAATTTTGTAGTCTGTGATAAATGAGTACCCTCACTCTGTGAATTCTAGTACACAGTATTTACCTTATAATTGGATTATTATAGATATTTTCTGAAATTGACTTTTAAAAAATAATGTTATTACTTATGATTTGAAAATTTCATACAGTAGATTTTATATTCTTTCTTTCTGCCCAGTCCTCTAAGATCTTTCCCCACCCCTATCCATACCTAAGCAACTTCATGTTCTTTATCTCATTGAAACAACATCAAAACCAACAAAAACATGGTTTGTGGTGTGTATATCCAATATTTCATTGATGAAAATTTATTTTCCATCTGCAAGCAGCTCTCAAATGTGAACAGCTTCTTGGATGGGGGTAGATATTTTTCTTTAACTATTACATCTCTGTTATGTTCTTCAAATCTCTGATTTCTCTGACTGACGAAAATGGAAAGCATTATGATTCTTGTCCTGAAGTTTTGTAATGAAGGCCAATTTAAATATGCTCTTAAATATGAGCTGAGTGAATATATCCTCCTTCAAAGAAATACTGTCAAAATCATATGGAGAGTGGGTTAGTAATGTATATTTTGAAGATAAACTTCCCTGGTATTTTTGATTAAAAATAGAATCTAGAGCAATAAACCTTTAATATAAAGGGGATCATTTCTTCACTATCATATATTTTTTTCATTTTTCATAATTGTTATCATTTAGTTATTAGGATTTAGTAAGGATAGAGTAGTCATACTTGAGTATGTTCTAGATGTTCCTTGTATGTCTCTTCCTCATAGAAATAGTTCAATCCAAAACAAGTTCTTAATTTAGAAAAAGTAAAGTGGAAATAATTTTATTTTTTACATGATTTATATGAAATTGTTTAGAAATATTTAAAATTCATTTTACATGTGTTGCAGGAACATGTTTAGTAATTTTTAGTGTGGAGATTCAAAGAAAGAACATGAACACATGTTTCAATTACATGCCTTTTCATCGTGCTCTTCTTGAAGAAAAGTAGACACAAAAATAGAAGATTTATATCCCATTTTCTTTGTTTATATAATTTGAAGTACACTTTACCTGCATTTCTTTTTAGAATTCAAGCTCAGCTCTGAACATCATAAACCCAGTTTGGGTATCACCCTTGCGCATCTATACATGTGATTATCGGTTTGAGTTTTCAAAGCTGCAACTTAATGGACAAATATTAAGAGATATTCCAGGTGATATATATTAAGCCCAACAATCTCTAGTGTGGCATGCTTCCAAACTTTACTCATATTATTTTTGGGGAAGTTATCAGAGGTTTGTAATGCATGTCCTTATGATGTATTACAAAAACAAATCTTTGATGCCCAAGATGGTATTTTGTGATCAGGCTATGGGAAATGGGGGCGGGGGGAAGGCATGGTATCTCGCTATACCTTGATTTAAAAATTTTTTTTTGAAATACCCTTTAACTGTAAAATCACAAAATATCATTCATAATAAATTTGTTTATACAATTTTCAGGCCATACTTGGGACTGTTGTGCTTGAATATATCCTTGCATTTGTTTTTCAATTAACACAGTTGATCTATATTTGCTTTATTTTCTTGGTGCTAGAGGTACATGCGAAAGTTCTAACTGCATGATTTCCTTGGTGATCTCTGATGAGTATGTTTAGTAAAAGTGACAGCATTGAATTTGGGTTATTAGCAATTAGTGTTATTATAGAAGAGATTTTTAATACTTTAGTGTGAATAGTCAAGACACTGGCATGGGAAGAAAACCTAAAGAATGGTATGATGTTCTTTCATCTTAAAATAAAAATACCTTAGCTACATTTCTTTCTCTTTTAACTTTTTTCTTCCTGTCTATCTTCCTGTCTGTCACCTTCCTTTTTCTTTCTTTTCTTTTCTTTTCTTTTCTTTTCTTTTCTTTTCTTTTCTTTTCTTTTCTTTTCTTTTCTTTCTTTCTTTCTTTCTTTCCTTCCTTCTTTCTCTCTCTCTCTCTCTCTCTCCTTCTCTCTCTTTTTCTCTCTTTCTCTCTCTTTTTCTTTCTTTCTTTCTTTCTTTCTTTCTTTCTTTCTTTCTTTCTTTCTCTCTCTCTCTCTCCTTCTCTCTCTCTTTCTTTTTCTCTTTTTCTCTCTCTTTTTCTTTCTTTCTTTCTTTCTTTCTTTCTTTCTTTCTTTCTTTCTCTCTTTCTCTCTTTTTCTCTCTTTCTCTCTCTCTCTTTTTCTCTTTCTCTCTCTTTCTTTCTCTCTTTCTTTTTCTTTCTCTATTTCTTTCTTTATCTTTTTCTTTCTCTCTCTCTTTCTTCTTTCTTTCTTTCTTTCTTTCTTTCTTTCTTTCTTTCTTTCTTTCTTTCTTTCTTTCTGTATTCCTTCCTTTCTTTCTGTATTCCTACCTTCCTTCCTTCCTCCCTCCCTCCCTACCTCCCTCCCTCCCTCCCTTCCTCCCTTCCTCCCTCCCTTCCCCCCTCTCGCTTTCTTTTAGGAGATCAACGTCATAGGTCAGTATTTGAAATTGCATTTATGTGCAATGAATCATATTGCTGTCCCTGATAAGTATGTTAATTTTAAATTGTCATTCATTTCCTGAATTTTATTTTTTATAATAGACTCTTAAAGAGATAGAGAATGAAGGGCTTGATATTCAGTTGAGAGTGTTTGAAGAGAACAAAGAAGATGACCTAAGTGAATTATCCCACCGTCTCAATGACATTCGAGCTGAAATGGAATATCCTTTGACAAACAAAAAACTAATTACATTTTGAAAAGCAGAAATTGAGGATGATTTTTTAATATCCCTATTATAGGTCTTGTCTATGAAACAAGTTATATGTTTTTTTTTTTATCAAGAGTCTACTATGATGCTATGCTTCATATATATCCATGCTGAGAAATTATCCATCGGCTTTTCAGAATCAGAGCTGTGCTTTTCTGCCTCTAATGTTTTCTTCCCTTTCTTCTTTAAGCATTCCAAACAAACTTGAACGTTATGTCCCTCCTTAAAATTCCCACAATAGCCTTATGCTTTTCATATACACTTTCTTCTCCTTTTACATAAAAGTATTAAATATATGGAGATACAATGAATAGACATCGTATTATCATAGAAAATGGTCTCTAATAATTTTTCTTTCAAGATTAGTAACAGCTATCTGTACTAGCATCACTAATACATACAAATTGCTTTTATTTTGGTCAATAAACATACATCATATTAATTTATATAATCAGTCATTTGATCTATGCTATAGCCATTTAAGTGCCTTTTGATACTTTAACCCAGAACTCTCACGTACAGTTTAAAGTAGTACATTGTACTTTTCATTCTACTGCCCATTTTATGTTTTAAGATATTGGATGGAATCTTACATATATTTTATGTGGACTTTCCTGGTCCTCAGTTCATATAATGTGAGTCCACTTTTAAAATGTTTTATTGATTTCTAATAGCATCTACACCACTAGTTTTCATATCTTAGAAAAAAAGTATTTTAATGTCCACTTGATTTATTTCTTATATGTTTTTTTAAAATAAGCTTGCTTTATGATTGTTGACAGCTGAGTGATTATTTGAAATTTCTTTTATCTGATAATAAATATAGAATAGCAGTGTCTCTATTGGAACAAGCAACAGATCAAGGCAATACTTCTTTCACTTTTTGGCTTTCCAGTTTGAATGGCCCTCACTATTATCTGAAGTTGACAGTATAATGAATAAATGATTATTGAATGTGTTGCCACCCAAGTAAGTAGTCTTGGAAACATTTCTAGGCTGGTTTTTCTAATTGACAGGATGAATTTTTTGCTACAGATGTTTAAATGCTATAACATGAAATTGAAGCATTAATAACAATAATAGAAACCAAGTGACACTTTTGATTTTTAAAAATTAGCTACTTCAGTCATAAATGTACTATTCATCAAGATTCTTTGCTGTTTTTCTTTACTCACTTCCTACTGATATTAATGAAGTCTACCATCTGCTGTATAATATGCTGAAGGACACTGCTGCGGAACCTTACTTATTATCCATTCTCCAACACTTTCTGCTCATCAGAAATGATTACTACATCAGGTAAGATTCATATCTGAGAGGACTACATGTATAATTTGAATTGGATATCAAAAGAAATTTCACCGAGTAGTGGGACCAAGGAAATATATGCATTATATGTACATAAAATATAAGGGTTTTTCTACTTTAGGCAACATTTTAAAAAAGAATTCATTTATTTTAATTGGGACAGAAAAAGATAGCTTCATACAACTATGGTGCACCCAAGCAAACAGAATTTAAGCAGAATTTAACCTGTCATATATTATTGAGTTTGTAATGAATTTTTCTGCTTGATACTAGCAACCCAATGAAAACATTGGAACTGCTAGAATTTTTTAATTTTTGTCTATTTTAACAAGTAAGCTTTTTTCATTTCTTCTTATAGTATTCAGTAAAGTGTGTGATCTTTAAATGTAGGAAAATATTATGGTATATATTTTAGTTTTATCTAATAATACTATTTTAAAAATAAATGGATATGATAATAACCAAGAGCTAAGTTTTAGAATAGATAATTGTGTCTCTATAAAAATCTGGATACTTATATAATAACAGGTTTATGAGTGACTGAAATTATCTCTAAGCTTATGACCATGGTCTTAATGTTAATGACAGTTCAAGCTATTCATAGTTGCTTTATATATACTCTTATGGCATACTAGATTCTTTGAATTCGCAAAATTTACTCTAACAATTTTAAAAGGAATACTACCAGAATGTTTTATTGACAGTAAAAGTTGACATTTCTAAAATAGCATAAGGTGATTTTTTTTCTTCAGGCTAATACAATGATTTGATCAACATCATGATGTTGAGGACACAGAAAAATGTTGAAAGAACTAATCCATGTTTTCTTAAAAAAACAGTATAAATAGTAATACATAATGGTAAAGATGCAATAATCATGAATATTCAGGTACCTGGGAATATGATTTGTCCAGAATAATATGTTTCTTGATAAATGTTAATAAACAATAAACAAGCTGGACAGTGGTGGCACATGCCTTTAGTCCCAGCATTTGGGAGGCAGAGGCAGGAGGATTTTTGAGTTTGAGGCCAGCCTGGTACATAGAGTGAGTTCTAAGATAGCAAGGGCTGCACAGAGAAACCCTGTCTCAAAAACCCAAATAAATAAATAAATAAATATATAAATACATAAATACATAAATACATAGACAAACAATTAAAATTCATACATGGCATATTTTTAAAAATTGTTTGTGTTTTTGTGGAATTTGTCCATGGATTTTTGTGTGTATGTATATATGTTTGTGTACAGTATGGGTATAGATATGTTCTTGTGAACACAGACAGAGGCAGGAGGTCAAATTGATTCTTTTGCTCTACATTTTCTGTGAAATTATCTTATGAAAATGTCTTTCTCACTGAAACTGGTGGAGTGATGATAAGTTCTTCTATTCCTTCTGTCAACACCCAAGACATGTCTGGGTTTACAGATGTCCATCACCATCCCTACATTTTTCCTTGCATACTGGGCATTTGAACCCAGTTGTACACAGCTGGTGCTTTAATCCACCGAGCTATGTCTGCTGCCCATGTAATCCTTTGCTCCTTATAATATTCTTGGGTAGAGGTGTAACATATACTTTCATTTCACAAATTGGATAAAGGGGAAAGCTGTGTTGTTCTTAGTAATTCATAAGGGTGAAGTTAGGAACTAATATTATTTATCTCCAGATCTGATGATCGTTTTTGAAACCCTAAAGAAACAATGCCACTTTCTTTTCATTCTTAATTTTAGGAATAGCCACATGATTAAATATACAGATTAATTAGAGTCTGTTTTTATTCATTTTCAAGTTTTTAGTAGTTTGACAAGCGATATTTAGAGATGTTTATATCATAATTTGTGTTACATAATATCTCTCTGAAGTACTGTTGAATTTATTAGCCCATGACAATTTGTCTTCTGCAAATTTTAATGCAAAATGTCCCTTATTTTTATTTTTCCAGTCAGTGGTCATTTTTAAAGCCAAAATAACCTTGGGAGATTAAAGAAAAATGGTGTGTTTTAAAACCTTTGACACGTCACACAAATTGCAACTGTAGCTATGCATATTAAATGTACATGATTTTATAAAACAGATTTTTTTTAGAAATATGCTTCATACATAGGTCTCCACATTAGTCTGTAAAAGAAATGACACAGCCCAGTTTTGTAAGCTAGTGTGACTTTCCTGAGTAAATGCTTTGCACTAAATTCAAGACATAGCTTGCCACCCAAGGCCAAGAAACCCATCTCTTTTTGAAAAGGAGAACTTGTGGCTGTCTAGAACTGTTTCTGTGCTCATAGATTTAGGACTAAGGGATCATTTATTTTCATTAACTTTCGAAACAATACCTTAAATAGATAGATAAGGTCGATAAGTATTTTTGAACACAAGCATGAATCCCTGCAAACTAGAATATTAAGGCTGTACATACTTTCAGTCGATTACATCACACTCAATTTGGCCCCCTAATGTTCAGACCATGTTTAAGCCTTAGTCATATTTTCTCTACAGAAATGTAAATGTTAGTGGAATTATTTCTTTCTTAGTGCTCAGGGGGGAAAAAAAACTTTGATCTTTTTGCATTCTGAATCCCTTCATACGAAAATTGATTGAAATTTTGAAATTGATTGAATTTTTGAAATTGATTGAAATAGAAAAGTATTCTCAAATGTTTTCTCTTTTTCACAGGCCACAGTATTATAAAATCATTGAGGAGTGTGTTTCACAGATAGTGCTACACTGCAGTGGCATGGACCCAGACTTCAAGTACCGGCAGCGCATAGACTTTGATTTCACTCATCTCCTAGGTATGGATCATGTGCACACTTCTGCCTGAGTCTGAGCACTTTTTAAGCCTAGGTCTCTCACTGAATTTCTATTCGTATCTGGTAATTTATTGTTTCTGCGACTGTTCAATTGTTATAACTGTAAGTTTGGAGGATCATAAGAATTCTCCTTACAGGTTGCTATATTTCTTTTTGATGAGTTTCAGCAGTACTGAATCAATTGAAGGTCAGCTATCGTACCCCACACAAAGCCATGATGTTTTAATAGGTGAATGCCTTACATTTTAGAAACGTGACTCAGAAAGATTGTGGGGATCAGGTGGAGTAGAGTCTATATAGATATGCTACTGTGGTTCTGAAATTTGAGGAAAAAATTTACATGGTAAGGAAATTATCTGATACATTTAGAGAATGCCAAGTAGGGATATTGTTTTCTGAGAAGTGATGACAAAGTTCCATTTTGTGGTATGCTATCCTCTAGGGCTTTTTAGTTAGGGGATTATATTTTAAACTAATCACACCATTATTGCTTACATTGATGCATACATTTGATTGTTTTTAAAGACAACACATTTTTGAATACCATCTTTATAATACTTTCATTCTATGGCAGTGGACAGAAAAACAATAGCAGTCACAGATTGAATATTATTTCTCATATATTATTTTCCATTTCTAAACCAATCCATACTTACTGTAAGCAATTCAAAGATTTCTACAAACAGCAGATATCAGATATATCAAGATAACTTCCTTTATAACACAGTACATTTTTAGGTAGCTTTTTTATGAATGTGTAAGTCTGTCAATATAAGTACGGCTAAGCTGTGTTTTTCGTAGAACATCGTGAAGATTTGGCCATGTTCACATTAAAATTGGGACAATGCTAATACATGCCAGTTTATGATCTATCTTGGCCATTTTAACCTGTATTCTCTTACTGTTTTGCTGTCATTACTTCTAGATTGTTTTTATGTCCTTAAAATTATAAATAAATCAGCTAATTGATCCCTTTCACCATGTGTTTTTATTATCAGCTTAATTGAACATTCTTTTTTGTAAATTCTAGACATTTTCTCATCACCTTTTAAGAATTAATTGCTATTAGTGGTGGTTACTATTGAGGTACTTTTATTAGACTATACATATGTATACACAATTGCACACAAAAATATTAAGTACTTTAGCATCATCTATGCTATAGAGGGATCTCGATTTGATTAACACTTGAACCTCAGTATTCTAGTCTAGTCTAATTTCAAATTTTTGTTTACTTATTATATTTCTTATATCATATAAATCCTTTACTAAAATTCTTTAGTAAAATTTGTTCCAGTTGAAACCAAAATGAAAATCATTGTCAACTCTGGCTTGCATTACCTCTATAAAGCCCCTTTAGACTATATCATTTTCCTCGTTGTGTGTAATATTGTGTTTTGTTTTTAATCTGTGTTTGTTTCCTTTCATGAAGGACAATTTTGAGATTCATTCATGTTATATTTCATCTCTTGATATTGTATTCCTTTATATTGTGAAGTAGTAGTCACGTATGCATTTTTAAACAAATTGCATTTCTTCGTGGACATTTGCATTCGTTCCATTTTTCAACTGCTGTAATAAAGCTGTTCTCTATCATTTATATAAAACCACAGCTCAGACATAGTTTTTTTTAATTGGATATTTTCTTTATTTACATTTCAAAGTTATTTACATTTTTTTATCCCCTTTCCTAGTTTCCCCTTTGAAGACCCCCTATCCCCTTCCCCTTCCCCCTGCTCACCAACTCACCCACTTCTGCTTCCTAGATCTGGCATTCCCCTATACTGGGTTATATAACCTTCTCAGGACCAAGGGCCTCTCCTCCCATTGATGAGCGACTAGGCCATCCTCTGTTACATGTGCAGCTAGAGCCATGAGTCCCACCATGTGTTTTCTTTGATTGGTGTTTTAGTCCTAGGAAGTTCTGGGGGTACTGGTTAGTTCATATTGATGTTCCTCCTATGGGTCTACAAACCCCTTTAGCTCCTTGGGTATTTTCTCTAGCTCCTTCATTGGGGACCCTGTGCTCTGTCCAAAGGATGACTGTGAGCATCCACTTCTGTATTTGACAGGTACTGGCAGAGCCTCAAAGGGGACAGCTATATCAGGCTCCTGTCACCAAGCACTTGGTGGCATCCACAATAGTGTCTGGGTTTGTTGACTGTATATGGGATGGATCCCCAGGTGGGTCAGTCTCTGGATGGTCATTCTTTCAGTCTCTTCTCCGAACTTTTAGACATAGGTTTTTCCTTTGGAGAAATATTAGGGTAATGTACAAAGTTTAGTCTCAAAAGGTTTTCTCATCATGTTTATTAACTAGATGTTTATAATTTTAAGTTTTCTTCTTTTAGTACATGATAATTTTGTTTCCACTCAGAAGTTAAATAAAAGATTTTCCTGGAAAACCTGAACTGAACAACGTGACTACACTTTCCTCTACCACCTCTCTCTATGTAATAATGTGTAATTTTCAAAAGAATTCTGTAGTGTTAAAAATTGAACTATAATTGAAGACTTTCATTGCAGTGATAATTATATCAGAGATATTTTGGATAATTGTGGGTTTTTTTTCCTTTAACACTAAAGAGAAAATTGTGGTAGTAAATGTACATTATAGTATAGAATAATGTATCTTTAATAATAATTCATATGGAAAGTACAGACTCATATAGTGGCAGTCATAATTAGCCGACAATTCCATGTCATATATTTCTAATCATTTGTGCTTTACCTGAACAGATGCTTGTGTAAATAAGGCAAAAGTTGAAGAAAATGAGCAAAAAGCAATGGAATTTTCAAAGAAGGTAAGACTGATAAAACTGTAGTCCTGATTTTTAAAACAATAATTTAACCACAGTGCATAGTTAATCCATTACTGCCTTTTTGTTTTTTACATGAGACTTCATAACTTGTAGTACTTTCAATTTTGTAGTAATTTATACTACTAGAGTCAAACATTTCACAATATTGATTTATTTTTAATAAGCTAGTTATTATTCCCTCTTCATCAACCTAATTCATTAGGTAAGAAAAATCTTACTCATATTATACTTAATTATGAATGAAATAAAATCATCTGTCCAATAGTTTACATAGTTAAAACTGAACAAGCAAAAGAAATTCCTTCATTGCTTTCCTTTCACACTCACATATACTACACAGTTCCATGGAGAACTGGTAGAAACTTGGTTTCCCTTTAAAGCTATGACCTGAGCTGGTGTTGAAATTTTATGGTTAGAATCTTTTGGTAGTGTTCATGCTAGGCATGTATCTCTCTCTCTCTTACTCGTTTGAGATAGTATTAAAACAAAAAGGGGAAACCTTTTCAGCCATCTGACAGAGGCAAGTGCCTACATTTGCTCAGTCCTTTAAAGTTAGGACCTAGCTTGGAGATTACATCCTCATTTTTGCTATTACTCAGAAAATATTCCAGTTACTTCTGGACACTTGAGGAACTATTTTTGCTCTTTCGTGCCTTAGAACGGATAATAAAAGGTAGAGATGAACACAATGAAATTGTGTGAAGCTGTCATTGGTAAAATGTGTATATTTGTGTAATACAACTTTATTAAACTTTCCTTTTAAATGAAATGCCTTAAATTTCCATTGAATGACTTAGAATCTCTTTAAATTTGGCTAGAGTGTAAAATTGGAGCATATTGTGATGACCTATCTTCATATTTCCTGTAATTATACAAGTTATCCTGAAATAATAGAAAATATGGTGATAATTACTTACAACTTTAATTGCCAATATTTAGAGTGGACATGTGGCATTGATCAAGTTGCCTTTTGCATTACCTTAAACTTAAAATAGGTTTTTTTACTGTCTTTAGATTTTTGATATTTTTTGTAATATGCTTTTATAATATTCACTCCCTAAGCCTAGTTTTCCAAAATATTAGACTGTGATTATAAGATCCAATCTCAGCATTTCCATTATTTCCCTTTGACTCTAAGCAAGCCACTTATTTTCTTTGGATTGTGCTCTTTCCAAAATTAAAAAGGGAGTCTAAGATTAGGAAGGTGGGAAAGGACCTCTTCTCTTCATAATTAGGTTTGTATCATTTTTATTCTTCCTTGTTACATTTAACATAATATTAAATTTAAAGCAGAAAAATGTGTGCTTGTGCAGATAGTATATTTGAAAATCACTATAGGAGAAACTAACTTTGAGAAAAGAATTATGATTATCAACTTAGGGAAATCATATTGATTAAATAAAATCATATCGAAGGAATTCTGTCCTTTTCATTCTGGTATTTTTATGTTGTTGTTCATTTGTTTTGGTTTCGGAGACAGCGTTATATTGTGTCCCCCTTCTTGGCCTAGAACTCACTTGATAGTCCAGGCTGGCTTCGAACTTGCACCAATCCTACTGTCTCTACTTCCTGGGTGTGAGGGTTATAGGTATGCATTATTATGCCTGCCTAAGTGCTCCATCTTCTCAGTGAAGTAGGAAAAGAAGATCACTGAAGGATCCGTAGATCTTTCCCCTCAAGTATTTATTGTTGTGGTGGAAATTAGTTATATTAGCAAAGTTTGTTTTTTTTCACCAACTTCTATAAGGCATTTTCCTGTACAAAAATAGGCAGGAATCAAACCATAAATAAGCAGGGTTTCAGGTTTGATGTAAACACTGTCATCCAGTTTACCCAGACATGTGTTTTTCAACTTACCGGGATAGCATTTTGTAATAATTTCCTAAGGTCATATCTAGTAGGAAGATGGATATTTATTAATAGAGAATGTGTTGCCCTATCATTTCATACAGTTTAAGTGCAGTTCTGGGTGATACGATATATCACCTTTAAAAACAGAAATAATATTGTCGGGATAATCTATACAAATATAAAATGTCTTGGGTTGACATTCACAATAAAAAAGAAAATGAAAATTTTAGTAGCAAATCCTATATGGTATTTGCTGTAAATATGAGTCTAACTTGTGTCTGTTTAGAGTAGTCATTGAGGTAAGAGCTAGGATATAGTGCAGTAAATGTACATACACCTTTTGTAGAGTTGGGGTCTTTAGCACCCCATGTTTTCACCTCTCATTTTTTCCATCTCTGTTTTCTCATGTACATATCTATATGTATGTATGTATGTATGTATGTATGTATGTATGTATGTATCCATGTATGCACGTACGTATGTGTTTAATTGTTTATTTAATTTGGATAGTCTCTTTCTCTTTTTTTTTTCTCTTTCTCTTGCCACCCCATTCTGTATATTTGTTGGTCTATGTTTGCCTATGCACATCAGTCAGAGAACAACTTGGAGGATTCTGTTTTCTCTGGCCATCTTATGTAATTCAAGGATCAAATTAGGATTATACTCCTTTTCTTAGTCAGGGTTTCTATTCCTGCACAACATCATAACCAAGAAGCAAGGTGGGGAGGAAAGGGTTTATTCAGCTTCCACTTCCGTACTGCTGTTCATCACCAAGGAAGTCAGGACTGGAACTCAAGCAGGTCAGGAAGCAGGAGCTGATGCAGAGGCCATGGAGGGATGTTACTTACTGGCTTGCTTCCCCTAGCTTGCTCAGCCTGCTCTCTTATAGAACCCAAGACTACCAGCCCAGAGATGGTCCCACCCACAAAGGGGCCTCTCCCCCTTGATCACTAATTGAGGAAATGCCTTACACCTGGATCTCACGGAGGCATTTCCTCAATGGAGGCTCCTTTCTCTGTGATAACTCCAGCTTGTGTCAAGTTGACACACAAAACCAGCCAGTACACCTCTCCACTTCTACATTCAGAACCATCTTTATTCACCTCATTTTCCTCTCTTCTGTTGTTCTTGTTAACCATCTGATATAAAATAAAACTTCAGTGTATAACATTGTATTGTCAGATATTTTGAAGTACTACTTTTTGGATGCTAGGCAATGGAGATTTGGCAGCAGTAATCTCTCAGTGTAATTCTTGTTAATATACATACTTCTTATCATTGTGAAAACCCAATCTTTTTAAAGACTAAATACGTTTAGAACTCATAAATACATTCCATATTTTTTAAATTTCACTTTCTAACTAAACTTAAAAGAATGGTGGCAAATCTTTAATAAACATGATTTATTCTACAAATGAATTTCTATAACAAGCTATTTTCTATTACACCCGAAGAGTGATTTCATAGTCCATCCATTTTTTCCTTTTATTAAAAAAAAAAAAAAACGGAGAATTACACCTGTGTGAATACTTGTCAGAAGAATAATTAAATATCTTTCTTTGTAGCTCTCTGAATTCACCAAAGCAAAAACTGTTCTTCATATTTAGTTCATAGTATTTAAATCTTTCTCAAACACATATGAGTAATTGTGCATTCATTTTGGTCATTGCAGTTCGATGAAGAATTCACAGCTCGTCAGGAAGCTCAAGCAGAGCTTCAGAAAAGAGATGAAAAAATCAAAGAACTGGAAACAGAAATCCAGCAGCTTCGAGGACAGGTAAGGAAACAATGTCGACTTGACGTCACAATGAATTTAGTGATCGAAAATTATCTTGTTAGTCAGAAGGAAAAATGTGATCAGAAGCAGACCTTTAGTTTGTTGTTCACAGATTCACATTTTAGTTGAAATAAGTACAGATTTGATTTTTCCAGGACAGTAAATCATTTTAATGTTTGGAAATAAATAAGGCTTCATTTGCTCAAACTGCCCTGAATATTTTTACCAGAATACATTATACAAGCCAAACTGTTTGTGACATGAAATTTTCATGATGATGTGAAAAATTGTGTGCATAGTATTTTCTTTCAAAAAGAATATAGAAATGCTCATGAATTTTAATTATCCAAAAGGCTTCTTGAGATCTTTAAATCAAGACAATCTTCAATTCAGAATGTAGACACTTTATTTCTAGCTGCATTTCTTTGCATACATTCAAATATATCTCTTAGTTAAGGTGTCTACACTTTAGAACTACGTATAACCTCAACAAATGTTGTGGCTTAAAAGAATAATATGAACTTTAGAAGGTGCCTTTAAATACTTAATGTCTAGGAGGTAGTGGTTGATTGACTACATCTCTTTCTATTATTATGCTGAGGAATTACTTCCAAAGTCCCTGGTAAACTACAAAGTCCCCACCGTGGTACCCTTAGTTACCCACAGCCCATATATCATGTATGTTCACCATTTAAGTCTTTGTTTTTCCTTCTAGTATTATGCTACTGCTGTCTGAGAACTAGATTTCTCTTATTTTCTCATTCCCCAATGGCGAGATATCTCTGTGTTCTCTCTGCCCTTGGCAGTTTTCTCTGCTTTGTATTTCTTTGCACAAACGTCCCACTCAGTTTCATATGTTCATACATCACCTTTTAGTAGGTGTCAAGGCTTTTGAGTCTATCTTACATTTGTAGCTGTCCCCATAGGCAAGTCTTTTGTATTGAAATCAAACTCAATGTTTTTGATCTTTTCTATTTCCTTAAACCAGCTCAGTCTCCATTTTTATTTGTTTTAAAATTTACCACTATTTTCTTAACACGAAAGTTTGATTTTTTTTTTTGCTTGACCTTTTCCTGACAAAGAATGTTAGTTCCTGTTTTATTTAAATTCTCCCAGTGCCTTTTTCACCTCTTCATCAAACCACACTCCTTTCTTGTCTACTTCCCTCACATTTTGCCCAAGCTATTTTAATTGTCTCCTATTTGTCTTCCTGCCTATAGTTTTTCCTCCTCCAGTTCATGTTTTATGCCAATGAAGAATGAATTCTCATAGAACATTGTTCCAATTATTATTACTGAAGAATTTATTGTGTGCAGTGCTTGCCTGTTGCATCTGGGATTAAATGAAACCTCCTTATCAGAAATATTAAAGCCTCCTGGCAGGCAGGGCTGCTTTACATTTTACTCCCATTGCAGCCTAGCCTCTGACTCCTCTCTTAACTCTGCTCTTGTTCAATCTCCTTTCCTTCTATTAGATCTGTAGATTCCTGGCTCTATACTTTTCATTCTTCCAACTTTATCACATGATGGCTATATATATTTTAATAATTTTCACAAAGTATTCCATAGTCTACTAACATAAGTACTCGGAGATTTGCAAAACGTCGCATCCTATCAAATAGTGTGAGCTATCCTACACTGAAGAAACCCTGTTGCTCATGTCCTTCTCTGACTCATGTGACCACAATATCTTTTCTTGTTTTCATTTTTATGTTTGAGACAGGGACTCCATTTGTAGCCCTGTTTAGCCTGAAACTCTGTGTGTAGTCCAGGCTGGCCTTGCATTCACAGAAAGCCATCTGCATCTGTCTTCTGAGTGCTAGTATTAAAGGGATGTATTACCTTGCTTGCCTGAGTACAGTACCTTCTATGGTTTTTTTTTTGTTGTTGTTGTTTTTTTTTTGGTGTCAGAAAAGCAACCTTATGCTAACACTCATCTTGATGAAGCTTTTCGTTGTTTCTTCTTCTTTCTCCTCCCCCTCTTCCTCTCCCTCTTCGTCTTCTTCTTCCTCCTTTTCTTCTTTTTATTGAGACACCCTCTCACTCTTCAGTGCAGGCTGGTGTGAAACTCTCTGTGTAGACCAGATTGTGCTGTCATGCCCTAACAAGCTGTAGCAACTGCTGTGCTGCATTAAATTCCGGTCTGATTGTTTGACTTGTAATTATTAAATGAAGAAGTGACTCATATGACTTGATACTGAGACGCTTCAAACTTGTGAAGTAAATATTTACTTGAGTTAAAACCCTATGCACTTGTACATTTTTTAGGTCCATTTATACAGTGAGCAGTACTCCTAATCTATATACCTCAAGTCTTTATGGCTTTAAGGAATTTGCGATTGTGATTGTACAAATGACTTATATCTAATAGAGGAAAAATATTGACTGCAGCTTAACATCTTTATTGAATATTTATATTCCCCTTCTGCATTATATTTTTTAGTGAAAAGAAGAAACATAGATTGTACATCACAAGTATTCAAAATAAACTTTATTTTCCAAAATACTTGTCAAAAAAGTACAGATTTTCTAAGATTGAATTTTTCTAATATTGTCATTAATCTTACATAAGAGTAAAAATCAGGCTTGTTGGTGCAATTCCTCTGGATTTCTAAAGAGTATTTCATTACAGGAATGGCAAGCCATTTTTGAGTATACAAATATATGTACATGTATTTATATATGTAAACATATAAGCATGAATATACATATGAATAAAATTTGTTCAATTCTTGTTAACATTGTAAAGGATATATTTCTGCAATCATACCTAAGTTTAAATAAAAATTCTAAAGCATATTTATAAATAAAATTGTTATTTAAATTGTTTATCCAAATTTTAGTTAATATTTTTTATTCTGAAAGTTATTTCATAATTTAACTGGGACAGGAAATTATCCTAGTAGAAATTTTATATTAGCCAAGATAAAAGGACTTCTTCCTGGTAAAAGAATTATTCACCATACCATGAAATTTCAATTAATGAAATCTAATATTTTGATTTAAAAATGTCTGCTAATTGGTACTAGTTTCTTTGAAATATTCCCATGTTCATTTTGTAAAGGGAACCACTGTGATCAGTGATGTTTTACAGTTTATTTAATCCTTAAAAGTAATGTAGGATGTAGTGTCATCTTCTTGTAATCAATTGGCATTAGGGAACAAACCTGAAGTTACTTTCTGACAGTTAAAAGAAGTTATTCTCCACTTATGAACCATGTGTATGAATTAGTTTTCATGGTAAATGATACTTTCATTAGGAGAAAGAGAACCACATTCAAATATAAATCCTCAATTTTGTTTGGTTTTATTTTGTTTTGTTTGTTTTTGCTTTGCTTTTCCAAAATTTCATTTTGTCTGTTGATTAAATGAAAAACTATAAAATCCAATCAGAATTTGGATTTAGCAGTTAAGATCCTAAAACATCTTGACCAGTATTAACTATATTTATACTTCTATACAAGCCTACTTAAAGTTGGAAACACACAGCTTCAGGGAGAGTTCATATCTTTCCATCGTATCTTCTTCTTTTTTTTTCTTTTTTATTAGTTATTTTACTTCTTTACATTTCAAATGTTGACCCTCTTCCCTTGTTTCCCTCTGCAAACCCTCTATTGAACCTCCTCTCCCCTTTGTCTCTAAGACAGTACCCTCCCCCCACACACTGGTAGGACTGTACGAGCTGAAGGGGACTGGAACCCCATAGGACCAATACCAAAATCAAATAATGGACTCCCCCCCCTCCTGCCCCCCGAGCTCCCAAGGACTAACCCACCAACTAAAGAGTATACATGGATGGATCATGGCTCGACTTACATATGTAGCAGAGAATGGCCTCATTTGAAATCCTCTTTTTTTTACAATGTGCTATCTTTGATAATCTGTCTGTCTGTCTGTCTGTGGTATCTTTGATTATCTGTCTGTCCATCTGCCAGCCTGCCCATCCATTTGTTTGTGTGTTTGTTTATTTGTTTTTTGGGCTGAGGATCAACCTAAGGCTTCCCTATCATGCAAGAACTCTAGTAAATGAGTTACATTCTCAGCCTTCATTTAGTTTTTTTTGCATTTATTTTCCTTATCATAAGCATTGAGGTAAAGATGGCGTCAAATGTCCTATTTACATTACTAGGTTATAATAAGGACAAAAAGGAATGATGGATGTAAGATGTTGATATGATTATATGGGTATGCAAATGGATGATACTGAGGATTAATCATTAGTATTTGAAGACAGCTAAATTAGTAGTACTGTGAAATACTTCCTATAAGACTAATTGACACCCAAGGGATTTAATCCATGACCTTGTCATACTTTATTCAAACTTTAATCATCTAGGCTAACAATTCCATGCCGTATACTATACTTTTTGGCTGTATTTGTAGTAAAATATATTGTTTTATTATGTTATACTTTTCCCCCAAAATTGTAGAAACTGCCTACTTTCCTTCTCTTAATATATTAGTAGAAATAGTCATTATCTGAATTGTACAGTGTATGTCAAAACATGTTAATTATAGGTTCCGATAAACTGGATAATCTGGAAAGCTAAAAAAAAAAAAGAAATACAAGCTTAAAACTGGAACACCTAAAGTATATGTATATTTTGTATTATATTTTCTAATGAGCATTAAACTTGTTTCTGTTTCAGGGAGTTCCATCTGCAATTCCAGGTCCACCTCCACCACCTCCACTGCCAGGTGCAGGACCATGCCCACCACCACCACCTCCTCCTCCTCCACCACCTCCACTTCCAGGAGTCGTCCCTCCTCCTCCTCCACCATTACCTGGGATGCCTGGTATTCCACCACCACCTCCACCACCTTTGTCTGGAGTACCTCCTCCACCACCACCCCCTGGGGGAGTTTTTCCTCTCCTATCAGGACCAATTGAGCTACCATATGGAATGAAGCAGAAAAAATTATATAAGCCTGACATACCTATGAAAAGAATCAACTGGTCCAAGGTAAGATATAACTTCAGGGCCCTTTTTGCTTTTTCCGTGATTGACAATGTGTGAGAAATGGGCTGCTGTACGTGAGTATCAGGCAGTGTAAAGATACTGATTACTGACATTATTACTTTTTCCTGTGGGCTTACCATCTTTATGTTCACCTTGAAATGTGCAACCTAGATAACTTACCAAATATGTTGACATTGTACTAGAGACAATGGAAAATCATATTGAAAAGTATTTGAAATACATGATGAAATGAAAATATAACAGGTTTATTATTGTAAATATTAAGTACTGTCAATTTCTCATTACAATTGTTTGCTAATAACAGGTTGTCTTTGGTATTTTTGTTCTTCAGAATGTTAAGGGTTTTATTCCTTTAATTTTATACTTTAATATTGTGGAAAGGAAGGGACCCAAATAAATGGGTGGATAAGACAGTTTGGGGAAGGGTAAATGGAAGCAATGAATTTATTGTACATGTATTCAAATTACATAATAAAATTTAATACTTGTTATGTGTTTAAAAAAACTAAGTATAAAAGTAATATATATACACATATGTATATATACATTTGTGTGTGTATGTGTATATATCTCTATATATGTACATATATATATCTATATATATGTATATATATACACATACACACACACACAAGTTGAAGAGATATACTCTAGTATGTTGAGGGTCTTTTCAGTAGACATTTTCATATGTACTTTTTTCATTGCTGTTGGGTAGCTTTTCTGTATAGCAACAGAATTGTAATTGTTCCTCTGAAAATTTATATGTGTAATTTTATATATTTGAAATTGATTTAGTAGAGAGATGAACAAAGGCAAGTAAGTGGTTGAAAAATTAAATAGGAAGTCACAACACAAAACCTTATCAGTGTTATTTTTGTGTTAGATTGAGCCTAAAGAATTATCCGAAAACTGTGTTTGGCTAAAACTTAAAGAAGAGAAGTATGAGAATGCAGATCTATTTGCAAAACTGGCCTTGACATTTCCTTCCCAGATGAAAGGTACCTTTTATTTTTAAACATTATAAATTCTTGTGCCTGTTATATTGGAATTCATTTCTCTAGTAAAATGTGCTAGGGAAGTATGAATGCATTGTTTTCTCACAGGAAACCGGGTCAAACATAAATAAATTCACGTTTTAGCTACAGTTTTATCTATAACCCAAAAGCTCTTATTTGAATTTTGTTTTGCATAAATATTATTTAACATAAAGTATAAATTGTACCATTATTTAATATTTATGGTATATGTAGTAAAATTGCCATTTTGCTGAGGAACAGGAGATTAATTTGTAGATTTCCCATGGAACACAAATTTGCATCATGGAACACTAGTACCTCTGAACTATATGAATGATATTGGACCAAGACTGGTGTGGTAGCACTTAAACTTTATTTATTTTAAATCGTGTATTATATATCAACCTTATTTTTCTGGAAATTTTCTAGATTTCCTTATAAGCATATGTTCTCAATTAATGTCCATATATGATCCTTAGAAAATTTGGTTGTGGACTTGACAATAGAATTACTTCTTTAAGATCTTATAATCTTTTCAGTATTGCACACATGTAGTTCAATTAATATGTAAGTCTCACAATGAGTCATTGTGGTCTTTTGTTTTTTATTTGACCATAGTGATTTTAGTAGTTATTGCAGAAATTATCATTGAGTCAAATGTAGACATTACATTGTGTAAATCAGCCTTTACAACAAATAATGGGGAATATTCTGTAGTTTTTTTTTTTTAAGTGACTATCTTTGGAGAAAGAGAATCGCAAATAGAGTGGGGAGATCAGAAGGACTATGAAATTTAAACAATTTTTATTTATTTTAGTTTTTTCTTATTTGCTGTCATCCACTTCCAATTTAAAATTTCTCCTTCAGTACCACTTATCCATGCCTATAACAAAGTATCCACAGAGTTGTTTGTTTTAAGATGTGTATAGGAAACATAAACAGATTTCTTTTTTAAACTTGTATCTTATTCTGAAGATATTATATTTTGTGTTTGTAAATATTACACAATTTAATAACAAAATTCAAATAGCTGAAATTCTTCTTCTGCTATAATATATTTAGGATAATTAGATACTCAGTCTGTTAAATGTTTAGGCATATAGTTTTTGCCTTTGGCAAGGTGCTGAGAATGAAATTATTCTCTAGCGTAGGTTAATATGCAGACCAAGATGGCTGTAGATTCATGGAAACCATTTAGCCTCCAGATTTCATGTATGAGATACCATACTTGCTGTCCTTTTCTATTTAAAGTGATGCTGAACGTTTTTTCTTCAGTTCATAGGCCATTTTTGACTATTTTTTCTTGATTTTCTCACTTTGCATCTTTGAATATTTTTGCTGTGAAACACTTGCTGTTGACTTTTCTGTTCAATCCTACACGAAACCTCTTTTATAAAATTACACTTTTGCCTGGTTTATACAAATGGCTAAGTAAGCTTCGATTCTGTATTTTACAAATGAAGGTAGTAAGATTAGAAATAGAAGGACAAACCATAGGGTAGAGTGTGGTGTATGTTCAATTGTGTGTGTGTGTGTGATTTCTTTTAAAATCAACCCATTACAATGTAAGTTAGTAATGGTAGTGCAAAGTGCTGCCTACTTGAAAAAGGCTGTTGAACAGAGTTGCATCTACTTTCCTCAACTGTAATAAAAGCAACTTCCACTGACTGAATTACCTCATCCATAATGG
The DNA here is from genome assembly GCF_000001635.26 of Mus musculus. Taxonomy (NCBI): domain Eukaryota; kingdom Metazoa; phylum Chordata; class Mammalia; order Rodentia; family Muridae; genus Mus; species Mus musculus. The sequence goes on from NC_000086.7 coordinate 129,974,318, forward strand.
GAATAGACTAATGTTTAACTAGGTAGGAAAATGAAATCAGCTTATATACATTTCAGCACCTGGCATCCTCACTGCTTGGTATCTAACAGACACTTAATAAATGTTCATTAGGTTTTCACCTTTATTTATCTGATGGTGGGTGTGTATGTGCGTTGTTTTTGTTACTGACAATTACTACCAATGTTTGTTTGGAAAGAGAATCTCCTGTCCTTCCTTCCTCGTGGTGCTCACTAGATAGAGCTCATCAGTTACACAGATGTAAATTTTAATGCCCTTGCCAAAACCTAATCAAACCAGAATGACACCAGACAAAATTATTCAAATTATGCACTCACTGCTGTGTATGCTGCCTCTCTCATTCCCCTTAAGTTTAATTCTTCAAATTTCTCTGTGGCATTACTCCTATTTTGTTAATTTTGAGTATTTAAGTATATATAAGGACAGTGGAAACCTTTGGCATCATTGAATTGTTTCTGAAGGGGGTGCAGCATTTCAGGATCAGTTAAATATTATAGAACATCCTGTACATGGAAGCAATAGAAAAAACAAATTTTGGTGACCCAACACGTATTAATTACGCATTAATTGTCTTCTTGTTGAAATTCTGAGTTGAAATTCGTTGACATTCACAGTGCCTTGATTCATAATTTGGTCAATAGATGGCAGGCTTAGTAAGAAATCAGCAGGAGGTTCTGGCTCCAGCAAACAAAAGCTGTCCTGCCCTGGCTCTCATAGCTTTAGGGCACCACTTTCTTCTCCATTCTACTGCTCATTGCAGCTCAATCAGCACCATTCTGAAATGAGCCACCAACCCATCGTTTCTAAGACCTATTTCCAAGGCTGTTAGATTCAGTGTTCCAAAACCTTTTGAGAACTACCCCCTACTGCAAGGCCTTTGGAGAGCACATGGCTCCATTCCCACTAAATGCACTATAAAGCATTACTAGTCTATAATGTCAAGTGAATGTTTGAAAATTCAAAGTAGCTGAGAGTTGCTAAATAGAAAGAAGCATTAATGCACCAGTTTTAATACCTATAATATTTAGATTTATAGTTATTCTTAGATTTTTTAGGGAAAATCATTTTTTTTTTAAAACAATCTTTTTTTTTTTGATTTATTTATTTATTTATTTATTTATTTATTTATTTATTTATTTATTTATTTATTTATTATATGTAAGTACACTGCAGCTGTCCTCAGACACTCCAGAAGAGGGAGTCAGATCTCGTTACGGATGGTTGTGAGCCACCATGTGGTTGCTGGGATTTGAACTCCTGACCTTCGGAAGAGCAGTCGGGTGCTCTTACCCACTGAGCCATCTCACCAGCCCGGGAAAATCATTTTTAATCTTCCACTAAAAAGCAGTTTATCTCTATTTTAGAAAAGGATTATTTCATTTTATTTTACAAGTTTGTAAAATACCTAGTATGTGCACAGACAAGAACTGATCATTGTCTTCTCTGTGCAGCAGAAAGCTAACTCATCGTCTATTGACTGAGGTAGAGAGATTACCATATTTTGTCAGGTTGGAGTAAATGTTAGAATATTGAACATTTATTCAAAAGCTATGAGAGCATAAAATACATCTACTGTAGAATTGTAATAAAATGAATAATACAGGGGTGGTGCTATGAACATTTCAGTACAGTTTCAATATAGAAAGATGGAAAGAAGTCTTTCTAGAGAGGGAATAACATTAGCAAAATATTAAAAATTTAGATGACTGAAACTTAACTGAATTTATTGGAACAAAGAACTACTCGTGAATTTTGTAACACCCAGGGTCAGAAGAGATTCATATGAATAGCGATCGTTTGTATGCTAAGCCTAGACACAAAAACAGAAATCAGGCAGCTTATCACATGTAGACATTTGCCTTGTTTGACCATTCTGTGATCCAAGCTTGACTCTTTGTTATTGGTGCAGATTCAGCTGGTTATTAGAAAACTATATATATTAATTAGGTTGAACTCAGATTTTAGAGCCAGCAGCGTCAAGCCCTAGTCTCCTATTAAGTTAACAGTGGGAGGAAGAGAAGTGCGTACTGGGCTGAAAGCACACGCAGCAGCTGCTGGTTTTGGAGTGAGCAAACTTGGTGAGAACTTCACAGTGAAGAATGGTGGTTCGCTCCTTTTTCATTAATGTGAGCAGAATCACATACTATAAAGCTTGCTCAAAATAAGAGATTCTTACGAAATACAGAAATGAAAACGAGAGTTTATAAACTCTTTTGCCAGACTTGGATAGAAATTCTTATTCTATCCCCAATTTGCTTTTATAGCATTATTAATAACTAATAGAAAAGGCCATACAAAAATTATGAAATGTGTATAACACTCCTCTTCCTAGAGAATTAGTCTTCTGGGGTCATATTCCATTTTGTTTCTGGCATAATATTTTCAGTGAGAAAATTCATGATCCCTGTTTGTTTGAATGATGGATCTTGCAAATTGTGAATGAATATCACTAGCTTGGGCAAGATATAATGACATCAAATAGTAGGAATTCTTTTTATCATCTGTAAGCACTTTACTAATTTTCAAATCCTGCAATTTTCCTTATTATGACATTGATGTTCTTATAGGCCATCATATTGCTGCGACAGAAAACGTAATTCAACATGTTATCTGTATTAAGGAAATAGAAACATTACATGTATATAAGTATTATACAAACATGAGAGCAGCTGTAGAAGTTTTTCAGACTGCTGGAGTCTTTCAGAATATACATATCTGTAACTATTGGAATTTGTATGTTTTTTAGTTATATTTTATTCAGTTAGATATTTGGAGATATATAACCATGCAGACTTTAATGATAGTGTTATTTTGCCTTTACAAAACTGCAGCAATTATAGATAATAATAATATTATATAAGAGTTAAAGTAATGATTGTTAATATTAACTAAAATTGAAATAATAATGAAATGTGTAGCTTATAACTGCTAATTCTAATTAGTGTTTGTAGGGTTCTCTAGAGGCTTTAGGAAGAACCAAGATAGTGCGTGTTTGGAAGTTGTAAGCAATTTCTTTGGTTTTAATGTTGCTTGGAGGTAATATAAGAAAAAAACATAAGAGGTTAATAAAACAGCTTTGTCAATAACATATTTTTACAATGCTGCTTAGGTTTAATAATAAATGAAAATGAGGTTTTATAAATATTTTAAGTACAGATAAAGTTTACTTTTAATACTTGTAGTATCATATTTTGGTAGAACATAGTTTGATGATGTCTGTACATACAATTATTAAGTTTTCTACTAAAAGACATTTTAAATTGAATTTTTAACTTTGAATTTGGCTGGCTAGCCCTGAATATATCTAATGTTGCTTTATTTCTTACAGCACTTTTCTATATTTTTTAAGAAATGAAAAGGCAAAAGAATGGTAAAGTCTAAATTATGTCCATTTTCATAATACAGAAAATTGTCCAAATCGCTTTACAATGATGTACTGTCAGTCTCACCATGTACACACTTTATATAGTGATGTTATCGTGTCTACAGAGTAATGATGTCCTAGCAAACAATTTGTCATCATGATGACACACATTTCTTCCAGTGCTGAAGATGAGAAATACACTGCAAGTTGTAGAGGACGCCTTCACGTACTTCCTTACATGGTGGAAGGTTTAAGATTTCTTTTTGGGGTCTTTTTCTACTAGATGTTGCATCTCTAGTACCATCTCCTTGAGTCTTAGATTTTTCATATGTGGATTTTAGGGGAACATTATCAACATTAATTTTCAGTCATTTTACAATCCTATCTTTAATCCATTACTTTATTATATATTCATTTTTTAGGTTTCTGTTATTTGATTACCATTGTTATCTTAGCCCCCCCCCCCCAATTATTAACACACTAGGAGTTTCCATTTAGGATGGCATGAACACTTTTTTTTTAAACTGGCATTTATTAGCATAAGATTAGGGATTTTAGAGACAGAGATTTTGTCATTCTTTAGAGAGATGTTGAGATAGACTACCTTCCGCATTCTAACCAAGGGGATTTTAAAATAGCTGACCTTACGAATTGCAATATAGATTTTAATACTTCTGGTATTAATGCCATCAGTACAATGACTACTAATAATAACAGGAATTATTATAACAATAGAATGATAATATAACATCTCATATATCTCAATAGCTGTGATTTTGTGAATCCATATTGTATTTAGTCGTCATTTCAACTCTATATGGTTTATTGTTTTATGTCTTGATTTTGTAGGGAGTAAGTGAGAAGAATGTGATTTTGAGCCAAGGTTTGTTGTTAATGACTTCTATATGTTAGAGCAATGAGTTTTAATGGCCTTTCTGCCCTTAGTAATTTGTTCATTTTGTTGAATAGTTTAACAGAGCTCTTTTTCACACATTTAATGATGTAGTACTTTTATATTATATTATCTTGTGAAATGTGTCATCCTATTACTCTTGCACTAAAGGCACTTCAGAGCAGGAAGCAGAGGTAGCAAGTAATAAATTATTCTCTGAAGAAAATAAATTTATTTTTCCTATGACTAATTTTTTTCTTTTGTCATTATTTCCATAGAATAGTCACTGATAAAATGGTATGATGATTTTGGTTCTGTTTTTTGTCATTAATGGAAGAATGTAGTTTTGTGGTATTATTTGTCTAATGATGCTTTATTAATACACAGTGGATGCAAACATAAAGTAATGAAATTAATTTTTACTTGGAACTTTTAGAGTTAATAATATTAACGATGCTTTGCATTGCTTTATTTGCTTTTTGAGATATGAGCTAGAGAGTATCTTTCTCCCTGGTTTTTGAATTCTAAACAGCGTATGAAGTAAGCACAATAATAGTTGTTCTTTTGATAATGTTTGCAAATGAAAAATTGTCACTCATTTTGAATCATTATTCTACCTATATTTGTGTTATTCAGATAAATTACATCGACTAGCATATAAATTTTAGCAGTTCTATGAAAAGCTCCACAATATTATATATATATATATATATATATATATATATATATATATAATCTTAGACTGATGAGAAGTAGGACCAAATGGTTTCTGGGCTTTACAAAGTATATATAAGTTAGAGTAGAGAAATTCAATCTGGCTAATGCATTTAATATACATAATACCTAATAGACATAATACGTAATCAGTCCACTTTGATGACTTTAAACATATTTCTTCCTTTTAAATTCATTCTTCATAAATATGTGAGCATAACAGTTTTCTAGTAACCTTAAAATATGTTCAATAGATTTCATTATTAATATCATTATGTTAAAATACTTTCCAATGTCTTATAAGGTAAATGTGTCATTATATGCTTATAAATCACCTCAGATATTGTATGGGAAGTAATACATCCAACCCACTATTGTGACTTTTAAATACCATGTTATAGATATAATAGATTAATTCATAGCAAAGCCCCATCTATTATTATTATTATTATTATTATTATTATTGTTATTATTATTATTATTATTATTATTATTATTATAACCTGACTTACTTATCACACATTTCCCCTACAATTAACAAATTAACAAATTGATCGCACATTTAGTGGTTTGGCTGTAGTTCTGTCTAGCATGCATGAGATCCTGGCTATACTCCGGACTGAAAAAATAGGAGAATACACACAAACACACACACCCACACACACACACACATTTTGCATGCAAGCACGCACGCTCGCATGCATGCATGCAAGCACACACGAACACCTCAATTTATTCTTCAGAGTATCAGGAATCCTGGCAGTTCTCTTCCAAGTTTTGAACTTCAGGATACCATATCGTGTCATGATATTTCTTTCCTTGCTAAACCTCAGTTCATTTCTCTGCTTCTGCTGTTGTGTTAATGGCATTCACATGTGAAGAACATATCACTGATCATTCATTTTCTTCTTAAAGATCTTAAAATCTTCTTATTAATTTCTAAGCGATTTGTATTTTAACTCTTCCTAGTTCCTGGATTGGAAGCTGTTATAAAAAACTCTATATTTCTGTGACCTTATTGTATTTCTTTTTCATTTTTGCGAATAACTTATTGTGTGGCCCTTCTACTAGAATACAGTCTTCACAGTATTGATGTTATTATCTTGTATCCTACATTACTCAACTAATTTCTTCAGAAAGGCAGATAGATAGCTCTTTTGCTTGTGATGTTTTAGTCTTCTTAGACTATACTAGATCCTCTGGCAAGTCTGTTGAGTGAATAACCAAAGAATTACAGTTATAATACCAAAGCTAATAGCAGAAATTAAAGAATAATATTTCTTTATTATTGGCTCCAACACACATACACACATGCATACATATTCTTATGATTACATTTAGATTGCTCATATTTAGTCACTAGTAAAAATGACATTCATAAGTTTTTCATAAGTGACCAAATGTGTTTCTTCAAAAATCTTTCTTATCACTGATTAAACACTAGAAATCTGCTTAAAGCCTCACTGCTTCCAGTTTTTTTTTAATGTTAATGTGTATTTTCAAGAGTTAATGTTTCACCTCATTTGGAGAGTTTTAATTTTATATTTTTACATTTATATTTTAAAGGCTTCATATATTGCTTTGCAGTATTTTAATTTCTTTTAATGTTTATTTTTAAAATTTGTTGTTTTGACTTTTGAGAATTTTTTAAATTTTGTGTGAATGGATACTTACATGAATACATGTCTGTGCACCACTTGTGTGCAGAGGCCAGAAGATGGTCTCATTCTCTGAAACTTCCATACAGTTGTGTTCTGGCATGTGGGTTCTTGCTACAGAACCTGGCTCCTCCGGAATAGCAGCTTGTACTTTTAGTAATAGAGATGTCTTATTAGATCCAATTTAGTTCTCACTTTTTTTTCTGGGTAGCTCAGGCTACTCAGAAATTCATAATCTACCAATCATTAAGTACTGGTAAGGCTACAAGTATTTACTAACACACTGGAGCTAAATAACAGTTTAAAATAGCATTGCTGATGCTTTATTAAATATAGAAAACTTTGCTGAAGCAAATGTTTCTTTGGTAGTTTGTTGTTCAAATTTGAAGAAATTTCTATTTCTTGTTAATGCTATTGGGAGAAATATGAAATATAATGACTAATAAACTATCAGAATGTTTTGTGGAAGTGAAGATAATTTTATTTCATAGATTCTTAATAAGATTGACAGTTACACAGGGTGGTGGTAGCACATGCTTTTAATTGAAAGTTTTAAGAGGCAGAGGCAGAAGGATTTCTATGAGTTTGGCAAGCCTCATGTACAGAACCCTGTCATGAAACCCCTCTCTCCAAAGAAGACAGACGGTTTCTAAATTATGTATTAATATTTATGTATATTCTGTATAAAATATGTGGCTTATCATCTTACAAGAAAACAACCTGCAGCATCTTAATAAGTATTAGTTTTATGGATCTCTGTAATGAAACCTTAAATGTTACTTGGGCTCTCATACCTTATTGTCTGTTCTAGGCTATATAGGATATTAATGAAGACCTTTCCTTTTCTCCTGAGCACAGAAAGAAAGCTCAGGTCACCTCCATGCTACATGACTTAGTTGTGCTACAAATGAAGAGATGTGGAAGTCAGATGTGTAGCCCAATTTCACAAACTTATACTTTTAAACACTACTGGTGTTCTCTGTGGTATACCTGTATATGTTAAAGCTCTATTATCAGAAATCTCAACTGGGGAGTCATAGTCTCCTTATCTGTCTCACATAACAAAACAGTATGCTTTGAATTCTTGTGTATTGACGTGTCTTCTTCTTGCATACCCTATATAGCTAATGTAAGAATTTAGTGTATATAGCTTTTCTAAAAATTTTAGTTATTTTAGATATTGTAATATAATTACAGTATTTTTCCCTCTTTGTTCCTCCAATCCCTCCCATATACCTCTTCTGCTATCTTTGAAGTTTATGCTACCTTTTCTTTAATTGAAGGTATTGATCTCTCTCTCTCTCTCTCTCTCTCTCTCTCTCTCTGTATATTTGTGTGTGTGTATGTATTTGGATGCACTCTAAATGCACAAATACAACCCCTCAGTCTGTGTATGTTACATGAATATATATTTGTTCTGGGCTGACCATTTGCTATTAGATAACAAGCTGTGGGGCCCTTTGGGGGAGACCATAATTTCTCTCTAGTTGTCTGTAGTTCTTTACATAGCTGACTGAACCAATTCATCCACTAAATTCTTTACAGTGTGTGGAAATATGTGTCTCAATATATAATACTATTCCAAAAGAAAAAAAAAGAAAAAAAATGTTGCTACCTACCCTTGGTTAAGTTTTCCATGCAAAAGTTATCTTTGCTTTTCTTATCATAGCAAAATTAATACTATTATGATTTATCTCTGCATACCAACATCATTTCCTAATACTGTTTCCATCTATTGGCATGAGTTTAACTTCGATAATTTCTAATTTAAGTTACTTTTATATGAGCCTCAACAAAATATGTGATGCATTCAAATGGCAGACTTAACTATTATGAATTATCAATATCTCCTCCATTAGAATGGCTTATTGAGAGTTTTCTGTGTCTGGTTTCATGTGATAAGAATAGACTGATAATCACCAATCCTTGACACTATTTTTTTTCTTTTTTTTTTATTGGATATTTATTTCATTTACATTTTCAATGGTATCCCAAAAGTCCCCCACACCCTCCTTCCCCCACTCCCCCACCCACCCACTCCCACTTCTTGGCCCTGTCATTCCCCTGTACTGAGGCATATAAAGTTTGCACGACTAATGGGCCTCTCTTTCCACTGATGGACGACTAGGCCATTTTCTGATTCATATGCAGCTAGAGACACGAGTTTGACCATTTCCTCAGGCTCTGTTCCATCCTCATCCTTGTATTTCTTGAAGACAGGATAAATTTTGGGTCAAAAGTTTTGTTTGTGGGTTGATGTCCCTATTGCACCAGTGGGGTCAAAAAAAAAAAAAAAAAAAGAATAGACTGATAAAACATGTGTTGTTTCCTAGCATGCAATAGCTTATAATGGAAGGCAACTCTGCAACATGTGATGCCATTAGGATAGTCACAATTTTTCTATAAAAGCTGATGAGATTAGGTAGCTTTTGTTGCATTAACAGGAACAATAAAGATTCTATCACTGTTTTCCTAAGTCGTAGTCTTTGCTCCTTCAGTGTCAGATGACAGGCCTGCTAATTATTGGCATTTTCATTCTGTTGCGCATGCTCGTTTTTCTTATGCAGACAATTTAAGTGTTTTAATAATTGATTGCATTATCAAATGTTAATATATCTACATGATAAATGAGAATATGGCTCTAAAACCTTTGTGTTATAGCTTTTAGACATTCATTTTACTAATTATACAAAGTGACAGTTTTTAATCCATTATAGGTCATTACTGAAAACATACAAATGTAGAATGATGACAATTTCTTAGGTACAGGGTTTTCAGGTACATGGTAGCTATATTGTAGTATTTCAGAGTTGGGCAAAGCTTAACTCTGCGATTCTTCAGAATGTTTTTTTACTTTCTATTAAAAATAATTCTAGCCATATTATTTTTCATCTTGACTTACAAATCTAACCCATGAAACTGTGAGGTTTTAGTAGTGTTTTTAGCCAGAAAGTCTCTCACCAAATAACAAAACTACCCATGTAATAAATAGGTAATAAAACCAGCATGATGCTGTTCTGATTCTGTTAATAGTAATTTTTAAGTTAATCCTTTCATCTGTTTGTGGTTAATGCTTTTTAGGACCAGTGAAACCAGTGAGAACCAACTGGAACAGAGTTAGTGTCCAAGTTCAGAACAAAGCTGCCTGACCCATTAAACTGATTGAGTTGATAATCTTACTGATTTTAGCACAGTATTGAAACCAATTTAAATAATATGCCACATATACATGGGGAAGATAGCAAAAGCTGTTAATTATTCTAAGCATCCCTTTTTAAAGTGGATTTCAATGGGTTAATGTTGTATTCCTATAATTGCAGTGTCTAAGAAGAGTTTATTGTTATAGGGCTCTTAGGTTCATTGTTTTCCTGTTTCATTTTTAAACTGTCACACGAATCCCAGCAATAGTAATAGGCCTGTTCCACCATAACTAGTTCATTAGAAGCTAGAGGTCAAAGTTGAGACCTAGGCTTTCTGTTCCTTAAGCAGACATTCTACCACTTCAGTTAGTTCCCCAACACCGTACATGTATTTTGAACTGATTTTTAAAATTAAGTGATGCAAATGCAATTATATTTATGTATTATATGTGACATAATTATATTTGTTATCAGCTTTTTCAGATTCAATAATCTATTAAAATAAAACTATCAGTTTCCATGGTGACTATATTATAATTATGTGCTAGTGTTTATATACTATGTGTTATTTACTTGGGAATATGTATTAATAAGTTAGTGTAATTAATTAGACTGGACCCTTCTTAGTATGCAGAAATCTAAAGTTTTTTTTTTCTGATCAATTTAAATTTTATAAGTAGCTGAAAATAATTTCTCTTTTTTTGTAATTTAGTATTTGTATGAAGTAAATAGTTGTTCTCCATTAATAAAGTATACTGAATTTATATAACTTTGTATTTGAAGTGAAACACAACTATTTAAGTAATTTTACTTCTATTTTGATATATTTAGCCTATAACAATTTACAATCTCCTAGACTAGGGGTACTTTTCCCCCAAAATAATTTTAAAATTTCCAGCAGAAGTGGAAAAAGGAAAATTGCTATGGATATCCATTTTCAAACAATAGTTTTCTTTTATGTCACATATTATATGAAATCTGATATTTATCACTTAGTTCCTTCATGGAAATAGGAATTACTATGGCTATATTCCATTTTGAGTGTTATTTTAAATTTCATGACTATGTTATTGTAGATTGTCTTAATTCTACCTCATAGTTTTTTGTAATTTAATTCAATAGTTATATTGTTCTTTCAATTACAGCACCTCCAGATTGGTATCATTAAAATTGTAATAAATATATGCAAATTACTTTATGAAACTTTAATACATTTACTTTACTCCTTCAGCACTGTGCCATCTGTCAGATGATTCATGTATATTCTGTACGTACCATGCATTTGTCATCAAGAAATACATATATACGATTAAAACATACCTTTTTATCTAAAGAATGAATGTCTAGGACAGTTGGGACTGAATTGATTCATAGGGTACTTGTTATCTCATTTTGTTCCGAATACATTACATGTATTCACTCAATTAAACCTCATAAAAGGACATCATTAAAATATATTTTATTATGTCCATAATGTCATAGGGAGATTAATTCACTCAATAGAAAACAACACAACTGAATTTGAACTTGGTGGTTTTAATTTCCAGACTGCCAGCTTCCAGTGAATTCATATGATGTTAGAAATTTGAATTGTTAAGATAGGTCCTGTTTCTATAGACATAAAGCATATATTGTAGAAATCATAGTCCTACCCTCTTCATCTGAGACAACTGTCAACTTCATTTTTTAGCAGGAATGGCATGAGGGAAAGGAAAGGAAAGGCTGTAGATTTTGTTCTGAACTCTAAGAAGGCCTTTTCCGATGATCCACAATTTTGCATCTGTGAGTTACTTTTGTGTCTGAACAGTATCATTCATTCTTGGTATCTAAGGTTATCTCTTCTCAAACCAGATAGTGAAGGTGGCATTTGCAATTTTTGAGGAAGATGAAAAACTTAAAACATACATTGTTATTGTCTTAATCCCTCCCATTGAATACGCTTGCCAAAAGTTCTCTTTAACAATTACTCCAGGCCTCCTTTATATGAAAAAATAAAGGTGTTTTCCAAGTTGATTTCAGTTATGTCAGGGGCTAAACATTCTGAACCAGTACTGATGTTTCTTTTGATGGGAATAGAGATAATTCCTCTGAGTCATCTTTTCTAAAAGGAGACACTATGCGAGATTATTCTGTCACTCATGTATTTAAACTTTATTTTAAGCTTATATCTCACATTACTGCTAGAAATACTTTAATCTTACTAGACAAATTATAATATCATGCTTAATGTAAACATTAATGCATTCCTCACAGTCTTCTGAAGTGTGGGCATTTGAGTACCAAGGTCATTCCAAAACACGTGGCAGGAGGTGACTGTTGGCAATTGCAAGTATGCCAGCATGGAATATTGAATCAAAGAAATCAATATGTCACCTTGTCCAAATCCTTTCTTATACTATGTCAAACCGATTACATGTTATCAAAAAAAATACAAACCATTTAAATGTTTCAGGAAGCTGAAATTTACAATATATTGCTGAATTAGTTAACACAAAATTGTATTATCCTTTTCATTTCCTATATTAAGGACCCTGATATTATGCAATTCTTGTATTTAAGATCCTGCAATTTGCTGTACTTTCAGATGTTGTGTTAGGGTCCAATTTGGGAATGACTTCAATATTTTTTATTGTCCGCATATTTATTTATGTTTTCCATTTAATTATTTATTCATTTTACATCCTGATCACTGCCCCACCTCCAGGTCTCCCCTTACACAGTCCCTTCTCCTATTCCACTCTCCCCATTCTTCTCTGATAGAGTGGTGTCCTCTGGGTATCCCCCCATCCTGACACATATTTGAATTATCTTAAATTTGAATCATTAGCAACAGGATATAAAAGTTGACAAAGTGCAATCAGTAAAGCACATTTGCTTATGTTTATCGATTTACTTTGTGACAATTTAACATTTTAGTAATTAGCTACCAGGTTGCAGCTTACTGTGATATAGGAAATACATATTAGAACAAACATTTTGCCATATAGAGTTACTGAGGCATTGAGCTTGTAAAGTGCCTGTTTGTAGAATGTCTGAAATTTTGTATTATTGAAATCATCATTTGAATCTTTGGAAAGAAATTAAAAATTTCCCTGTTTTACTTTATTTTGTACGACAAAAAAGCAGCTATCTTAGAACCGATGTGGTAAATTTTCACTCTTAAGTTCTTCTCTGAAATATATTCTGTTAACTCATTTACTTACAGTGCTGACATTGGTGACTCGAATGTCTCTACCATTTGTTCTTGATAGGCAATATAGGCAATACTGGGATAAAATTTAAAAAAACTTTTAAATATTAATATTTGGATATATAATATTTTAACTATTGTACCAAATTTGTTCTTTATGGATAGTGCATTTTAGAAAATGAATTCTCTTATCAGTGAGTGCATACCATCTGTGTTCTTTTGAGATTGGGTTACCTCACTCAAGATGATATTTTCTTTTCTTTTTTTTTCTTTTTTTTTTTATTAGGTATTTTCCTCATTTACATTTTCAATGCTATCCCAAAGGTCCCCCATACACACACCCCCAACCCCCTACCCACCCACTCCCCCTTTTTGGCCCTGGCGTTCCCCTGTACTGGGGCATATAAAGTTTGCAAGTCCAATGGGCCTCTCTTTGCAGTGATGGCCGACTAGGCCATCTTTTGATACATATGCAGCTAAAGACAAGAGCTCCCGGGTACTGATTAGTTCATATTGTTGTTCCACCTATAGAGTTGCAGTTCCCTTTAGCTCCTTGGGTAATTTCTCTAGCTCCTCCATTAGGGGCCGTGTGACCCATCCAATAGCTGACTGTGATCATCCACTTCTGTGTTTGCTAGGCCCCGGCATAGTATAGGAATTTTATATTATTTGTGACTATTGAGAAGGGTGCTGTTTCCCTAATTTCTTTCTCAGCCTGTTTATTCTTTGTGTAGAGAAAGGCCATTGACTTGTTTGAGTTAATTTTATATCCAGCTACTTCACTGAAGCTGCTTATCAGGCTTAGGAGTTCTCTGGTGGGATTTTTAGGGTCACTTATATATACTATCATATCATCTGCAAAAAGTGATATTTTGATTTCTTCCTTTCCAATTTGTATCCCCTTGATCTCCCTTTGTTGTGGAATTGCTCTGGCTAGGGCTTCAAGTACAATGTTGAATAGGTAGGGAGAGAGTGGACAGCCTTGTCTAGTCCCTGCTATTAGTGGGAATGCTTCCAGCTTCTCACCATTTACTTTGATGTTGGCTACTGGTTTGCTGTAGATTGCTTTTACCATGTTTAGGTATGGGCCTTGAATTCCTGATCTTTCCAAGACTTTTATCATGAATGGGTGTTGGATTTTGTCAAATGCTTTCTCAGCATCTAACGTGATGATCATGTGGTTTTTGTCTTTGAGTTTGTTTATATACTGGATTATGTAGATGGATTTTCATATATTAAACCATCCCTGCATCCCTGGAATGAAACCTACTTGGTCAGGATGGATGGTTGTTTTGATGTATTCTAGGATTCGGTTAGCGAGAATTTTATTGAGTATTTTTGCATCGATATTCATAAGGGAAATTGGTCTGAAGTTGTCTATCTTTGTTGGGTCTTTCTGTGGTTTAGGTATCAGAGTAATTGTGGCTTCATAGAATGAGTTGGGTAGAGTACCTTCTGCTTCTATTTTGTGGAATAGTTTGTGAAGAACTGGAATTAGGTCTTCTTTGGAGGTCTGATAGAACTCTGCACTAAATCTATCTGGTCCTGGCCTTTTTTTGTTTGGGAGACTATTAATGACTGCTTCTATTCCTTCAGGGGATATAGGACTGCTCAAATCATTAACCTGATCCTGATTTAACTTTGGTACCTGGTATCTGTCGAGAAATTTGCCCATTTCATCCAGGTTCTCCAGTTTTGTTGACTATAGCCTTTTGTAGAAGGATCTGATGGTGTTTTGGATTTCTTCAGGATCTGTTGTTTTGTCTCCCTTTTCATTTCTGATTTTGTTAATTAGGATTTTGTCCCTGTGCCCTCTAGTGAGTCTGGCTAAGGGTTTATCTATCTTGTTGATTTTCTCAAAGAATCAGCTCCTAGTTTGCTTGTTTCTTTGAATAATTCTTCTTGTTTCCACTTGGTTGATTTCACCCATGAGTTTGATTATTTCCTGCCAACTATTCCTTTTGGGTGAATTTGCTTCCTTTTGTTCTAGACCTTTTAGGTGTGTTGTCAAGCTACTAGTGTGTGCTCTCTCTGTTTTCTTTTTGGAGGCACTCAGAGCTATGAGTTTTCCTCTTAGAAATGCTTTCATTGTGTCCCATAAGTTTGGGTATGTTGTGGCTTCATTTTCATTAAACTCTAAAAAGTCCTTAATTTCTTTCTTTATTCCTTCCTTGACCAAGGTATCATTGAGAAGAGTGTTGTTCAGTTTCCACATGAATGTTGACTTTCTACTATTTATGTTGTTATTGAAGATCAGCCTTAGTCCATGGTGATCTGATAAGATGCATGGGATAATTTCAATATTTTTGTATCTGTTGAGGCCTGTTTTGTGACCAATTATATGGTCAGTTTCGGAGAAGTTACCATGAGGTGCTGAGTAGAAGGTATAACCTTTTGTTTTATGGTAAAATGTTCTGTAGATCTGTTAGATCCATTTGTTTCATAACTACTGTTAGTTTCACTGTGTCCCTGTTTAGTTTCTGTTTCTAAGATCTGTCAGTTGATGAAAGTGGTGTGTTGAAGTCTCCCACTTTTATTGTGTGAAGTGCAATGTGTGCTTTAAGATTTACTAAAATTTCTTTAATGAATGTGGCTGCCCTTGTACTTGGAGCATAGATATTCAGAATTGAGAGTTCCTCTTTGAGGATTTTACCTTTGATGA
Organism: Mus musculus; assembly: GCF_000001635.26. Taxonomy (NCBI): domain Eukaryota; kingdom Metazoa; phylum Chordata; class Mammalia; order Rodentia; family Muridae; genus Mus; species Mus musculus. The sequence continues at coordinate 129,989,956 of NC_000086.7, forward strand.
GTATGAAGTGCTCCTCCTTGACTTTTTTGTCTTTTTTGATGACTTTGGGTTGGAAGTCGATTTTATTAGACATTAGAATGTCTACCCCAGCGTTTTTCTTCAGATTATTTGCTTGGAAAATTGTTTTCTAGCCTTTCATTCTGAGGTAGTGTCTGTCTTTTTCCCTGAGATGGGTTTCCTGTAAGCAGCAGAATGTTGGGTCCTGTTTGTGTAGCCAGTTTGTTAGTCTATGTCTTTTTATTGGGGAGTTCAGTCCATTGTGGTTAAAGTTGGCATTTTGTTCTCGTGGCTGTCTTTTTTCAGGTTTTTTGAAGGATTACTTTTTTATTGCTTTTTCTAGGACGTGGTTTCCGTCCTTTTATTGTTTTTTTTTTGTTTTTTTTTTCTGTTACTATCCTTTTAAGTGGTGGGTTCGTGGAAAGATAATGTGTGAATATGGTTGTGTTGTGGAATAATTTGGTTTCTCCATCTATGGTAATTGAAAGTTTGTTTGGGTATAGTAGCCTGGGCTGGCATTTGTGTTCTCTTAGTGTCTGTAAAACATCTGTCCAGGATCTTCTGGCTTTTATAGTCTCTTGTGAAAAGTCTTGTGTAATTCTGACAGGCCTGCTTTTATATATTACTTGACCTTTTTCCCTTACTGCTTTTATATTCAATCTTTATTTAGTGCATTTTTTTGTTCTCTGATTATTATGTGTCGGGAGGATTTTCTTTTCTGGTCCAGTCTATTTGGAGTTCTGTAGGCTACTTTTATTTTCATGGGCATCTCTTTTTTTAGGTTTGTGAAGTTTACTTCTATAATTTTGTTGAAGATATTTTCTAGCCCTTTAAGTTGAAAATCTGCATTCTATTCTACTCCTATTATCTGTTAGTTTGTTCTTCTCATTGTGTCCTGGATTTCCTGGATGTTTTGAGTTAGGATCTTTTTGTACTTCGCATTTTTTAAATTTTATTTATTTATTTATTTATTTGTTTGTTTATTTATTTATTTATTTATTTTACATTATTTACTCTCTAGTACCTTTATTTATTTATTTATTTATTTATTTATTTATTTATTTATTTATTTTTTAATTAGGTATTTTCCCTTGTCAAAGATCAAGTGACCATAGGTGTGTGGATTCATCTCTGGGTCTTCAATTCTGTTCCATTGGTCTACTTGTCTGTCACTATACCAGTGCCATGCAGCTTTGATCATAATTGCTCTGTAGTACAGTTTTAGGTCCGGCATGGTGATTCCACCAGAGGTTCTTTTAACCTTGAGAAGAGTTTTTGCTATCCTAGGTTTTTTGTTATTCCAGATGAATCTGCCGATTGCCCTTTCTAATTCGTTGAAGAATTGAGTTGGAATTTTGATGGGGATTGCATTGAATCTGTAGATTGCTTTTGGCAAGATAGCCATATTTACAATATTGTTGTTTCCATGTTCTCTATGGAATCTTCTGCACCTGAGATTCTCTCTTCCATCTCTTGTATTCTGTTGCTGATGCTCGCATCTATGGTTCCAGATTTCTTTCCTAGGGTTTCTATGCCTCACTTTGGGTTTTATTTATTGTGTCTACTTCCGCTTTTAGGTCTAGTATGGTTTTGTTCATTTCCATCACCTGTTTGGATGTGTTTTTTCTGTTTTTCTTTAAGGACTTGTAACCTGTATTTCTTTAAGTGAATTATTAAAGTCCTTCCTGATGTTCTCTACCATCATCATGAGAATAGGTGAATATGCTTGCTATGTATGCTGCTAGACCATTTTCTGTCTTGAAATGTTAATATGAAACATATTAAGCTTTGGATATACTTGGATCTATTAAACTATGAAGATTATTGTCAATAGCATTTTCACAGGTTGGTTGGCATTAAACCTGAATAGAACTGTCAGAAAGTAATTGGATTAAGGGTAGTCCTAATTCTTGAATAAGAAAACTACATATCAGAATGGTTTCCCTTCCTTTTGTGAATATAAACCATACTATTTATCATATTCCTCTTGAATTTTTGGCACTTTTTTCTAATAGGAAGTATGTGAGAAAAAAAATACTTGAACTTTTCCACCTGAAACAGATATCAGATTGTTAGTTAGAATATGGATTGTGCTGTATAATATAAAAATGATTTTGGGCCATTTCCCAAATATTTGATCATTTTATTGTTGTTTCTTCTATTTCAGGTATAATGTATATTTTTATTTGTTATTTTTGTTTTTGTCTAATGATATATTTAGTGTGTCATTAGCAACCCAAATTAGTTTTCTAATTTATTTATTTATAAGAATGTGTGTTATCACAATGGATTAGAGCTCAGAAAATGGGATGATGTGTTAATATCAAGTAACTGCCATAATATGCTGTAATGATTTAAATATAAAGAGACACAGAAAACTAATTTTCTTGCCATTCGTGAAAAAATTAAGGATTGATATTTTATTGGACCATCAGTCATGGGATGGAGAATGGTTAATGGGGCCCTGCCTTTTACTGCTGAACTGTTGGCTGCTGATGCATTCTGAGGATAGAAAGTCGTTGCCTCCAATGTTGACCCATTTCCAAGCCCTTCAAGCTCTAGTGAATACCTCCAACAGTCTCACAGATTAAATTCAGTGGATCACAACACAGAATGAATTGACTAGAACGTGAATAACAATTGTATGTAAAATAACAGGGATTCGCATGGGAAAGTGTGTGTGTGTACTATATATGATGTACACGAGTGAACTTTACAGAAAACATTTAATTAATATTAATGGTATGTTTGGAAGATGTGGCATGAAGAAGAGCTTTTCAATGTTTTAATCAAGCTGTGTTTCAGTAATGAATACATATGACTAGAATGTTTAGAATAGATAATAGTACTTTAAGTAGGCTTTTAAACAATAGGATAATTCTGAGATTTTAAGGATCTGAACTATGGCAGTGTCAATAGCAGTGTTAAGGAAGAAGGGAAATACCAAAAAGTAGAAATTAACAGGTTTTAGTGACTTACTCCAAGAAAGGTGACAGAAGAGGGTAAGTCAAATATGATTTCTATGTATCATTTCTATAACTAGATTTATGATGAGAAGGAAAAGGACAACAAATTAACCTCTTGATATAATAAATTTCTCAAGTAAGAAATTTCGATGCCCACATGCTGTGAGTAATTATATGTTGAAAATTAGTATCAGAATATTGTCTGAGTTTCAGCTAGCTAGAAAGTTGGAGTTACAGTCAATCTGAACATGTATGATATTCATGAAAATGAAGTTGGCCATAGTGGTATAAACTTGTTATCCCAAGATACTTGAAATGTTGAGGCAAGAGAATTTTACCTTTCTCTTCTATCTTGAAATGTAGACCAGGCTGGCCTACATAGTGAGACCTTGTACCATTTGATTTTTTTTCAATTTTTTATTATATACTTTCTTCATTTAAATTTCAAATGCTAACCAGAAAGTCCCCTAACTCCCCCCCCCCCCGCCCTGCTCCCCGACCCAACCACTCCCACTTCTTGGTCCTGGTGTTCCCCTGTACTGGGGCATATAAAGTTTGAAAAACCAAGGGGCCTCTTTTCCCAATGGTGGCCGACTAGGCCATCTTCTGATACATATGCAGCTAGAGACATGAGCTCTGGGGGTACTGGTTAGTTCATATTGTTGTTCTACCTATAGGGTTACAGACCCCTTCATCTCCTTGGGTACTTTCTCTAGCTCCTCCATTGGGGCCCCTGTGTTCCATCAAATAGATGACTGTGAGCATCCACTTCTGTATTTGCCAAGCACTGGCATAGCCTAACAGGAGACAGCTATATCAGATACCCTGGTCTTTTCAGCAAAATCTTGCAGGTATATTCAATAGTGTCTACATTTGGTGGCTGATTATGGGATGGATCCCTTTTTGGGGTAGTCTCTGGATGGTCTACCCTTTTGTCTTAGCTCCAACCTTTCCTCTGTACATCCTTCCATGGGTATTTTGTTCCCTATGCTAAGAAGGAATGAAGTTTCAACGCGTTGGTCTTCCTTCTTCTTGATTTTCTTGTATTTTGCAAATTGTATCTTGGGTATCTAATTTTCTGGGCTAATATCCACTTATCAGTGAGTGCATATCTTGTGAGTTCTTTTATGATTGAGTTACCTCACTCAGGATGATATCCTCCCGATACATCCATTTGCCCAAGAATTTCATAAATTCATTGTTTTTAATAACCGAGTAATACTCTATTGTGTAAATGTACCACATTTTCTGTATCCATTCCTCTGTTGAGGGTCATCTGGGTTCTTTCTATTTTCTGGCTATTATAAATAAGGCTGCTATGAACATAGTGGAGCATGTGTCTTTATTACCAGTTGGAACATATGTCCAGGAGATGGAAATCAAAACAACCCTGAGATTCCACCTCACATCAGTCAGAATGGCTAAGATCAAAAATTCAGGTGACAGCAGATGCTGGCGAGGATGTAGAGAAAGAGGAACACTCCTCCATTGCTGGTGGTATTGCAAGCTTGTACATCCACTCTGGAAATCAGTCTGGCTGTTCCTTAGAAAATTGGACATAGCACTACCAGAAGATCCAGCAGGATCATTTGATTTTTAAATGAAATAAAAATAAAGCCCCGAATGTAAATAAAATCACCCAATGACTTAACAATAGGAAAGTAATAATAAAAACCTAAAAGAAAAACAAAACAACACAAACCATAACAAACAAATAAAAGTCAAAACAATACTATCCTTATCTGAGTTCTGTAGATACCAAAAGTTTATAAAAATTTCGTAGACGAAAGCCCAATAAATGAAATGCCAAGAATATATCTCAAGATATTTTTCTCTTCAATTTCCTGAAGATAGAAGTTGGTTTAATTGAGTTGACTGTTTGTGAAACAGTCAAATCAGAGGAAAAGAGAATAAAATCTTTTAAGTTTTCCATGACAGAGTATATTTGTTCTTTTAATTGTTTCATATTCAGAGTAGTTAAAAGTCATATCAAAATTTATTTACACCTCAGTACCACTGATGCTGCTGATGATTGTTGAGATATTAGAAACAAATCATGAAATTTTGGAAGGTAATGAAAGGATGACCCACAAATCTCAATGAAGATGATACTGAGTTAGAGGTGTTCAACACTAGAAAAGTACATGACTTACAAGTTAAAATAACAACCTGGCTTAGAGGAAAGGATTTCTAGTTGTTATTTTCTTTGCTTGCTTGTTTGTTGTTCTTCATAAGTATGACCTCATTAGATGTTCTCATGGATATTTATTAAAGATAAAATCTGATGCAAATCATCATGGAAAATTAGCAAGATTTATTAGTGTATATTACTTAACAACAATATTAATGTTAGTACCTCAAAATCCGTAAAAGGGACTATATGGAACGGAATGAAATGTGTTATCTCTGCTTTCTCAAAATAGTAAATATTTATTTACTTAATTTACATTTCAAGTGTTATCCCCTTATCCAGTTTCCCTTCCTCCAGCAAACTCCATATCCCCTCCCCCTTCCCCTGCTTCTATGAGGGTGTTCCAACACCCACCCACCCACTCCCACCTCCCCACCCTTGACACTTACACTGGGTCATCTATGGAGCCTTCATAGGACCAAGTACCTCTCCTCCCATTGATGTCTGACAAGGCCATCTTCTGCTACATATGCAGCTGGAGCCATGTACATGTGCTCCTTGGTTGGAGTCTTAGTCCCTAGGAGCTCTGGGGGAAGGGGTCTGATTGATTGATATTGTTCTTCCTATGGAGTTGTGAACCCCTTCAACTCCTTCAGTCCTTTCTCTAACTCCTCTATTGGGAACTCACCGCTCAGTCCAGTGGTTTGCTCTGAGTATCCACCTCTGTATATGTCAGGCACTGCCAGGGCCTTTAAGGAGACAGCTATATCCAGCTCCTTTTAGCAAGCACTTCTTAGCATCCACAATAGTGTCAGAATTTGGTGACTGTATCTGGGATGAATCCCCAGGTGAGACAGTCTCTAGATGGCCTTTCCTTCAGTCCCTGCTCTACACTTTGTCTCCATATTTGTTCCCGTGAGTATTTTCTTCCCCTTTGTAAGAAGGACGGAAGCACCTAGGTCCTTCTTAGAAATAGTAAATATTTTAATGTAGGTTAATATATTTTATGTCTAATATAGGTTACAGCAATTAATAGTTGTACTTTGGGAAACTAATCACAATGTAGAAATCTTGTGCATAGACTGCTTCATTTACAAACAAATATAATGGTTGGGAATGTGGAAGTGTCCATAATTTGATTTAAATTATTTTTGTCACATAGTTTTTGATACTAGCAAGGAAAAACATTGGATATAATTGACCTTATTAATATTAATTTCATACAGTTTAATAAAAGTTATGTTAGTGATTTTACAAAATAAAACCTTTATTCATTTATGCTTCTCTAAAATGACCTTGTAAAATGTCAAAATTGTTATTGTGTGCTTTTTAAAAATACTTAATGATTTGTATTTGATGCATTTAAACTCTTTATTGAAGGTCAAGGATTCTATTAGGGCATTTTTGTCAGTAAAATGTTGACAGAAACTAACTAGGTAGTTCAATTCTCACTGACAACACTGTCACATTTGTTAAGAAATTGCCTAATGATAAGGCCAAATTTTTGCTCATTATTTTTCTTAGTAAAACCCATGAGGTCATTAAATATTGCCTCAATTAGAGTGTGTATTGTATCAAAATTTAGGTACCAACCAGAATTCTTATTTAATAGATACTGAGTTTACGTTGTCATGGTTGAATCATTCTCAGAGAGATGGGTATGGGAGAGAGAGAGAGAGGGTGGAGGGAGAGGGAGACAGATAGAGAAAGAGATATTATCTACCATGCATTTGGGTGATGTGAAGCTGGATTTTACAAAGCATTGGTGTTTGCTTTTATCTCAGTAATATTTTGGGTGTATTCAGATTGAAATTAGATATGTATAAATCATCTACCAGCATACTCCAAATTGGCAATAAAGACACAGTAGAATATTATAACTCTTATTTGTAAATTATTTTCTCATTTCCATCTTATGGGTCTAAAAATCCAAGATTTTATATGCTTCTAATTGTTTAGCCTTTGTATATCATATATGAGTTATTAGAATACTGGTTATTAGTGACTATAGATTTTAAATTCAACTGCTTTTAACTTTAGGAGTTTGTTTTTTAGGTTCCCATGGTTTTAGAAGTCCTTGATGTGTTATTCATCTTTCTCTAGATATAGGGATTCATTTATACTTCATCTTTCCTATTTTCTGTTTATTTTAGAGTATAATTTTATTTTTTTAATTTTCTGATTGTTTTGCATAATAAAACCGTGACACACTCCAGTGTGGCGTTCATGAATGTAAATTGTATTGGGGAAGCAGACACAGGATGATCTTAGAAGACAAACATAGTCTCGGTAGAGATACTTTCATTAAGAGTCTCAAAACACTAAATGAAGTAACATGAATTAGCATGCATTTTTGTGTTAAAGACAGCAGTTTATATTACAATCAATATTAGTAAAGCTCACTTATTTTAGTTCTAATTCTTGTATATCAACAGAATGTTAAAAAGAAACAGATACCATTTGGTAAATCGAATTTATTTCGAGAAGTAATAGCAGGCTTTGAAAGCTTCAGCTCCAACTCCGTTTTACCACTACCTAATTGATACTCTGTAAGATCCTCAGTTGTTTTGTACTCAGAGTGAGGATAAAAATGTTATCTACTTTAATCTTATTTAGAGAGTTGAGTTAATATATGCTCATTTTGTTGTTGTGGCCATTTTGTATTAATATTAATTTACTTGTGTCATGATCATGTTCACATTGTATAGCATCAGGTTGCCAAATGGCCATTGGTAGGATGGCCGGAGAGGAGACGAGTTTTGCAGGGACGGGGTAAGTCAGGCACAGTGGTCACAAGAATCTTTCAGCTCTGACTGACTAGTAATCAGGTTTTTTTCTTTATTTATACAGGTTTCACAGAACAAAGACAGATTAATTATTATTCAGGAAGTACATACTCTATTATTTTGTCCCTGAGCATATTTTGATTTCTCATTACATGTCAGGAGTTACGAGTTCAGTCACAATTAAAATGTAGAAATGGAATAGATTTTATTTTCCTTATCAGCCCTGTGATTCTAGTTCAAAGCAAACACATTTATTATATGACAACATTCTTTTAGGCTACAGTTTTAAAGCACTCCAGACAAACTAAGTATCCGAAACAATCTTTTTATTAGTAGCAAATACTAATACCTAACTCCTTTTATGTATCATTTCATCATCATCATCTATGCTATAATGTAGGAAAAGTTATTTTAATCTATTCATCGTATTTACTGAGTTCTATTCCTCTAGGGATGTACTCTGTATAATCTCCTATCTTTGAACTAAATTTTCAGAGAACTCTAAGCATATTGTCAAAAGAGTCTTTGAATATGTTACCAATTCTCATGGCTAGTAGGAATTTGTCAATTATGTTTGAGTTTATATTATTCCAATTATATACCATTTGATTTTGCTCATTGTCATAAAGGAATTCCTAGAATTTTAGTGCTTATCTGTGCTTAATTCAGTCTCTGGGGCATACGGAATACTTTCAAATAGGGCCAGATAAAGCTATTTCCCTAAAACCAGAAGGGATAGTAATTTCAGATATTCCTAAGAATGTGCAGAAATAATTTTCTTGGTAACAGACATAGAGTGATTCATAATGTAGAAAGGCCCCATGAAAATATCAGGCCGGGGCCAAAACCTAAAAGAGACATTATGACAGCAATCACAGCTTTTGTCTCCATTTTGATGAAACTGTGTCAAACCAGCTGTGCTGGCTTCTTCATTTTTATGAATAGAAATTTGTTAATAAATTTAAGCAACATATAGTTCATAGGTGGGGGATGAGAAACTATGAAGTGCTAAGCATCATGGACAGATATTTAATAGAGAAAATACAAAATGATAATACGGAAATCAGTCTACTGCAAAGGAAATTGCCATTAAAAATGTATTTTCATGGCATAAAGTCCCTTTCGTACTCTTTTTATTTGTGTATATGACTACACTTTAGCTGTCTTCAGACACACCAGAAGAGGGTATCAGATCCCATTACAGATGGTTGTGAGCCATGATGTGGTTGCTTGGCATTGAACTCAGGAACTCTGGAAGAGTAGCCAGTGCTCTTTACCACTGAGCCATCTCTCCAACCCCTGTGCTAGCTTCTAAACTTTCACTCTTTCCAGTAGTTATAATGATGCCACCAGATGGTAATTTTTTTCCATTTAAAACTCTTTTTTAAGGTATTTTCTTCATTTACATTTCCAATGCTATCCCAAAAGTCCCCCAAACCCTCCCCCCCACTCCCCTACCCACCCACTCCCACTTCTTGGTCCTGGAGTTCCCCAGTACTGAGGCATATAAAGTTTGCAAGACCAATGGGCCTCTCTTTCCACTGATAGCCCACTAGGCCATCTTACACACGTTCTCGCGACCGGCCAGGAAGACGCAACAAACCGGAATCTTCTGCGGCAAAAGCTTTATTGCTTACATCTTCAGGAGCAAGAGAGCAAGAGCCAGAGCAAGAGCAAGAGCAAGAGCAAGAGCAAGAGAGAGCAAGAAATCGAGAAAAAGAACAAGAACAAGAAAGCAAGAGAGAGAATGGCAAAACCCAGTCCCTTTTAAGGAGAATTATCCTCCGCCTAGGACGTATTACTCCCTGATTGGCTGCAGCCCATCGGCCCAGTTGTCATCACGAGAAAGGCAGAACACATGGCGGGAAAACTGCCCCTGCACATGTGCAGATTATGTTTACTACTTAGAACACAGCTGTCAGCGCCATCTTATAATGGCAAATGTGAGGGCGGCTCCTCACAAGGCCATCTTCTGATACATATGCAGCTAGATTCAAGAGCTTCGGGGGGGTACTGGTTAGTCCATATTATTGTTCTACCTATAGGGTTGCAGATCCCTTTAGCTCCTCTCTAGCTCCTCCATTGGGGGCCCTGTGATCCATCCAATAGCTGACTGTGAGCATCCACTTCTGTGTTTGCTAGGCCCCGGCATAGTCTCACAAGAGAGAGCTATATCTGGGTCCTTTCAGTAAAATCCTGCTAGTGTATGCAATGGTGTCAGCATTTTGAGGCTGATTATGGGATGGATCCCAGGGTATGGCAGTCTCTAGATGGTCCATCCTTTTGTCTCATCTCCAAACTTTGTCTCTGTAACTCTTTCCATGGGTGTTTTGTTCAAAATTCTAAGAAGGGGCAAAGATGGCAATTTTAAAAGTTCTATTTTCATGTGTAGTGTGTGTGATTGCATGTGTTTCTGTATATCATGTGCTTGCCTGATACCCATGAAGGCAAGAATATGGCATTTCATCTTCTGGAACTGTATTTGGCGATGGTTGAGAACCAGCTTGTGAGTACTTTGTACTGAATTTGGGTCCTCTACAAGAACAGCCCGTGCCCTTAACCAATGATCCATATCTCTAACTCTAAGAAGGAATTCTTGGTGATTGTTTATTTTTGTAGAAATGTAGTCAATTCTTTGCCATGTCTGCTCACAGATTATGGTCAACATACTTAACAACTTTGATTATACTATTATATGTTTAAGTTCCTTTTAATTTCTGTGAACTGTTTAACAATTCAAAGAACAATTTTATTTTGTAGATCATGTAGGTGGAGAAACTGATGGCGAGAAAGGCATATACTTGTGTATGGTATTCAACTACCAACTGAACTTCTGTTTTGAATAGAGATCTTTAAATCAATAGTTTGTTATCAGTCAGAAAGTTATGCATGTATAATTTTTTTATTTCGAATATGTTCCTGCACAGAAAGAGCCATGGAGTAGATGCATAATTCCTAACATAAGGCATATGCACGTTGAAATGAGATAAATAGAATTATCTTTCTTATGCTGTGTTATTCGACTCTGTATTTATTAGCATTTAAGTTGTAATAAAATTCACACTTGAGAATGAAGTGGATTTAAGTTAATGATACTAAAATAAAAAAATACTCAATGATGGATTTACCTCTTATTTTAGAAATTTTAGGCTGTGAAAAAACAGAACAATAGCAGAAATGTAGTATTTCTAAGCTGTCCACTCTCTTAACTAAAGGTAGAAATTAATATTAAACATTAGGTTCTGTCAAAATAAGGGCCTGGCAACTTGCTGAAAATTTGCTACAAGTTCTGCAGCATTTTTAATCCTCTAGATTTAATGCAAATGCTCGTGATTCATGTCTTCACTAATTTTGTGGTTTAGGTTTCTATGGATTAAATGTCTTTATAAAACATTTAATGTTATCGTCTTAATTTGTGATTCCTATGCAAGTATTTTATGTGAAAATAATAATTGTGCTGCTGCGTATAGAAACAAATATTATTTCCTCACCTATTGCTATGCCCACATATCAGTCAGTTTTATCTGTTGATCACAGCCTCCATTATATCAGATCATTGTGCTCAGTCTCTAATGTATGCACTGCACTTATGCTTCAAACAGACCTGTATGCTTGTTCATTTATAAATATAACTGACCTAGTAGCCTTGTACCTGCCAGATACCACTTCCCCAAATGAACAATCTACTCCTTTGATTTCATGTCTTTATGCTTACTTCATGTACAACTGTGTGTACTTCTAGTTATTCCTTATGTCTGCTTTGAGAATACTGAAAATTCTTAACTGTACCTGAGTGGAGCCTTTCATTGACTTAATATGTGTTCTATTAATTTGTGTATTTTCTTTCTTAATGCTTTCTTCTATTCTCCTTCTCTTTTACAACCTATTTTTACCTTGTTGCAGGTAGGAATTAAATTAAGTGTTTGCTTTGTTCTCTTTATAACACCTACTAGTGTTTTGTCAGGCCATTTTTTTAAGTGACTTCTTTAGTTAAGATGTCCAGCACATGCACATGGTTTTAATTTTTAAATTTTATTTATTTATTTATTTATTTATTTATTTATTTATTTATTTAATGTGACTGTATGTATACACATACTTGGGTATACTGATTTGCATGTATGTATTAATGTGTGTAAAAAACTTGTAGAAGATGTCTCTCTTCTACCCCATGTATTTTTGACATCAAACTTCAGATAAAAAGGCTTAGCAACAAACAGCTATATCTGCTGCATGATCATACTGGCTCATGAATGTGTTTTAAATCATCTCACAAAGTATGAAACTGAATAAGTGAAAAAGTTGAAGTTTATGATCTCATTATAACTCATACAAAAGTTACATATTTACTGTATAGCATAGAGAAACATTGAAACATCCCTTTTGCTCATTCATGTATTTGTAACTGTTAGTAACATGAAAAGCCTCACAAAGTTTGGGTCTTTCACTTTGAACTTTTTCCTTGCTTATTCAAGCAGTTCTATTTTTGTAAGCTATTTAGTAGGCCCTTCATTAAAAAAAAAAAAGTAAAAGCATTTCCCCAACCCTAAATATTTATTTTTGCTTTCACTTTCCCTTCAAATAAATAATTTATTATTTGAATTCCTATCAAATACCTTCGGATCAACTATAGGACTCACAACAGTTCATAAATAGGAACTTGAAATTATTCCTTCATAGTTCTACAGAACTTCATTTAAGAAGTACATGCTATGTTGCTTAGTATTTGTTTCATTAATTCATATTTTTTTTAGTGTCTAATAGGTGTTTGGTTTTTTTTTTTTGGCTGAATAAAATATGTCTCCTTACATGGAAAGGTTTATATTCTAGTTATGATTATGAATTTACCACTCCTGCCCATGCTTACCTCACAGTACCTTATACAAACAGTCAGGATTATTTAGCTCGAGGTATTTTAGGACAAACATTCTCAGATAATCATGGTTATGAAACATTTAGTTCTAGAGGCATACATTGTCAACCGTAAGGAAAATAATACTCATTAACATTTATTGATATTTTTTACTGTATAAAGATTGTTCCATATTATCTGTCATTCATTCTTCATATCTTTTTGAAGTATATAATATTTTGAAGGGTAATTTGGGAAAATATTTCAATAGTTGAAGCTCCAGATGGTTAAGTGAATCCCATAAGATCTGATAGAAAGACAGAACTGGGCATTGAGCCGGCAAAGTTTGATTCTGGAGGTCTTTTCTGCATATAAATTCCATGCAATAAACCATTTTGTAAACTTTAATGGAAGTGAAAATACAAATAATGTTAAATAAGTCAGTTTCTCCCCTTGAAGTGACAATTGTAATTAATAGCTGTATCGGGAAATGATAGTGCTAATTTAGTGATACTTAGAATCCTCTGAGTGTAGTTCCATAAGTGAGAAAAATCACCAGAATGAATACAAAAGATGGGTTTAAATGTTGCTTTATGAATCCTTATATAATTTTCAGAGAATAATTAGCTATTTTGAGGCTCAGGATACAAAGCTGATTTTAATAATATGTGCCTTATAAAGCAATTATTAATACTTAACTAGAAAAACTAGTTGGCTGAGTAGGACTTGAAGTGTAAAGAAGGCACAGGCCAGTTTGGTGAATTTAATTCCTTCAAATAATAGAAGAATTTTTCTGTAGGAATTTTGAACTTTTGCCAAGACAGCTTTTTGACTGTGGTGAATGGATACAAAACCATACAAATCTGTACGTTCTTCTCAAGAATAAAATAGTGGCAAGGGTTGGAAATAGGTCCAAGTGGTTAAAAGGACATGATACTTTTGCAAAGGAATAGAGTTAACTTTCCTGCTTGCACACAGACTTGCTGTCGACTACCTGTAATTCCATTTCCATGCGAAATTATGATCTCTTCTGGCCTCTGTGCGCACTCCCCCATATGTGTGTATACATACACACACACATATATATATGTATATATATATATGGGTCTCATATACATATTTGTGTATATGTGTGTATATATATATATGCATATGTATACACACACACATACACATATATGTATAGGTGGATGAGACTCTCAGTTTTGTGGGGATGAGTGTGCATTTCTCACACATAATCCCTAATGTTTGTGAAATATATCAGAATAGTAAACATTGGGGAACAGGTAAAAATTCACCGCAGAAAAGTAATTTGAATGTATGGTATGATATTCTCAAGTAGAGACCTCTGCAAGACACCACCAGTAATTTGTTAACAAAGTTGCTCAAAATTCAGCATTACCTTGGATTATTATCTGGACATCGTTTACAAAAAATAAAAATAGAGGAAGACTTTGACTAAACACAGATGAAACCAAGGAGACGGCAGAAATAACTCTCCCTACCTCTCTCTTTTCTTCATGTGTTCATTGAGCAGAAAATAAGCATGGAGAAAAGGGGGTGGACAGCTGCTGTGTTCTTGCTTGTCAGTTTTCAGTTGGAGAGAAATGCACAGAGAGAATACCAGGAGAGGCTCATGGTCCCAGTCTGCTGTCACTTAATAGTTGTAATGTTTGCCTTTGGTAGGTATTTTGTCATCTCCCTTGCTATCCCTTGTCAATTTCTGTGCTTGTCAGTATGCCTTCTCTACTTCAATAGTTGGGGCCCCAAGTGTTAGTGTTAAAGAAATTAGAGCGTGTAACACCTTTGTCTCTTAGTTACTGAATTAGCATGGATTCTTGGAGCTTCCCAGCATCAGCAGGCAAACAATTTTAGTAGCACTCTGTCTTTCTTACTGCCCATCACCGAAAGCTTATCTTGCACTTCTGCAATTCATTCCCTTTGCGTCATTTTTAATTAGACATACCACTGTGTCAGGAAAGTAAGAATATGTAGGGAATGGAAATAAGTGACATTACAAAAAGTCCCTTTTTTTTAAATATGTTTTTTTGAACACTTCGACCTGTGCATTCTATGGGGCTATCATCAGTACCCACCAATCCTTGTCTTTGCCTGGTCTGTCTACTGCTATTAACAGTTTGTAAGGTCCTAGTACATTATCACTCGGTGCAAACTATCACTGAGCCCAATCAGATAGACAGTAATGATTTTATGAAGGAGACATGGCAAATGTCAAAGGATAAAACTGGTGGTGATGATAAGTTTTTAAGGTTAAGTAATAACTGAGAAAGAAAGAATGGGTAAAAACACAGTTTCTGTCAAGTGGCTTATGAGTCAGGTTGATGCTTGCCTTTGCTCCTTAGAGTGACTTTATATATTTATCATTGTTGTTTCTATTGTGATTACTAATTTATTTATTCTAATGAGTTTTACGTCTATTTTTGTGTCCTACTTCTGGCATTACTTTTGCTGTGTACTTCTCTTTGCTTCTATTTCTGCTCACACTTTTTCTCTATTCTTTTTCATGAAACATGTTTTAATCTTCTTTATCCTAATCCCTTCATAAATTCTGAGCATCCACCTTTATAACTCCATGAAGCAGATCGATTCCTTTACTCTCTGAGACCTGAGTACAGACAGAAATTTCTCAGGTAAAATCTCCTTGCAACAAACCATCAGCTTTTTTTCAGAGCAGCAAAGATTCTCAAGATCAAGTATCAGACTTAATGAGAGTAAACTCTGGAGTCACAAGTACTGGTATTATATATCACACTGCCAGTTACTAAACAGTTAATCTTTTCTAAGATGCTACCTTCTAAATACCTGTAAATATCCTTCAGCTGTAAAATCAGAAAAAATAATCATACGATTACTTCATTTGCCAGTTTGCAGAAGATAGTATGCATACAAGAAAACTATGAGCTGTGCCCTAAGTATGAATTGATTGATTCTTGCATTCTGTATTTAGTTCTGAGGATATTATATTATTTTTAACATAGTCATGTCATTTATGGTGCAATGGGAATACGTACATGTATCTCCTAGGAAGGAGTTTCCATAGCACCTTTCACATATTTCTATGATAATTCCAGTGCCTCTTTCCTTGATAACTGGTCATTTTTTTTGAAGTTCAGAAAAACTCAATAGAAGGGGAAACACCCATGTGAATAGAGCTGACCTGCCATAGATTAATTGTACTTCAGAGATGTTCTGCCACCATGGTACAGGTATGAGCCAAGACTTGAGAGAAGCATATAATGATAAAAGTTTCTTACTTGCCTAGGTAAACAGGGAATTGTTGCTTGCAAAACTTATTGCATGCTGTTAGCACAATCTGGGTTAAACATTTGTGTTCTCTATAGTGATGTATCCATTCATAACAGGTCCATTTTTTTAAACATCAAAGCAGATCGTGAAGAAGGGAAAGTTTCTTGGCACCAATACTCAGATATTTTCAGTTGTTGATTAATTATTTCAAATATAGTACAGCTTACTTGTACTTTATGTAGCAGAACTCTAATTTTATTTACTTGTAAAGGAGTCAGAAAAAGCCTGGAATCTTGCAAGCTAAGAATAAAGTTATATGTACGTACACACGTACACACACACACACACACACACACACACATTTTGAGATAGCTTTTAAAGATATTTTCAAACATTACAAATTAAATATATTCGTCCATTTGTCCTTACTTTAACAAAATAAGTGAGGACAAGAGGAAAGGAAAAAGAGACATTTTCTTCTGCAAGACTTAAATTCATTTTTTTCTTTAAAGAAGATTTTATATATATATATATATATACACACACACACACACATTTCATTCCAAGCACAAATCATATACAGAAGTTAATTACTAATTAGAAGGGAGTTCCATAAGACAGTCACAAACATGCAAGCATAGAGTCAAACAGCTTTACATATATCAGAATTGTGCCTGTGAGACAATGTAATCAAGGTTTTTTACACTTATGTTCCATGTTCATTCTCACCATAAAGGATTTCAATCACATTTATCAGTGTTTGTTTGATAGTGAAGCCAGTGCTAACTAAATTTTCTGAGAAGTGAATGAATTAACTATAGTACTACACAGACAAGAGCTTGAATTATCCTTATCATTTAAGAATTACACTGATGCTTGAGGAATAATCTATACTATATGCAAACTAAAGCCAATTCAGAAAATGTTAACAAAATATTTCCTCTCTTAGTAGTGTTCTCTGTCTCTCTGCCTCTATCTCTGTCTCTCTCTGTCTCTCCCCTGGGGGCACAGCAATGAATGAATAAATGAAATATTTTATTCGTATAGCTTATAATCATGTAACTTCGTCAGTGGTATAGAAGATTACTAAAACATTTCAGGCACCTTTCTCTTAAGTGTTAGATGAAAGAGATTGCTCTTCATTATAAAAGCTAACAATTAGAAATAGTTTGTTATCACTGCCAGAATTTTGATATCCTTACCTGTATTGTATCCAGGAATCTCAATGATCAATACCTGTTAACAGAATCATGCTTAATGATAGACAGTTATTGTACTTAAAATCTTTTACACTTATGGAGCCCCTCTATCTTAGAGTGCATCTCATATGGATCATGAAGACTGAATTGTCTTTCCCTAGGACTTAAAGAAATCTAGAGGTATTTGAAAATCTTTCCCATCCAAATATGAAAAGAGATACATAAATAAAAGCAGATGAAACATTTTTAACACCTAACTTGCTTTAAAGTTTTTTTTGTTTGTTTGGTTTTTTGTTTTTGTTTTTTGTTTTTTGTTTTTCGAGACAGGGTTTCTCTGTGTAGCCCTGGCTGTCCTGGAACTCACTTTGTACACCAGGCTGGCTTTTCATGTAACATATTTTGATCATATTGTTTCCCCAACACATACTACTTCAATATCCTTTACAGTGTCTTACCAACCCAAATTTGTGTTCTTCTGCTCTTTCCAGAAAATTCCCCCTAAAACAAAAATTTTAAAAATGAAAATCAAAATACCAATAAAAGACAAAGAAAAGAAATACTTTTTTCTTTTAAAAAAAAGTTCACTTTTGTGTTGGCATACTACTCTTTGGTTTGGGACACGAGGCCTTTCTTGGAGTATGATTGATAGACCCATCGCTACTCTAATGAAGAATTATTACATTGCCTTTCTCCTGTGCTATCAGTTGCAACCATCCTCTTAGTCAGGTGTGAGACTTTGTTTCCACTTCCCATTCACAGTTCTGCAGTTTTATTTTAGCCTGTGCAGGTCTTGTGTGTGGTATGCTGTCACAGTCTCTGTGAGTTCATCTGTATATTAGTCCAGCTGTGGAATTTTTTCTACTTTTAATTTTGTAGTTTGATGGTGCCTGGAAAAGATGAAAGCTATTCTTCTGATTGCCTAATCATACTCCAATATCATTTATGTTATAAGCCTTATAACTATTTCATTTGAAAATAAAGAGGGACCAGTATGAGTACAACTACTCAACAAATGTTTTAATTGTTGAATGCCTCCCTGTATAATGGTGAAAATTAAACACAGTGAAAAGATCATAAGTCTCACACTATGATGTATCACTTTTTAAATTAATTGTGGTATAAAGATATATGCTTTCCTAATCAAGAATAACTTAAGGCTCCTGGGAGACACATCCCTAGAAACAATGTTCCTTAAGGAGATTGTTTGAGGAATTTTCCTGACTCTGAATTTTGAACTGCAGGTGGCCCTCTTGATCTTTCAGCTTAGATCTTATGTTTTTTTGGACTTCCTTTCTGTCCATATCAAAGTACTTAGGGAAATACTTTTACCCAGATTCTTAAATTTCCTACTAAAACTCCTCATTACTTTATTATTAGTTTATAGGCACCATGCCTTTGTTTCCTCACATGTACAAGATTTTGAAAATATTGCTTAATCAACATTTAGAATGCCTATGATGTCCTTCTGCAGCAGGAGTCCCTAAGAGCAAATTGTATTGTTGGTAATGCTTCTAAAAGATTATCCCAGTGCTTTGTATGTTGAATTCTATGTAATGTATATCTTGTATATATTGTTTTTGTTCTTTTATATTCTTTTTTAAATATTATTTCATTTATTTGCATTTCAAATGTTGCCCCCATTCCTGGTCCTCTCTCTAAAAGTTCTTTACCACATCCCTCCACCCCTTTGCCTCTGAGTATGTGCTCAACCAGCTATGTCCTCACCCATCCCCACTCACCCCCTCCATATCTCTTTCCTAGGCTATCACATCTCTACAGGATTAGGTGCATCCTCTCCCACTGAGGCCAGACAAGGATAGTCCTCTGCTATATATGTGCCAGCAGCCAAGGACCAGCCCATGTATATATTCTTAAAGTACTGCTATTTTATCCCATGATTTATTTTTGGAAATCCATGATAGTATGAGGCTTTTAGGATTATCAAAATAAATTACCATGAATATTAATTGATAAAGCTTCAAGTGTTGTTATTCAACTCCATCTTAATACCTTCTCAAAGTAATTTTACAGGAATATCCTAGTTCTATTAATGTTAAGAATCTTAAACTTTTTGGAAAATTGTGGGCAGAATTAAATTAGAGTAACATGATATTTAATGTGAATCCTGAACGCATACCAATAATAGTATTAAATTAAATTTTTAGAAGTTGAAAAATTAGAATTTTCCCTTTTGAAGTAACTAAAGTATATGCATTTGCTACTTTTGAAAATATTATATTTACATAAACTACAAAGGACAAGGGATAGTGTGCAAAATAGATTGTGCTTCTTAGTGCTTTTCTGTGGAAAACATATGTGCCCATAGCCGGAACGTTTCAGCCTAAGATGTTCATCAATTAATGAAATTATAACTGGAAAATAAAATATAACCGCAATTATTGACATGTTCCTTGTAAATATTTTGTAGTCCCACTCTAACAGGCACAGATACAAACTGACCTTAAAAATGTCACATGTAGCATTGTGGCTGCTGGACTATTGTCTAGGAGAGACACAGAGGAGGCCTCCCAGGGTTTATTTGTATGTGCCTTTTGTGTAAAGTTTTTGTCTAGACAGTTACTGTGCCAAGAGTAGCTATTTGATAGCACCTGCTTCTGGTGTGGAAAACAGAGTCTTTTATTTAGAGAACATCAGTAGCCATTTCATTCATCAATGGTCAATGCACCTACATAAAGATGAACATACCAATGATTCCAAAAGAAAGCAGATCTTTCAACATCAGGGGCACATGTAAACATTGTATCTACCTATGCATCCTTCTGTTTTACTTTACATGCAATCACATCCTATTTTTTTTGAAGGGGGAAATAATTAATTCAGAACAATCATAGAAAAAAATCCCAAACTTCACTTTTTAATTTAAAACCCTGCAATTTGTGAAATGCTGTGGTAATGTTATACATAAGCTTGCTCATTTGCATTAATATTACTTTAATCTTCTTAAGGTATTAGAAAAAGTAATTGCATTATAGAAGTAATGATGTCAAAGTAGCTATAGAATACTTTTTAAAATGTGGGATTATTTTCAATGTTTTATTGTTCTTCCATCTAAATGATTTGGGGGGAGTAATAATTTTTTTCATGGTTAGCCATTTTCAATGTGATGATTTCTACTACCTTTTTTACTTACTAGTTCTGTCACTGACTCCATCTGTTTCCCCTATCAGTTTCTTTTTCTACTGAAGCTAGCGTTTTTGTTTTGTTTTGCAAAGATTGATCCAAGGCCACATACATGCTAGGCAAGTGCTATTCCATTGAACACACCTTACCCCTTGCTCCCTGTCACTCATCTCTTCTTATTCTTAGCCTTTAGACTGTGTGGTGCAAAACCTGTGAATACATTGAAATTTTCTTGCTTTCTTTTTTCTCTTTTAAAGGAACTTTCACCTATCTGCTGCTCTTATCATCATGTAACCTTAATCCATTGCCCTGATGAATCACAGATTATTTATTTTTTCAACATTAATCTCTTGTGGACTTTTCATACACATAAGGCTATATATTTTTTTCCCATTTTTTTATAGATTCTTTACAAAAGAGTGTGTTCGTCAGGTATATGTTACATTATATATTATACTATCACAGTATTGCAATATATACCACATGTACATACTTATGCTTTTTCTTATTGCATATAGCTAATAATAGCTATTATGTGGAAGGTTTTGTCTAGACTCTTGTCCCTAATTTTAAGCTGATTCCTTCTTTATGTCTTTTATTTATGTTGTGTTACATTTGAAACCCAGTAATTCAAGTTTCAAACTGACCAAAAACTTCCATTTAGAGAGTATATTCTGAAATCCCTCTCCTTTTTTTTTTAAACTTTGTATTATTCTGGGTGTGTATATATGTGTATGCTGGATATTCAGTTTGGAACTTAATGTATAGTAGCAAGTTGTTTAGTATAGATTTATAATTAAAACATTACAGTATTTCTCCTTTATTTAAGAGAGTCATACACCTACATTGGTTATTTCATGTTTCTCACAAATACTTCTGCTTTTCCATTTATACCCCTGTGATAGTTAACAGATTATTAACTGAACCTTGGTCTATTCAAAGAGCAGGACTGTAAATAAGACACTGTCATACCATTATTGAACATGTACAAACCATTGTAGCCTAGAGTTACCAGAGAATCCAAGAGCTATATTTTGAAAGTCTTAAACATACTGTTATACAACTACAAATATTCCACACAATGCACTACAATAACAGGTCACAATGTGCTATTAAATTTCTGTGAGCATATTTGTTCTTCACATATACTTACATGTCTATAAATCCCCTAGATTTGATATCAAATCCATGTCAAGAAATCAATATGTGAGATTTTTATTTGTAAGATTAAATACAGTTAAAAATCACTTAAAGTTTTAAACATTAAAAAAAGAAAAAACATCTGTACTTTTGAAATGTATTCATTTCCAAAGCAAGATAATGACATTGGACACCAGAAAGAATAGATAGTTATAGTAGAATGCTAGTGAATGTCTCTCTAAAGTTCATCTACATTCCTGTTCTATGTTTACCTTATGTTTTCTTTTTATTCTATTCCTATTTTTTCTGTAAAATAATAAATAGTGTATTATATAAATTCAGTTAGAAAACATACATTATTTAAAATATCTGCTTAAGTAAAACAACACAACTTCTGCCAGGAGTCTGGTTCGAACACCAGATATCTGGGTACCTTCCCTGCAAGAAGAGAGCTTTCCTGCAGAGAATACTCTACCCACTGAAACCAAGGAGAGTGCTACCCTCCCAGGTCTGCTTATAGAGGCTAACAGAGTCACCTGAAGTACAAGCTCTTAACAGAGACAACTATAACAGCTAGCTTCAGAGATTACCAGATGGCGAAAGGCAAACGTAAGAATCCTACTAACAGAAATCAAGACCACTCACCATCATCAGAACGCAGCACTCCCACCCCACCTAGTCCTGGGCACCCCAACACAACCGAAAATCTAGACCCACACTAAAAAACATTTTTCATGATGATGATAGAGGACATCAAGAAGGACTTTCATAAGTCACTTAAAGAATTACAGGAGAGCACTGCTAAAGAGTTACAGGCCCTTAAAGAAAAGCAGGAAAACACAGCCAAACAGGTAGAAGTCCTTAAAGAAAAACAGGAAAACACATCCAAACAAGTAATGGAAATGAACAAAACCATATTAGAACTAAAAAGGGAAGTAGACACAGTAAAGAAAACCCAAAGCTAGGCAATGCTGGAGATAGAAACCCTAGGAAAGAGATCTGGAACCATAGATGCGAGCATCAGCAACAGAATACAAGAAATGGAAGAGAGAATCTCAGGTGCAGAAGATTCCATAGAGAACATCGACACAACAGTCAAAGAAAATACAAAATGCAAAAGGATCCTAACTCAAAACATCCAGGAAATCCAGGACATAATGAGAAGACCAAACCTACGGATAATAGGAATTGATGAGAATGAAGATTTTCAACTTAAAGGGCCAGCTAATATCTTCAACAAAATAATTGAAGAAAACTTCCCAAACATAAAGAAAGAGATGCCCATGATCATACAAGAAGCCTACAGAACTCCAAATAGACTGGACCAGAAAAGAAATTCCTCCCGACACATAATAATCACATAATAATCAGAACAACAAATGCACTAAATAAAGATAGAATATTAAAAGCAGTAAGGGAGAAAGGTCAAGTAACATATAAAGGAAGGCCTATCAGAATTACACCAGACTTTTCAACAGAGACTATGAAAGCCAGAAGAGCCTGGACAGATGTTATACAGACACTAAGAGAACACAAATGCCAGCCCAGGCTACTATACCCGGCCAAACTCTCAATTACCATAGATGGAGAAACCAAAGTATTCCACGACAAAACCAAATTCACACAATATCTTTCCACGAATCCAGCCCTTCAAAGGATAATAATAGAAAAGAAGCAATACAAGGACGGAAATCACGCCCTAGAACAAACAAGAAAGTAATCCCTCAACAAACCAAAAAGAAGACAGCCACAAGAACAGAATGCCAACTCTAACAACAAAAATAAAAGGAAGCAACAATTACTTTTCCTTAATATCTCTTAATATTAATGGACTCAATTCCCCAATAAAAAGACATAGACTAACAGACTGGCTACACAAACAGGACCCAACATTCTGCTGCTTACAGGAAACCCATCTCAGGGAAAAAGACAGACACTACCTCAGAGTGAAAGGCTGGAAAACAATTTTCCAAGCAAATGGTCTGAAGAAACAAGCTGGAGTAGCCATTCTAATATCGGATAAAATCGACTTCCAACCCAAAGTTATCAAAAAGGACAAGGAGGAACACTTCATACTCATCAAAGATAAAATCCTCCAAGAGGAACTCTCAATTCTGAATATCTACGCTCCAAATGCAAGGGCAGCCACATTCATTAAAGACATTTTAGTAAAGCTCAAAGCACACATTGCACCTCACACAATAATAGTGGGAGACTTCAACACACCACTTTCATGAAGGGACAGATCGTGGAAACAGAAACTAAACAGGGACACAGTGAAACTAACAGAAGTTATGAAACAAATGGACCTAACAGATATCTACAGAACATTTTATCCTAAAACAAAAGGATCAACATTGTAAAAATGGCTATCTTGCCAAAAGCAATCTACAGATTCAATGCAATCCCCATCAAAATTCCAACTCAATTCTTCAACGAATTAGAAGGAGCAATTTGCAAATTCATCTGGAATAACAAAAAACCTAGGATAGCAAAAAGTCTTCTCAAGGATAAAAGAACCTCTGCTGGAATCACCATGCCTGACCTAAAGCTTTACTACAGAGCAATTGTGATAAAAACTGCATGGTACTGGTATAGAGACAGACAAGTAGACCAATGGAATAGAATTTAAGACCCAGAAATGAACCCACACACCTATGGTCACTTGATCTTCGACAAGGGAGCTCAAACCATCCAGTGGAAGAAAGACAGCATTTTCAACAATTGGTGCTGGCACAACTGGTTGTTATCATGTAGAAGAATGCGAATTGATCCATACTTATCTCCTTGTACTAAGGTCAAATCTAAGTGGATCAAAGAACTTCACATAAAACCAGAGACACTGAAACTTATAGAGGAGAAAGTGGGGAAAAGCCTTGAAGATATGGGCACAGGGGAAAAATTCCTGAACAGAACAGCAATGGCATGTGCTGTAAGATGGAGAATTGACAAATGGGACCTAATGAAACTCCAAAGTTTCTGCAAGGCAAAAGACACCGTCAATAAGACAAAAAGACCACCAACAGATTGGGAAAGGATCTTTACCTATCCTAAATCAGATAGGGGGCTAATATCCAACATATATAAAGAACTCAAGAAGGTGGACTTCAGAAAATCGAACAACCCCATTAAAAAATGGGGCTCAGAACTGAACAAAGAATTCTCACCTGAGGAATACCGAATGGCAGAGAAGCACCTGAAAAAATGTTCAACATCCTTAATCATCAGGGAAATGCAAATCAAAACAACCCTGAGATTCCACCTCACACCAGTCAGAATGGCTAAGATCAAAAATTCAGGTGACAGCAGATGCTGGTGAGGATGTGGAGAAAGAGGAACACTCCTCCATTGTTGGTGGGATTGCAGGCTTGTACAACCACTCTGGAAATCAGTCTGGCGGTTCCTCAGAAAATTGGACATAGTACTACCGGAGGATCCAGCAATACCTCTCCTCGGCATTTATCCAGAAGATGCCCCAACTGGTAAGAAGGACACATGCTCCACTATGTTCATAGCAGCCTTATTTATAATAGCCAGAAGCTGGAAAGAACCCAGATGCCCCTCAACAGAGGAATGGATACAGAAAATGTAGTACATCTACACAATGGAGTACTACTCAGCTATTAAAAAGAATGAATTTATGAAATTCCTAGCCAAATGGATGGACCTGGAGGGCATTATCCTGAGTGAGGTAACACATTCACAAAGGAACTCACACAATATGTACTCACTGATAAGTGGATATTAGCCCCAAACCTAGGATTCCCAAGATATAAGGTACAATTTGCTAAACACATGAAACTCAAGAAGAATGAAGACTGAAGTATGGACACTATGCCCCTCCTTAGAATTGGGAACAAAACACCCATGGAAGGAGTTACAGAGACAAAGTTTGGAGCTGAGATGAAAGGATGGACCATGTAGAGACTGCCATATGCAGGGATCCATCCCATAATCAGCCTCCAAACGCTGACACCATTGCATACCCTAGCAAGATTTTATTGAAAGGACCCAGATGTAGCTATCTCTTCTGAGACTATGCCGGGGCCTAGCAAACACAGAAGTGGATGCTCACAGTCAGCTAATGGATTTATCACAGGGCTCCCAATGGAGGAGCTAGAGAAAGAACCCAAGGAGCTAAAGGGATCTGCAACCCTATAGGTGGAACAACATTATGAACTAACCAGTACCCCGGAGCTCTTGACTCTAGCTGCATATGTATCAAAAGATGGCCTAATCGGCCATCACTGGAAAGAGAGGCCCATTGGACATGTAAACTTTGTATGCCCCAGTACAGGGGAACGCCAGGGCCAAAAAGGGGGAGTGGGTGTGTAGGGGAGTGGGGGTGGGTGGGTATGGGGGACTTTTGGTATAGCATTGGAAATGTAAATGAGCTAAATACCTAATAAAAAATGGGAAAAAAAAAGAAAACAGCAAAAAAAAAAAAAAAAAGAAAAAACATCTGTACTTTTGAAATGTATTCATTTCCAAAGCAAGATAATGACATTGGACACCAGAAAGAATAGATAGTTATAGTAGAATGCTAGTGAATGTCTCTCTAAAGTTCATCTACATTTCTGTTCTATGTTTACCTTATGTTTTCTTTTTATTCTATTCCTATTTTTTCTGTAAAATAATAAATAGTGTATTATATAAATTCAGTTAGAAAACATACATTATTTAAAATATCTGCTTAAGTAAAACAAATCAATGGAGAATGTCTTACTGTAACGATGTCTATAAGTATCATTTCTTCAAGGATATTTGGAGCAAAGGATTAAAAAATGAGTCATTGTTATAAGGTTTGACTTCCCTTGTGG
The DNA here is from genome assembly GCF_000001635.26 of Mus musculus. Lineage (NCBI taxonomy): Eukaryota > Metazoa > Chordata > Mammalia > Rodentia > Muridae > Mus > Mus musculus. The sequence goes on from NC_000086.7 coordinate 130,016,255, forward strand.
TCACATTATCATGTTTATTTGTATATTTTTGTTTGCTTGCTTGCCTTTGAAGACAGGATCTCACTATGTAGCCCTCACTGACCTAAATCTTATTATAAAAATTAGACTGGCCTCAAACTCAAAGAGATATACCTGCCTTTGCAGTTATAAGCATTATTTTTATAAGTTGTTAGTGAATCAAAAACTTACTTTCAAGCTCTTTACTCATAAATGTGATTATATTTATGTCTTAATAATTCTAAATTAATGAATACATACTGAGTTTTAAAAGGCTACTATGAACACACACATATCTACAGAAGTGTTTTATTTTTTTCTTTTATTATTTAAATCTTCCCAGTAATCAGTAGGATAGGGAGCTGTGTCTTATCTGTGAATATAATATAATGAATATATGACTTCAGTGTTATTTGATATTTTTTTACATATTTCTACTTTGTGTTATTAGATTATTATTATCATTGTTTTTTTTTAAAACATAGGTTGATTATTTTTATTGTGTTTATTTCTTTGTGATACTACTTTAGAATTTCAACTCAGTAATGAAAAATATATTTGTAGTGATAAAAATAAAAACATAAAAAAGTACAGATATTTTCTGATACTACATTGTCTTAGTTTATACAAAAATTAACATGATTAAAAAAGTGATTGATAAGTACTGTAAGAAATTTTTGTAATTTGCTTTCATTCTTATGTATGTAGATGATATAATAATTTTAAATATTTTCTGAGTACAAACAAGTATGATTAGATTAGGCTTAAAAATAGTGTATATGGTAAAGACAGCCTTTTGGCCTTTTTGATAGCCTAAACTTCCAAAAATAGGAAAGTGAAAATCAGTGTGCAATTTTTCAGGTCTGTAAAATATCTTACCTTGAGATTGTATAGAACTGGTTTGAGTGAAAAGTTAAAACTTCATCCTCCAGCAATGTTCTTTCATTACATTAGACTAGGGGGAAAAAAAAAGAAGTTAAACTACCTTGTAATGATTTAAAAAATAATACACACTCAAGATCTTTGCACAACTGTGCTATTTTAATATAACCTTTTTCTATTATATAAAAACAAAACAAAAAAAAAAAAACAAAATACCGGGCAACCAACTAACCAACCCAAACTAGATTCAGACCAATATACTTCAAGCAGGAATATATTACAATTGTAATCTCCTTCAAACTTTCCGCAACTTAAATTTTAAAAAGTGTTTGTGTTTGTGTGTGTCTGTGTGTGTGTGTGTGTGTGTGTGTGTGTGTTGGATGCAGTAATCTACGAAAAGTCTCTATATAACGGTGAACATGATATTTTTCTAGACAGTGTTGGTCTCAGAGGTCCCCATTAAAAAGAATACGTATTGCTACTTCTCAAATCTTGTCAGATACTGGGTATATTACCTGCATGCACAATGGAGGCATTGAGGATACCAGTCTACCTTTATGATAACCTTGTTGATACACTTACAGAACATATTGACTGTTGTATGCATTATTTTAGTGCTACCAGAGCTTTGCTGAGAAGCCTTTGTAAGAAATACACAGAGGAAGAAATCACAGGCCTTGGATTCTGAAATGTCTAATTCAGTCACAGTGATACAGTGTTCAAATGAACTATAGCAGATTTAATGAGCAATCTAGGACAGAGACACATGTACTGGACACACCAGGGAAGGAGATTACATGTGCAGGGACTAATTAGCATGAAATATGAAAACATTCATATAAGTTGTCTTGATCTATGGGAGTCTTTTATTATTGGGAATGACTTTTGCATGAAGTTAATGAAGAGAAATTCAAGCTGTATAAAGAATTTTAAAATAGTATTTTTAACTTTTTGAATCTGTAAATATCTACATTCAAAAAAGTTGTAGATTATAAAATGGGATGATCAAATTAATATTGGCCTATTACCTACAATTGAAATATTTTAAGGAAGAGAACAGAAACTGTCCTCAGATACCTAGTCAGCTAATTTACAAGGACTCAGACCTTGGTCTCTTATTAGGTAAACATTAAATATTAAGTATTGTCTTATATCTTATATAAGGAAACTTGGGGATAATGTATTCCACCATTAGAGGCACATTTCTTTAATTTAGCTGTTTGCAGATTGTATATATCTTTAGCAAATATACTTGTATGTAGATTGATATTTCAAATTTGACTTTTTTCAAAATTGTATTAATTAATTTATTTTAATTTATTTAATTTATTTTTTTACTCTCCAAATTTTATTCCCCCCACCCCATATCCACCCTCTGACTATTCCCCATCCATATCTCCTCTCTACCCCTTCTCCACATGGATGTCAGCACCCCACCTGACCTCTAAACCCCCTGGGGCCTCCAGTCTCTTGAGTGTTAGGCACACCATCTCTGAATGAATACAGACCCAGTAGTCCTCTGCTGTATATGTGTTGGTGGCCTCATATCAGCTGGTGTATGCTGCCTCTTTGGTGTTCCAGTGTTTGAGAGCTCTTGGAGTTCAGATTAATTGAGACTGCCAGTCCTCCTACAGGGTTGCCCTCCTCCTCAGTTTCTTTCAGTCTCTCCCTAATTCAACATCAGGGATCAGCAACTTCTGTCCAGTGGTTGGATGCAACTATCTGCCTCTGACTCTTTTAGCTGCTTGTTGGGTCTTCTGGAACGTGGTCATGCTAAGTCCCTTTTTGTGAGTGTTCCATAGCCTCAGTAATAGTGTCAGGCCTTGGGGCCTCCTCTTGAGCTGGATCCCACTTTGTGCCTGTCACTGGCTCCTCTCTATTTCCATCCCTGTAATTCTTCCAGACAGGAACAATTATGGGTCAGAGTTGTGTCTGTAGGATGGGAACCCCATCCCTCACTTGATGTCCTGTCTTCCTGAAAATTATAAACACTATTATTATAATACTTTATATTAGTAATGGTGAATATTAGGCAATTAGGGATAATTCTTTTCCCCTTAATTTTGTGTTTAAAACTTTACATGGAGATTTGGAAACATAAACGTTAAATTTTATAAGTCTATTTTTAATTGGATATTTTCTTTATTTACATTGCAAATGTTATACCCTTTCCCAGTTTTCCCCCTCCCAGAAACCCCATATCACATCACTCCTCCCCCTGATTCTATGAAGGTGTTTTCTGCCCTAACATTCTCCTACATTAGGACATCAAGCCTTCACAGGACCAAGAGCCTACCTCCCATTGATGCCAAATAATGCCATCCTCTGCTACATATGGAACAGGAGCCATGGGTACTCTTTGATTTGTGGTTTAGGCCCTGGGAGCTTTGGAGGGTCTGGTTGGTTGATATTATTGTACTTCCTAGGGGTATATATACTTTTTTTGTTTCAAGTGATATCATTTTCGTATATATCTAAAGGTCTTCTTATATATTTATATTAAACCCCTTACTACCTAAGATATTGTTTATTAATTTGGTTTTAAGGTATTATAATATATACCATTGATTTTGTTGAGATAGTAATGGTTGTTTTTTATATTCAACTGATGGAATTATATAAACAAGGATCCCTTTTCATAACTGACAAGTTATACTTTAGCTACATTAGCAACTGAGTGGCATATAATAACTGTAATATAGACAGGCTCAAGAGAAATTATCCAAGTTGTGCTATTCATTATCCCTGGCTTCCATTCAAATGGAGTTGGATGTGTTATTTTCATATTCTCCATCTTGAGTCTCCATCTGTGACAGTCCCTTGGCAGAATTTCAAACTACTCCTAATTTTTAACTTTGTGGTTGGTACTGAGCCAGTTTTCCATGCTTTGGGAAGGAGGTCCCCATTTATGCACATTTAGTACTGTGAGGCCCTCGTGATTGTAGAGATACCAGCAACTATGTTGGAAAGTCAAATTAATGGGTTCATAGCTGAGTCTTGAAACTGAAGCATATCAAATTGTAAGTGGCCCTGAAAGTTCATGGTCTAAAATTCTCACTGATTACATGAGAGAGATCTAGAAACATTGTTTTTCCTTACTTTCTCATGCACACCTTTACTGAGGAATGGAGATCTTGGTAATTCCTTGGTAAACATAATTCATTAGAGAGCAGTATAATAGAGGTTAAGTGTAGACTTTTTTCTATTTTTACTAATTTATTATAATGTATATTTTAGTTTTCCTTCCCTCTTGTCTTCCTAGCTTCTATCCCATAACTCTTCCCTGCCAATCCACTCCTCCTAAATTTCCCATCAGAAAAGGGCAAGTCTCCCATTGATATCAATCAAATGTGGCATATCAAGTTACAGTATGTCTAGGCATCTCTTCCTCATATAAAGACTGGAGGAGGTGACCTGGTCAGAGGAATAGGTCCCAAAAGCAAAAGTTCCTCTGATCTCTCTGTTAGGAATCCAACAAAAACACCAAGTTACTCAATGTAACAGGTATGCAGAGGGCCTCATTTAGACCCATGCAGGCTCTGTGATTGTCAGTTTCATCTCCGTGAGCTTCTATGACTCCAGGTTTGTTGATTCTGTGGGTTTTCTTATAGTGTCATTGACCCTTCAAACATGTAATGCTGTATTGAATAATTTAGTTGTGATTTTATATTTACCATTACTAAATTTTAACAATGCCATTTAGGAAATTATAATTATGTGTGTGTGCGCATGCGCATGTACTCATGCATGATCATTTTGGAATGTTTATACTCTTATTCAGACTGAGGCACTATTATTGAAAACATTTATTAAACACATTTACATTTTTATTCACATGGTGAGATAAAAGAAAGTGCTTTTCACAATTTATATAACTTAACAAAGCATATCTCAGTTAATTTCGTTTGTTATATCACTTATCAAGTCTACAACGGTTTTGTGTGGCCATCACTTCTAAGCTTGGTGAGTTGATGGCTAGAAATAAATTGAACCTTCTGATGAAATATATAAGTTCTCTTCTGACCAAATAGGGCTGTAGTTCATACCATCAGATGTCAGAACACTGAGTAAGAATTCCTCTTAGTAGTTTATCTTGTCTGGGGATGTGAGGCCTATGGTTGCATCCAATATGTTTTAAATTTCATGTATTTCTTAGCTTTATTAGCCTATATGTTAAGTATTTTCAATTTAATTTGTAGACTGATATGTTTTATATATGTTGCTGTAGGCACATATGAACTGCTGCATTTTAGAAATTGAAACAATAATACCATTGTTGGCTTTATTTGTCTCTGCATGTCTTCATTTGGTGATATGCTTTTGTTTATGAATGTTAATAATGTTTTATCTTTACACTTTCATTGCTTTACAAAAATAATTTTGAGAATTTTTTAACCGATGCCATGGAAAACTTATCATTCTATTTTTAAATATTTTTCATTTTTATAGATAGTCATGTCTTACAGAAAACATTCTGTTCTTGCAAGCTTCTCCTAGTCTTCTAAAGAACCTAGTGGGGCTAGAGAGATGGCTCAGTGGTTAAGAGCTCCGACTGTTCTTCCAGAGGTCCTGAGTTCAAATCCCAGCAACCACATGGTGGCTCACAACCATCTGTAATTAAAGCAGATGCCCTCTTCTGGGGCTGTCTGAAGACAGCTACAGTGTACTTACATATATTTAACAAATAAATTTTTAAAAAAAAGAACCTGGGGTTTGTTGCTGACATCTGAGTCAGGATGCTCACAACCACTTGTAAGTACAGCTCTTGGGTTCTGGTGCACTCTTCTGGCCTCTGAAAACACACCCACACTGCCTCATACACATAAACACAATAAAACAAGAATTAATACTAGCAAACTGCCACAATGTGCATGTACTCTTCTTTTCCAGACCAGGGTTATATATTGATAGTGTATTGAGTGGAGGACCTTAAACATGCTATAGAAATGAGCTACTGAGCCTGTTTCCTTCTCAGCAAAATCTCGAACATCATTTGTAACATTTTGCATTAAAATGGAAGATTTGTATTAGATTGTGAACAATGTTGAGACATTATTATTGTTTATACTTCATCCTAAGTTAATTATATATGTGTGTGGCTTTTAAGAAATTCATATTGTCTTCTCTATTTGTTACTACTTATAAATTATTTTATGATTGATGACATCTAAGCCTGTTTTGGCTCATTCATTCATTCATTCATTCATTCATACATTCATATACCTTTTTCCACTGTATTCATTGAGAACTTCCCATGGTAACACATTTAAAGAACAGATGATAAAGAAAGTTGACAGTATACACATATACAGTGCTAAAATTGCATAAAGAGTGAGAAAAGGCTTTACATGGTTGGGTGATTTTTTGGCAGAATGAGGGTGTTTTTGCTTGTAAAGTGTTCACTTCAGATTAAATGTGACTGTCATGTTCCAATTATGTTTCAGATACTTAATTGTAGAGAAGTGGATTGCCATTTTCTTTTTTGATGAGGTTTTCCTTTTATAATCCCAATTATAAGTTGATAGTTAGATTCTGAACATCGTTTTTCTCAGAAATAATTATTGTTGATTCTGAAAAACAAAGTAAGTTAATAGGAAATTTCGTTCACTTTATTGTTGAATTTTGCTAAAATATGTATTGATTAGTGAGGAATGACTATAATGCTTTTAGGATTTTTACCCACATCAAACATACTCCTTGTCTATGAAAATAAATCATAATAAATTCCAGCATAAATGAACAGAAGTGAGTTTGTAGTGGACAAGTATATTTCTAAAGTTGGAATTCACGATAGTTGATTAAAATAAAAATGAATGTATTTTATATTATTATTTTATATAGGATAGACATGCATTTGTTTGTGCATTACAAGAACATCACAAATATGCAAAATACAGAATCAGTCTCTTAGTAGGTAGTTAAATGGATAAACAAAATGTGATACACTTTCGCATGCATAGTCAGCTATAAAAGAAGAGGGTCTATTATTCCATCAACACTGAAGAAACTGGACAACTTAATGCTAAGTGAGGCTTGTCAGATACAGAAATTCAAATACCTCATGTTTTTACTAAAAAGCTAATCTTTAATAGAAAATTGAATAGAATAGTTGTGAGATACTGGAAGGGCTGTAGGCAGAGGAGATGAGGAGGTTTTGTCAGTCTGTCCATTTGTTGAATATGAAATGTAATATCCAACATTCAGCAACACAGTAGGAAATTTTTGCTTCATAGCAATTAATTGAATATATCCAAATAACTTATGGGGGTGTATATTAATCATTTTTTCATCTTATGGCATGTATCAAAACAATGAAACCTGACATATTCATTTCTCAATATATGCATACTTAAAAATACCATACAATTGCTATATGGAAATACCAAACTGTATTTCTTGTAAATATATAATTACTATGGCTAGCTAATTCATATTCTCTCTCTCTCTCTCTCTCTCTCCCCCCCCCCCCTCTCCCTCTCTCAACTTCATCTATTATGTAAACAAAACTATGGAAAATTTCAGTATTAAAAAACAAGTTTTTAAGTCTTAGATTTTAAAGTTGTATTCATCTGGCAATATATACAGTTTAAATAGATGACAATTTCATTTACTTATTTAAGTATTTAAAGATGTAAGTTGTTTTATTAACTTTTGGGTCAGCTCCACACGTGTATAAAAGCTGACCCTGTCCGCTAACACCCTTTTCTTTTTCTCCTATCTTTATTGACCACACACTCACCACTTCCTTGGGTTCATATATATGTCCCTTGTTAAATTAAATGGTGAACAAAACCATTTATTTTTATATAGGGTACAAGTCTGCAGAATTACGTGAATATCATCATTTACAAAATTCTTTTGACCATACTCAAGGCCCTGCATCTCAGAAAAGTTTACAGATTCCAACTGTTCACATTAATGTGGCTGGAGTTGATAGTTTTCCGGGAATGCCGTATTGTGAATGTGAGGAAGCTTCCTCGGCTTTAGCTTTTCAATGTTAGAGTCCTTGTGTTCAATTATTTTCCACAAAAGGCTCTGAATCTTGCATTCCTTTGCTATGCTTGTCTTGCAGAGTACTACTGATGCCTTTGCTACTTAGCTCAGAGTGCTTTCGATATCCTGTGTTTAAATAGAGCTTAGCAGAACGACTTTTATAAATTTTCATGGTTTTTTTATGTGTATATTTAAGGCTGAGGGCTTGGCCATTCTTACAAACATGCATGCAAAGACATGTGTGAGTCAAATGGCAGAAACAAGAACTTTTATATATAAATTAAAATAGGAATATTGCATCTTTTCTGGCTGGCAGTTTTAATAGTGCATTTCTGAAATTAGTTGAAAGTACTGTATTTACCTTTTTAAATATTTACAAAGTATAACAATACCACTAATTCAATAGAGATATTTTTAAAAGGAAAACCATCTTTCTATCTTCTAAGCAGAGACTTCCTCTAATTTGCATTTAGAGAGCTCTAAATTAAAATGCTAAAAGGAAAGCAACGAATTCCAGCCACTGCTGCTGGTACTGTAAATAAGACTGAATTACTTGATATAATTTTAAATGAATACTCTTGATATTGAGACATCATGTTCTCACATCATGCAATGGTAATTCACAGAATAATAGAAACGTTTCTTTGGACATACTTTTTACCCCTATTAAGATATGAGTTTCTTTCTTCTAGATCATCAAATTCAATTTTGTCATCTCTATACAGAAATAGATGGGTATAAAGAGAAGTCACTGAATGGTTTGCCTATATTAATGTTATTTTATTTGTGAATCATTGTAACTGAGTTTCAGTATACAACAGAAATTATATACTAGTGCTTTGTTTTTAGAAACACTTGCTACAGAGTAGGAAATTGTGACATTTCATTCCAAAATATGGAATATCTTTGAAGATTTTTACATTCAAATTCCTCATACGATTTTGAGATAGCATTGGAAATGTAAATGAAATAAATACCCAATAAAAAAAGAAAAAAAGTACATTAAAATAAAAAGCCAATATACCAAAAAAAAAAAAATCCCCATATGAGCAAGTAGGTTCTCAGCAGGTTTTAAATTTTCTTTTATCATCTGTGTTTTTCATCAACTACATTTCTTTTTAACTTCAGTATCTTTTTAGTTCTCAAATCCAAATCATATAATGCACAAAAAAAGATATTTCTCATAATTCGATCAGAAATCTACAAGCCAAAGTCCAAGAACGCCATCATCAACAAACTATCCTGTATCTGTTTCTATATTATTTCTTGTTATAAATGATAGTATTTTCACCTACAGAAGGCTGTTCATTTGTTTCTCTGGTTCATGTCTACCACTAAATTATCTCTGTTCCCCATTACATAGGATTTAATTTGTCATCATAACTGGATCATTTTAAGCAACATATTCTATGTCTCATTATATACTCTCTTGATATAAGGAACCTTAAAGTCCTGTTATTATTCTCCATTTATGTTTCTCGGAGAATTGAATCCTTTGGACAGACACAAGTGTCAATGTATTGATTGCTCTTCCATTCCATCTTCTCTATTTAGTTCACTGTATTTAAGCTTTGTTCTCCATTGTTGCACTCTTGAATACAACAACATAGAGCCATACCAATTTAAGGCTTTTCAATTTTTGCTTTACAATTTTTATTTGACCTTCTCATTAGCATCTGATTCACTTGATTCTGGTTTCAACTGAAGTTTTAGTGCAGGCTTCCATAGTTCTCTTATTCTCTGGGTTTCCTCTATCTTCACTTGTACATTCATCCTCCACTTGCTGTTTTCACAGTTATGGCTGTTCGGTAAGTGGGCCACTGAGTAGGATGTGTAGTGAAGGGGATAAAGAAACAAATACAGATGACTTCAATTTCCTTCACCTTGTTCAAAGTGTTAACATTTATTGAAAATGGAGAAGAAACTGTTAAGAAATGAACAGATCATTCTTCTCTTTTATTAATTGGTGATCATTATGTTTTTTTATTTATTTAATTATTTAATTATTTATACTCTAGATTTTATTCCCCACAGAACCCCTGGTCCACCCACGACTTCCACATCCCATACCTCTTCCCTTCCTGCTGTCTCCACATGGAAGCCTGCATCCCGGACCCCACCTGACTTCTAAACATCCTGGGGCCTCCAGTCTCTTGAGAGTTAGGTGCATCTTCTCTGACTGAATCCTGACCCAGCAATCCTCTGCTGAATATGTGTTGTTGGCCTCATATCAGCTGGTATATGCTTCCCGGTTGGTGGTTCAGTGTCTGAGAGATCTCAAGAGGTCCAGGTTAGGTGAGGCTTCTGATGCTCTGACAGAGTTGTTCTTCTCAGCTTCTTCCAGTTTTTCCCTAATTCAACCTCCTAGGCCAGCAGCTTCTCTCCATTGATTGGGTGCAAATGTCTGCATCTGACTCTATAAGCTTCTAGCTGGGTCTTTCAGAGGTCAGTCATGATAGGGCCCTTTTTGTGATCAATGTTAGACAGACACCATAGTGAAGCTACTAGGAAACTAATATCAAGTTGTAAGAATTAAATTGGCTTTATTACCGACCATTGGCAAAAGGATGCCACATAAAATGTGTCTGTATGAATTCACCCTGTACAATATTTTGCATGGAGAGGAAATGGAAGTATAGAATAAAGATCCTGGAGCCTTCTGCCAATTAGAGACAATGAAGATGCAGAGAATATCTGTAGATATCCTAAGCACAATCAATTTATCTCTAATGAATCCTTTACATGCAAAGCTGAGAGAACATCAAAGAAGATTGGGTAGAAAAGAGGGTAAGACCTGGAGGACCAGAATGCGACCTGCTACATAAGGGAAAATAATCATGTGAAATGTCAACACTGTTCTTGCTTCACCAAGACTAGCATAATAACACCACCAATTGACATTCCAATTTGGATGGAAAAAATTCCACATCGTCCTACCCCTAGATGAAGTAGGAGAAGTGGTTGATACCTGCTGAGAGAGGGAGAACCATCTTCCTGCCAGAATGAGTACCCACAAGTTTGTGCAATCTCAGGTGATCATTACCTGGACATATGTATATATAAGTAATGCTCGGTACATTGTTTATAGGTGTGTGTGTGTGTGTGTGTGTGTGTGTGTGTGTGTGTGTGTGTATACACATGGATGTCATACACACAGTTATATATACACATGTAATAATAAATCAGAAGTCATAAATTTCAGATAGAAAGGAAACGTGGAGGAGTTGGAGGAGTTGGTGAAGTTGTGGGAGTGTTAGAGATATACATAATCATGTATGTAGCTAGTTCTCTAAAAAGAAAAGTATGGATATCAAGTACAGAAAATTTAGGAAGCTATAGCTACAAAAATAAGGGTAGTGTTGTCCCATATCCCATAAAACCAGAATAATATATTCCAAGAAAATTGATTTACCCTTATGAATAAAATGCTACTGAATAGTTAGGTGAGGATATGGCAAAACATCCATGCTATTGACAAAATATTGAGATCGCTGATGATTTTAAGAAGATCAGAGTTAGATGGTTAGTAACTGTGAAATAAATTGTATGTGAATTAAGGTGTTATTTTAAGAAAAGGACAAAAATTGAGTGGAGAACGGATGGAGAGTTTTTTGTCTATGTTCTATAAAGTCATAGGGAAAGATTGAATCAGCTGCTTAGTTCTTCGGGAAATGAAGACATCTGTCATTAAAATGGATAAGTGGATTCAGGTGAATTATGCTATCCTACATTGATTACTTCACAAGAAATTGTGAAAATTTAACAATTGATACCCAGTTACCATATAAACAAATGAGTGATTAAACATCACTTAATTTTTTTCTAGAAATAGGGCAAGGGCGATGATTTTCTTTGTACTTATCTAATTCGTGTGGTATATTTAATTAAGACATGTTAAGTGATAAGAAAATAATGGTTAACTACAATAATAATATATTTTCTAGCTCAATAAATTGGATTTACACACTACCCCTTACATAATAACCATATTATATGACATATAATTGCATGTTGTCTATAATACACATTTTAATCAAATGATAGTGATAATTTTTAGGAGATAAAATGCTTTTTCTGTTTTGTTTTGTAGGTATAGTACATAAAGTATTTACTTGAAACATTTCAAACTGATTTAAATTAACCAAGTATTGTCTTTTGGCATATAGCAAACTCTGGAAAGGTGTCCTGGTCTGTTAGTTTTGATTTTTCTTGACTGAGTAACCTCTGTTTTATAAATTTAAACTGATGTATCAGATAATTTTAGATGGATCTTGACTTTGTTTTGTGATTTCAAGAAAATGAAATTTGAAGCATTTTTAGGGAACTTGTATCCTAGCTTTTCATTCACATGAATCAAAATATGGTGACATTTTATACATACACACACACACACACACACACACACACACACACAGATACACACACACACACACACACACACACTAAACAACTTGCTTATGTTTTGATTTATAGATAATTTCAAATATAAGACTAGAAAAAATATAAGCAATGAAAACAACACTAGCATATGCTATGTCTTTACCAAAGTCACATATAATTCAATTATTCCTTTTCCCTTGGTCTTCAGGTTCCCCTATTCTATATCTTTCCTTTTTAGTTTTTTTTCCACAACTCCAGTTCCTCTTCAAACTCCTTTACTGTGAAATTATCCCTATTCCAATAGCTTATCTTTTCTAGTGTTGTATTTTTTAAGAAATATTTGTGGGCGTGGTGGAACTTGTGAATCTAGCTGTATATGTAGCAGAGGATGGCCTAGTCGGTCATCAATGAGAGGAGAGGCCCTTGGTCCTGCGAAGGTTCTATACCCTAGTATAGGGAAATGCCAGGACCAGGAATGGGAGTTGCTGGGTTGGGGAGCAGGGGGAGAGGGTAGCGGGAGTGGATAGGGGATTTTTGGAGGGGAAGCCAGGAAAGGGCACAACATTTGAAATGTAAGTAAATATATAATTAAAAAAGGGAAAAAAAACATGTTCATAAAAAAGAAAAAATAGTTGGTACTGTACTCATATCTGCCAACACTGTAGGTTGGTCCTGTAGGTTGGTCATTTTGTTTGTCTGCCTATCTGCCTATTCTCTCTCTCTCTCTCTCTCTCTATATATATATATATATATATATATATATATAGAGAGAGAGAGAACTTTTCATTGCATATTACCCATGTCTCTGGTCCAGATGTAGGTAATAGAAAACTTAGTATATATATATAAAGTCTAGTATCACCAGTGTGGTTGTGTAAATTTTTGTGAATTTTCCGATTTTATTATTCATCGTTATTATTCAATATTAAAATAATCTTTTGAAAATATTTTATTTTATTTATGTGTAAGGACTGGTAAATATACACATATCCTTCCAGCGTCTACAGAGTTTAGATATGTGGAGTCCCCTGCAAGTAGATTTATACATGGTTGTGAGTCACCACTCTTGCCTTCTAGTAATTGAATTCTGGTCCTATAAAAGGGTAGTTCTCGCTGGGTGTGGTGGCATACGGCTTTAATCCCAACACTTGGGAGGCAGAGGCAGGCGAATTTCTGAGTTTGAGGCCAGCCTGGTCTACAGAGTGAATTCCAGGAGAGCCAGGGCTACACAGAGAAACCCTGTCTCAAAAAACAAACAAAAACAACGACAACAACAACAAAAAAGGTTAGTTCTCAGATTTGATCATTGAGCCATCGTTCCATCACATAATATCTTGGTGTTTTGTTTACTTCCAGATTTTTCAGGAACAATCACTTTATGCTATCCTTGAAACATCCCACTATTTTTAGAACTACTGCATTACTTTATAGCACTACAAATGCATTTTAATTTAATCTTATAGACACATTGGGTAATATCAAAATTAGTGTTGTCTTTGAAGAACTAGGTTCCTATTCATGGGGCAGTGTTTGTGAATCTGCTATTTATAATAATAGGTAGATGATTCTAACTTTTATAATGCAAGAAATCACTATTTACTTTTAAATTAAAAGATTATAAAACATAAAAATTTACCTGAGAATAATTTTCTCATTTAGTACATATTAGGAGCTTTTCGTTGTATATTACCCATGTCTCTGGTCCAGATGTAGGTAATAGAAAACATATATATATATATATATATATATATATATATATATATATATATATATACTTTTATAATATGTATAATTTATAAAACTTAGAATTCTATATATAATTTATAAAATGATATATATTATTTATAATATATATCATTTTAGAAATATCAAATACTTGTACCAAAATATGAAAAACTGCTGATTAAACATTAAAACTGCCTTTTAAACATTATCCATTATGTTAATATATAACTGACTTACTTCATTAACTGAAATAAATAAGAATTGAAAATATTAAAAAGAATTAGATAAAGAGTTTTAGTGAGGACGCTGGATCTTTATGTACTTGGTCACTTTATAGCTATTCAAAAAACTAATTCATCAGAGAGAACAATAAGTAGTCAGATATCTTATATTACTTTGTTTAATTTTTTTATTCTCAACATTAACATCTTCAGAATTTTATAGCATTTCTTCTAAGTTGTGATTCTATATTTTTGTAAGTAGTTTGTAATTGAGAAATACCATTTGCTCAAACAAATTTACACATGTTCAGTGAATTCATTATTCTGCTTTATTTTTCTGAAGTTGTTTGCATTTATTTTCCTTCCTGATCCTCTCATAAGTATGATAACTGATCTTAATGCAAATAGGCATAAGGTGATCCACAGCAACAAATATGAAGTTCACATTCTTTCTATATGATAAGAGCTAGTAATTGAGCACGTTGAATATGAAAAGCACTGCACAGAGAGTTCTCTGGCTCTTATGTTCATTAGAATTGCTGCTATTTCCACTGAAGTTCATGGTACAGTCCATGCCCTTTCTTTCCTAACTGCATTAGATTAGCTTGCCAGGTTACATTATTCATTAGGTTGCTAAGACTTGAGGCCTGAGCTTGAACTTCATAGCATGATAGTGTTTGATGTTTTTATTCTGTTATCAGTGCTTTATCTGTTAAGGAAAACAAGTATACTTTTAATTTGTTTTTTCCTAGATCTATTCAGTACAGATTTCTCCTTTGTTAATCATTTATTTTTCTGAAGTGTACATTGAAAATAATGGTGTTTTTTTCCCTTCATTGTGATAGTGATTTTTAAATGCTTGCTGTTTGAAACATTTTCCTGGAATATCCAAACTCAGTGTGTCTTAGTTCAATACTTCTTTTCAACTCATCCTTTCCCTTTATTGCCATAATTTTGAAATGTCTTTTCTTTTTATTCATGCATGTTTAATGAGTGATTACATATTCTCACTTGTCTTCTTCAACAACAATAGCAAAATTGGAGAGTATGTTCAAGGAATTTTATTTGGAAGTGACCAATCTACTTGACCTCAAGTACTCACAAATAATTGAAACAAATCTATTTTTGTTCAGCTATTTGAATATTTAAAACCATCTCAAGAAAGGAAATAATCTTACCACTAACAATGAAATTGGACTCATCATTGGAGTTTATGAAAATGTGTTGGAAATTCACTTAGCTTAAGGGTACAAATGAACTTTGTTATGCTCTTTGAATGTTACATTGAACTAGTTCATTGCCTGAGGATCCTATTTATTATGTCTGTCTGATTTAGGAGTTTTGGTCCTTCTTTGTCCTTTGATTTGTCTTATCTTTGTAAAGCCTATCATTTCTTTGTAGCTTATTTGTTATGGTGCCATGGAATACCTGTACATTAAGTATCATTAGATAAATTCTTTTTTGAATTCCAAGTTAATAATCTAGGATACGGTGATATATATTTGCAGTCAAATGGAATTAAAAAGATAACATGATTATTAGGTTTGTAAAATTATTTTCTTGAGAGCATCCGTTTTAGACTATGGTATCAGGACCCTGAGAGCACTTGTGCAAGTCTATATACGGCTGTGTATTTGAAATTCAGCAGCCTTTCCAGCCAATAATGTCAGTAGTTATACCTTCTTAAGAAAGTATTTTTAATCTAGTCTTATGTAATGTGTAGAAAAATGTGAATATAACAAGTCTTTTGTTAATTTTTTAAATCAACTGAAGGCTTGAATTTTCTATAGAAAATCATTTTCCCTTTCTGACTCTTTCATATTCAGGTGATATTAAACACTGATTAAAATATTGAGATTTTAATTCTTAATTATATAATCTCCCTGGCCAGAGTTGTTAAATCTTGTGATTCAGGTAGCATAGAAATTCAGTGTAGGCATCTTTTTTATGAACAAAGCTGTACGATTTACATTGTTTCCAGGTGGTTCTGGGAATAAGTGACTAGATCATGCAGCTGATGGCTTGATGAGTTTGAAGGCTGATGTTTATAACAGATGCTTCCAAAATGTGGATTATGAAGTATTTTTAAAGGATTTGTACATAGAGATAACTTCTGGTTTATACTTTTGGCAGTATATATTTCTTGCTGTCTTGCTTTTGTCTCCTTTTCATTTTTATTTCCTTCCCTTATCCTTTTCCTTCTTTCCCTTTTCTTTTCCTTCTTAATCTATCTAATGGCTCATGGACTTTAACTTTTAAATTGTATTTCCATTCCTTAAATATAGCCAGACAGATTTGTAAGGCTAATTGATATTACTATTATTATTTCAAGAAGATAATGTAAAATTGCAGCCATGTGTACGTGTTAGAATCATATAGGTGGAATGTAATGGTAACATTGCATATAATCTAATGATGCTGCCTGGAAAACATACACTGGAGTCAGTCTGATTTTTATAAAATTCCCTTTCAAATCGCCAGTTTTTTTTTTATATTGGGAATGTAAATGCTATTTCAGTTTATACGTTCTAGATAATGCTTATAAATATAATAACCTATAGAATCAAAATTATATATCGTATTATATAAAAGATTCCCTTTAATTGAACAATTTTTATTAATTTTGAGGTTATAACATTCCTCTCTTTTTTCCCTTCTCAACCTCCTGTATACTCCTCTTATTCTCATGCAAATTCCTGTATCATAAAAATTACTTTTATATGCCCAATAAGGTCTTCAAAGACATTTTTGTTACATGTAGACTCTTTTTACATCCATTTTCCCTCTTCTTGTGTTCTGACATTCTAAAATGTGGACTGTTCAAAAATTATTCTTTCTCACTCTCAGTTCCATTTCTTTTTTTCTTATTTTCTTATTTTAAAATTAGGTATTTATTTCATTTACATTTCCAATTCTATCCCAGAAGTTCCCCACACGCTCCCCCACCCACTCCCCCCTAAGTTCCATTTCTTATAACTGCTGTCATGATCTGTCAATGGTATACACTGCGTAATTCCTTTACCTTTATCTCTCAATCAATGAGCTAATATTCCCCCCCTCTGGGGAATGTTAGTTATCAGTTTTATTTAACGTATACACACACACACACACACACACACACACACACACACACACACACAGGCACTCCCACATATAGGCACACACAGAAAACACACTTGCACCCATTTTCGTGTAAAGTTTTTGTTAATATGAAGTAATTTTACTTGGCTCTGTTACATAATCACACAAAGCAAAATAAATGTTTATATTAACATGTGCTAAAGTCTTACTCCATTTTATTTCTTTAAAGTCCGTGAACATTCATGTTTCTTATTTGTTTTTAGTACCCGTAGATATTTTAAGTTTTTCCTGAGGGTTATCTTCAGAAAAGATTTATGGTTGCATTTGCTAAGATTTCCCCAACCTGACTTGGTGCTATGCTTTTTGATTTTACTTCTCTTTTATTCTTATGAACATCTGTGATTTTAGGTTGTACAAACATTGGTGTTTTACTTGTCAATTCTCAGGGAAGATTTTTTTCCTCTTCCACTCCACACCAAACACTCATATGGGCAGTTTTCCTTTCATGCCCCCAGAGAAAGGAGCAAATTCATATCCAATTTGCTGCTGTTAAACTGAGATAATAGTCCAGGGTGTTTTCCAGACCATTTTCTTTTTCTTTTTCCACCCTAATCAGGCCCATACCTTGGTTTCTATGTCCCATATTGAATCTTTGCAAAATGAAGCTTTAGCTAATCTTCACTCAAGGTCAAAATTCTTGCTTCTGAACTTTATCTGCCTCAGAACAGGGGAACGCCAGGGCCAAGAAGTGGGAGTGGGTGGGTGGGTGGGGGAGCATCTGGCAGACTTTTGGGATAGCATTGGAAATGTAAATGAAATAAATACCCAATTTAAAAAATCCAGTAAATATGGAGCCAACAATAACAACAACAAAAATTCCTGCTTCTGCTGTTTATCCTTCTCTCTTTGCTTTACCCTGCTTTTCGGCATCTAGGTATTGCTTTTTTGTAAATATTGTTTATGTTATATTATTTTCAAATATCCATAATAGTTAATTCTTTTCAGGAAAAGCTTATTATCTCAAGATATGTATTCTTGACCATACTTTCAGAAACAGAACTTCAAGGAAGAACTTTTACATTAAAATTTGATGTCCAACTTATTTTATTATTATTTTATAGCTTTTTGGATATTTGAATAAAGAAAGTATTCTACCTTGTTTTTTCTTGTTAAACTTAACTGAATATTAATACTCATTTTAAAATGATGTTAAAATAGCCATCAAGTGGACAATTAGCATAGTTATTGTATCTTTTTTTTATAAAAAAAAACCCTTGTATTTATTTTTATTTTCTAGTGTATCTCACTTAGTTCATATTCTTAAGTAACAAAATGATGCTTTAAATAGGAGAAGCTGAAAACAGCATAAATATGGTATATGTAGATATTTGTATTATGAATGGACAACTAATTATGAATTCATGTGTACGTCTATGTTACTTATGGTTTATTAGATCATGGCATTATGGACCTTGAGTAAAAGCTGCCTACCTGCACTAACAGAAACTCTGCTTGTCATGCAGCATGGCTTCACATTAGAACATTTTGTCACTGTAAAATCTACCACTTATAATGGATTTACAAGGGAAAGTCAAATGCTAAAATAGGTTTCCTACAAAAGATGGAAATTAAAAAAAAAACAACAAATTCACCGTTACTAAATATATATATATATATATATATATATATATATATATATATCAATGAATGCTTGCTATATTGTAGATATATCTTAATCATCCATACAAATGCTGGAGTCCAGTTGCTGCTAAGGACTTGTTTTTAAACTTTGTTAAACTATAATTTCAACTTCTATCTCAGAAATATTAGAAACTAGAGTAGTGGCTTAGTACATACTGGAAATATTTTGTTCTTGTGGAGGACCTGAGCTTTGTTTCCAGCATATCATTTGGGTGGCTCATACCTGCCTACAACTCCAAATTCAGGGGAATCAAAAGCCTCTGCACTCTACGAATCTACTGTTTTGTGTACACCTAGTCACCCACTCAGTGCCCCCACATACATCTCATATGTGCACACACCCATACATGCATATACAATTAAATAATACTAGTTATAATCCTTTGTTACAAATCAAAGTAGTTTTCATTCCACAATATAAAACCTTTTATTCAGTGAGAATTATGTTCATTGCTTAATAAATATTCTAAATAATATTCATTTCTAGTGATATAAAGATGGTAGAGTCATGGATGATATCTTTAAATGCTCATGCAAGAGATTGGAGAACCAGATATCTGAAGAAAAGATAATGCAGTTTATTAATTGTTACACTACAATAGGAACCAACTATTTTATAATCAAACAGAAGAAAATCACTAATCCTCCTTTAAAAGTTGAGGAAAGAATCCCTGAGGAAGTGGCATTTTAGTCCAGGCAAATGTGTTCCAGTCTAGAAAGTACAGTATACCGAACACTTGGCAAAGATACTCAGACATAGAGTCTCCTCACTTATCCATGATTGATAAATATTCTGTTATGTCTCAATTACTGGGGAACTGAGATCTTTTTTTAGTTTAGTAATACCTAAGGTTGCCAAAGTTATAAGTGTTACCCTATTTTTGTTTAATAGGAAACAAATAAAAGTTAGCATTAACATCTTAGTGTTTGTAAAATATAATTCGATACTCAGCATTTAGATGCATTTTTAGTAGAAAAAATTTAAAAAAATGAATTTAAAACAAAAGTTAAAAAACCTCATAGCACTATATTAAGTATAAATATATTAAGTATGTATGTATAAGTACATATGTATGTATACTAAATATATGTATACAAGTATTGATATATTAAGTATATATATAATATTAATTGTATTAGCTATACATCTTATGCTGTGGTTTAAGTATGCAGCATAGAAGAGTAAATTGATCAAAGAGGTATGGGCTTTGAAGGTATCGAGAAGAAAATTTCAGGAACAAATGCAATGACTAATTTAATAAATACTGTATTTATTGCTACATATTTATATCAAAAATAGTAATAGATCTGAAAGATCACAAAGTTGTTCCTATCTTAAATTATAAAATATCAGATTTTGCATCAGTAAGATAAATTGTAGGAAAGACTGAGAAATAGAAATTGGATTATTTCTCCTGTAAGAAAACAATACATGCATTTTTTCATGCTTAGCCTTATGTAGATTCTACTGCAATATGTATGTTTATGTGTTTCAGCTTCATTGATTACATGGTTTAAAGGGTTTTAGTGTGGCTAAGTCCTGTAGATTCAGCTGTAATAGCCTTCAGTAATGATAAACTGTTTAATGACTGCCCAAAATACAGCATTTTATTTTGACTATATCAGTAAGTTTTTTTTATTACTACTATTTTATATTCTCTATTTTGTCAACAGGTAAGTCATTCCCAAAGATTTTGTATATTATGGAATTTTCATTCTATTTTATATGAAAATGGAGGCTATATGTAATTTTTACTATGGACTATGAAATTACTAAAATTGCTAAAGCAAAGTATATACACAGATCCTTTATTTTAAAAACAGTAATCATCACAAGCATTAAAAGAAAGCTCCAGAAATTCCTACAGAATAGCTATCTTTTGGGAAAGTTAACTTATTCCATCTTGGTTAAATTATGATTTAATGAAAGTGGAAATGGTAACTGATTTACAAGTCTGTTCTTTTATTTTAAGAGATGTTTTCCGTGTATCATCTTTGGTTCTGGAATTTGCTATGCATAGTATGCTTACCTATAATTAAATAACACCTATGTTTTTACTTCCTACTCTTGTAGATTGCATGGTTTCAAATATTTCTCGGGGGCCATGGAATATGAGATGACATTTTCAGATATCCCAATTAAGTGCTTTTCACTTTGTTTTATATTTTACATGCCAATTCAACTAAACACAATAGTAGGCAATTATGGTAACGGAGACAGTTTGTCAAAATGGACTCTTTACCATGAAGAGGTACTATTACAGAGTAGAAATATATCAAGTGAGAAACATTTAATAAAATATAAGATGATAGTGTCATTAATAGGTACTGTTAGAAAGGGAGTGAAATATTTGCCTTGGGCACTGTTACTGAACATGTCATGTTTGCTTAAAGAGGCATAGGGTGATATAGAATTTAAAGAATCATACACAATTTAAAGATTTAATTGAAGTAGTAATTTGTCATCATTTTGGATATGTGTTTCTTAGTGCTAGTGACTGCTTCCTGGAACTATTTTCTACCTTGTGTATTAGGGTCTCCCCACCCACCACTACCGGGAAATTTACTCTTAATTCTATTGCATTGACATCATTTGAGACAGCATGTCATTTCTGTATATCAATACAGAAGTTGTTTGTAATATCTTTTTTTTAATGCCACAAATGCAATCAGTAAGTCAAGAGAGTCACCTGTTGTCTTATTGGCAGGCCACCTACCTGATCCATCTGGACTTGGACTGAGAGAAGCCTTAATAACTACCATTAGGTTTTTTATATTGTCAGATTTCATACATCCAGGACACCCTGGTCAGTGGATGACAGCCAATTTATCTCCTGCAGTTAATGATGTAGACAAATACTCATATTTCAGTTTCACCTCAATACGGCAAAAGTAAATAGTGTTCTAGTATTCATTAGCAGTTTGCTAGGTAGTAACTCTTTCTATGCCCATAAACTGGCACAGGCCACTGTTTCTGTGCATTGACCATCGAGCAAACTACTTTTGCTCTTTTATTGACTCACATTGATGATGTTGTCATATTCTTTCGCAGTAATTTTGACAGAGCCTTGTGGAATGAATTTGTTACATGCATCTTTTAAAGACTTCAAATTTCATTCTGATGCTAGTATAGTGCTGTTATACTCTGCAGATGACATGGA